>NW_027361674.1:4287500-4840000 GCF_039654945.1 Dendrobates tinctorius
GTCCCTGGCAGAGGGAGCAGCTGGGACAGGAGTTGAAGAGGGGGATGATAAATGCAGGGTCAAGAAACTTCCTGTTTCTACATAGAGCAAAAAAAAAAAGATGAAAAGGATTAGATGAGTAAAAAGGCAAAATGAGCAATTGTAAGTACACAGTGCTATATAATATGATGATTGCAATATATTAAGAGAATAAAAACTTTGATAGGATGAGGAGGAGTGCTTTAAAACTAAGTTCCATATGCATATATTCCATACTCATTTAAGCTTGTTTGTTCCAAGTACCCGTATATACTCACGTATAATTCGAGATTTTCAGCCCATTTTTTTGGGCTGAAAGTCCCCCTCTCGGCTTATACGCGAGTCATATACCGGGGGGTGGGAGGGGGAGCTGGGGTGTCAGAGATCATACTTACACCCCCGACGCATCTCTGCAACCCCCCTGCTTCTCCCACGCCTTCCTTCAGTGGTCACGTGCTACCGCTCATTAAAGTCATGAATATGCGCATATTCATGACTTTAATGAGCGGTACCAAGTGACCGCTGAAGGAAGGAAGAGCTGCCGGAGACGCAGGTGCTGCAGAGACCTCGCCAGGAGGAGGTAAGTATATGCGATATTCACTTGTCCCCAGTCCATCGCTGCGCACCGCTCTGTCCTCCGCGTCCTCTGTCAGTGACGTTCAGGCAGGAGAGGGCGCGATGACATAGTTATTGTGCACCGCACCCTCTGCTGCCTGAATGTCACTGACAGAGGACCCAGAAGATAGAGCGGGCACAGCGATGGACTGGGGACAGGTGAATATCGCAGGTGCCTGGGCCCTGAGCCAGCGGTGACATCGCCGCCAGCGACGAGAGGTGAGTAAGTCATTTTTTTTATTGGCAGCAGTGGCAGCATATGGGGGAATAAACTATGGAGCAATTTATGGGGCAGCATAAGGGGCCATAATCTATGGAGCATCTTATGGGGCATAATCTATGGAGCATTTTATGGAGCATCTTATGGGGACCTAATCTATGGAGCATTTTATGTAGCATTTTATGGGGGCATAATCTATGGAGCATCTTATGGAGCATCTTATGGGGCATAATCAATGGAGCATTTTATGGGGCTATAACCTTTATGGAGCAGCATATGGGGCATATTATTCTATGGAACATCTTATGGGGCCATTATTAACCTTTGTGCAGCATTATATGGGGCGTATTTTGTATGGAGCATCTTATGGGGCCATCATGAACTGTATGGAGCATTTAATGGGGCTCCTGATTCAATATGGATATTCAAAAACATGTAACCTACTGATGTCTCAATTTTACTTTTATTGGTATCTATTTTTATTTTTGAAATTTACCAGTAGCTGCTGCATTTTCCACCCTAGGCTTATACGCGAGTCAACAAGTTTTCCCAGTTTTTTGTTGCAAAATCAGGGGGGTTGACTTATACACGAGTATATACGGTATTCAACCCACTTTAAATTACAAAAATGCTGACTGCTTATTATTAAGAGGGAACTTAGGAACCACATGCTGTTTTACAGTATGCACTAACTCATGGGACCGCTCAAGTGGTGACCATAAACAATCACAATTTTACCAAGCGGCTTTAAATGATTGAAGATTTTGAGCTCGGTATGAGAAACTTTTTTTTTCCAACATTACGAAAATGTATTAAAAAATTATAACAAAAAGTGGTTGACATTTAATGGTGGTGATAGATCAAAGTAGGGAAAAAATGTATTATTTTTGTCCCCATATGTACCGTATTTGTATCGTGCTACCTTTCAGAGCATTCCCTCTATATTGCGGCCATTATAAAGTGCCACTAGCAGAGCAGACAGGTATTTAGGACAAATTAATTGCTTTTGCAGAGCCTTGCAATTCACACACTCACAAGAGTCGTAAAAGTCAATGGACATTGTTAACAGCAATTAAAAAGCATTCTGCCTCTTTGCAGCTGGCCAAAATGCTCTCGAATATGTACTTTAGTTTTATGGCTTTGCAATTTTAAAAGTAGAGAGGTGTTTTTAGTGCATCTTTAATATCGGTCAGCCGGCCCACATCTTTATCTGTATTATTACAGCAGTGCAGTGAATATTATCTATTGGTCTCTTGCGTCACAGTTTGTTCCAGCTGCGCTCTGAACAGAAGGATTATGGGACTAGTACTTTTGGACTTTATACATCAACCTTCTGAATAATAGTAAAGTGCTACAGAATATGTTGGTGCTATAAACATGAAAAAATGATTACTTTTATTATTTAATTATTTATAATGTACTTTATTATTATTCTGTTCTGTGCACGTTCAGGTGCGAGCTGTGCGCTTCTATCCCCTGATCTGCACACTTCTGAGTAGTCTTTAAGAGGGGTCTCAAAACCCAGAATGCCAACAATCTGGAGGTAATTTGAAGGCCCTAGAAAAAAAAACCTTACATTTCTGGAATTTGTACTCAAGACGATGATTTTACGCAGTGGCCCCAACCTTTTTGGGCACCAGAGAGGGATTCATGACACCCTTTTAGGATATGTTCTGTGAGGTAGCGCTGTCATTCACATAGGGGATCACTCACTTGCAGCCACAAAAACCAGATCCAGCACGGGTTTTCCATAAAACAATCATAGTCCCTTCGGTTTATTCAGCATCATAAACCATCAAAGCAACAGGAAACAGCATATAGTCAGCATAGCGTCCATTACAGAGTTCAGCTCTGTTATCCTGTAGTCATACAAGTTATGCACTGTTCAATGCGCAGGCTTTCTAGCCACCAAGTTATCTCACCCTGTCAGGGTTTCCTCATGCTGCTTCACCATGCTGCACACGTTCATTCCCTCCAGGGAACTAATAGGCACACGTCGCCATTACTCACAGCCACTTCACAGGCTGTTAGCCAGGAAGCCCCATCTCAGCGGGACCTTCCACACTGGACCAACCGGGTCCCAGCATTCACCACATGTGACCTACCCTGGCCACCTTATACGGTCCGTAGCCACGCCCACCGGGTCACATGGTTATGACCTCATCACAGGTCCTTGAACCATTCACACTTTATCACAACGTTCTCAAACACACCCCCTGGGTGGGTTTGTAGGTAACTGGGTCCGCCCGTCTCCACAGCTACCTGGAGACTTCTCCCTGACACATTGACACAACACGTCAGCAGTATCACTGCTGATCCACACACACACACATCAGTCTCCAACTCAAGGCCACCCACCTTGAGATACATAACGGTCCTTCAGGATTCTACCACTCATCCTCTCTCTTGGGACATCCACACAGCGCCCCCTAGCGGACACAGTGGTCATTACACCACAGTTCCCATGGGATGTACCTGCTGCAGGTTTCATTTGTTTCACATTTCACCATATGCACTGTAACTGGAAAATCAGCCGCATATCTGACCTTTATGGATGGACCTTTAAAACGCCAAAATAGTTAAAAAGTCTATTATTTACCATATTGTTATAACTACATTTTCCTATACCGGTTTCACACATCTGACATTTACTGTCCTACCACGGACCTGCTGTGACTGTCTGGTCCCAAACATAGCAGACTCTGGTATGCCAATCATAGAATATTAGAGTTGGAAAGGACCTCCGGTGTCATCGTGTCCAACCCCCTGCTCAATGCAGGATTCACTAAACCATCCCAGACAGATGTCTGTCCAGCCTCTGTTTGAAGACTTCCATTGAAGGAGAACTCACCACCTCTCATGGCAGCCTGTTCCACTCAATGATCACCCTCACTGTCAAAAAGTTTTTTCTAATATCTTATCTGGGTCTCCTCCCATTCAGTTTCATTTCATTGCTTCTCATGTTTCCATGTACAAATGAGAATAAAGATGATCCTTCTACACTGTGATATCCTTTCAGATATTTGTAGACAGCTATTGAGTCTCCTCCTAACCTTGCAAGCTAGACATACTCAGATCCTTTAATCGTTCCTTGTAGGACATAGTTTGTAGTCTGCTCACCATCCTGGTAGCTCTTCTCTGAACTTTCTCCAGTTGAGATTGTTGCATCCATGTTGCGTCCTAGGAGACTGCTGCGTTCATGTCAGGAGACCCATCGGGCGGTCCATACATTGTGAGCTGTCGTGTGGTTTCTAAAGCAGTTTCTTCCTCTTGTGTGTCAGTCATGGGGCAAAGATTTCATGAGCATTTACACTGGCCGATCGTGACTGTCAAACAGTTACCAATTGGCTACCTGGAAGCGGACCTGGGGTCGTTTAATAGCCTCTTTAGATAGACCAACTGCACTTACATTGACACTGAACTGTCAGTAATATGATTGTTCTGAGCACATAGGCTACCATTATTCTCGGCAGCACATGCGCGGTTTACGCAGTTTGATTTGCTGCCTAGAACAATGATTTCTAACCTACTTAAAAATCATCTCACCTGACGAACAAACCTTTTTGCCGATTCAGGAAGATAAGGAAATTAGCATTGTCAGCTCGTTCCAACTATCAGCCAGTGTAAAATTCACCTTTACTGGCATAAAGAGAGAGAAGAGCGACCTGAAGTGACTTGTACACAGACTGGGTGACTGGTTGATCAACACAGTTTACTAAAAGATTAAAAATGGCTACTTTTACTAGTTGATGCTGACAAACTAGCACACCACAACCAGCCGTTCTAATCTGAGCATGTAGCTTTTACATTAATTTGCCTGACTATCGTTCAAGGCAATGACAGCTTTGACCTTTTTTCTTACTGCATGAGGCAAGATTATATTTTTTCGGTTTTCTAGATAATATTTTTAATTTTCGGCAGATGATTATTGGTGTAATTCAATTACTGGAGACTATAAAAATGCGGCTCCTACTTAAGAGACATTTTCAGTCCATTAGGAGAGATAATGCTGAAGCGGGGCCTATTCCTGTTTATTATATATTTATCCATGTGCGGGAGGTGCTATGTCATTATGACTTCTTGTTATGCAGAAATATGCTGTCCTTAATTATATTACTGTGAAGTTTATAATGAGCAGCGATACATTTCTGTGTGATCATCGCTCCCTGTTATTGTGCTGTGCGTTTGATGTGGAGGCCTAAACCCGGCCATAATAATAACCATAATCATTAACCACCCAGTTATTCATTACGATTGGTAACGATAATTATTTTGTCTGCTGTATGAAATTAAATTGACTTAGTTTCCAAGAAATTTTCAGCAATCAGCACCGATCACCAAAGAAGGTATCAGCAGAATGTGCATTTTTTTCCAACAGCGGCCACTATTAGCGAAATTTAGTATTACACATTAGCCTTACAAAGAAATGGTTGACTGTGGTTGGTCCATTTTCTTTCATGCCGTACAATAAATGATAAGAACATGTTTATTACTGGGTCCCATTTTCAAGAAATTGGTGCTGTTGTGCCCATTGATTTGCTCAAAAGGCTGAGGACAAGAAAACATTTTCACCTTTGACTCCTATGAGCTAAATCCCTTTCCTTGCTTGACAACTAAGTACAATTTCACCATCCATGTAAACATCTCTAGGGTCTCCATTAATATTTTCAAGATCTCTGCATGCTGTCAGTGAATAGGATTCATTCTTCCAGGGGCTTGAAAAATGGATTAACACAGCAGAGAGTTTATTTCGGGTGTATCCAAAATCGACAGCATTCATTTCTCTCCTTGTGGGTAGTTTGCTACACTGTATCAGTGCAGGTAAAGTGGAGACCATGTACAGTAGCAAATCCTCAGCTGTGAGGAACATAAGGGTATGTTTCCATAGTCTGGAAAGACCGCGCCGCATGTGCGTACACGCAGGTCTGTCATCTGCGTCTTTTAACGCATAGTGGAGATGGGATTTCATAAAATCCCATCCACTATGCTGTAACATCTGGACGCTGCGGATTGGACGCTGAGGCTGTACTCAGCGTCCAATTTGCAGCAAATATTGAACGTGAAACATACCCTTAGGTCTGTGCTGGTTTTCAAACAAGAACGCCTTCATTACATAACAGCAAGCAGAGTTTCTGAAATTAGTGAAACATTGAAACAGAACATTGGACAAAGTTATAGAACTTCATTATCGATTAGATTTACGTGAAGGTTATAGGGCAGGTCGTCTTAGAACAAGGGAAATTAAAAATATTATGCCATGATGCAAGCGTCAGATATTATTAACCCTGTGTCGTGTCTGACTTTTCTGATGAGTCAGGTGACAGCTAGTAAAGGGTTAATCACAGCTGATCAATATAAAGGGGCTCTGATTTACTGATTTACCAAGGACACAGATGTGACCGGACCCGAGGATGCGCCTCCCTGGCATTCATATATAATACACTAATGCTCAGCTTTTAATTTTAACCTTCTTGTCTAGATGTGGTTTTTAATGCTTTTTTCTCCAAGGACATGAAGCTGCCGGCTTTATATATAAAAAAAATGCCATTAGCGCGTCTTCCTATACCATTACACCGGACTCAGGGCAAAAAGAAGTCCTTAAAGTGTATTTTTCAAACCTGCCTGTTCGGTGTCTCCTATCTATCTATCTATCTATCTATCTATCTATCTATCTATCTATCTATCTATCTATCTATCTGTCTGTCTGTCCCATATCTACTGTATCTATCTATCTATCTATTCCCTTATATATCTATCTATTTATCTATCTATCTATCCCATATCTATCTATCTATCTGTCTGTCTATCTATCCCATATCTATCTATCTTAAAAAAAATTCCAGAAAATCACTTTGTATGATTTTTACATAATTAATTTACATTTTATTGCATGAAATAAGTATTTGATACAATAGAAAAACAGAACTTAATATTTGGTACAGAAACCTTTGTTCGCAATTACAGAGGTCAGACGTTTCCTGTAGTTCTTGACCAAGTTTACACACACTGCAGCAGGGATTTTGGCCCACTCCTCCTCCATACAGATCTCTAGATATATCAGGTTTTGGGACTGTCGCTGGGCAGCATTGAATTTCAGCTCCATCCAAAGATTTTCTATTGGTTTCAGATCTGGAGACTGGCTAGGCCACTCCAGGACCATTGAAATGCTTCTTATGGAGCCACTACTTAGTTGCCCTGGCTGTGTGTTTTGGGTCATGTTCATGCTGGAAGACCCAACCATGTCCCATCTTCAATGCTCTTCCTGAGGAAAGGAGGTTGGTGGCCAAAATCTTGCAATACATGACCCCATCCATCCTCCCTTTAATACGGTGCAGTCTTCCTGTCCAATTTGCAGAAAAGCATTCCCTAAGTATAATGTTTCCCCCATGATGCTTCACGGTTGGGACCATGTTTTTGGGGTTGTATTCATACTTCTTGTTCGTCCAAACACGGCGAGTGGAGTTGATATCAGAAAGTTCTATATTGGTCTCATCTGACCACATGACCTTCTCCCATGCCACCTCTGGATCATCCAGATGGTCATCGGTGAACTTCAAACGGGCCTGGACATATGCTGGCGATATCAGTGGACCTTGCATGCCCTACAGTATTTTAATCATCCATAATGGTGTAGTGTGTTTCTAACGGTAATGTTTGGGACTGTGGTCCCAGTTCTCTTCAGGTCATTGAGCAGGTCCTCCTGTGTAGTTCTGGGCTGATTCCTGACCTTTCTCAGAATTATCCTTACCCCATGAGGCGAGAGCTTTCATTTTGCCCCAGACTGAGGAAGATTGACAGCTATCTTGTGTTTCTTCCATTTTCTAATAATTGTGCCAACAGTTGTCGCCTTCTCACCAAGCTGCTTGTCTATTCTCCTGTAGCCCATCCCAGCCTTGTGCAGGACTACAATTCTTTCCTTGGTGTCCTTAGACAGCTCTTTGCTCTTGGCCATGGTGGAGATGTTGGAGTGTGATTGATTGACTGTGTGGACAGGTGTTTTTTCTGCTGGTAGCAAGTCAAACAGGTGCAATTAATACAGGTAATGAGTGCAGAGTAGGAGGCTTAAATAAAAACTAAGGTCTGTAAGAGTCAGAATTCTTGCTGGTTGGTAGGTGATCAAATACTTATTTCATGCATTAAAATGCAAATTAATTCTTTAAAAGTCATACAAGGTGATTTTCTGGAATTTATGTTTACATTCTGTCTCTTACAGGTGATGTCTACTATAAAAACTACAGAGCTCTCCTTGCTTTGTAGGTGGGAAAACTTGGAGAATTGTCAGTGTTTCAAATACTGTAGTTGATGCTTATTTACAGAAACAGTGATGCTGAATCACTGGCCTCAAAATTCTGTTAGTCCGATAGCGTTTTTGGGGGCAGACAAGTGAAATACACGCAAGGACATTTTTGTCCCTCATTAGCAAGTTTCTGCAGGAATATTTTGTCTGGAGAGACCCCACTAGGGCTGGACACTTCTCACCGTGCTGTTTTGTAGCCCTGGGAAAGGCTCATTCTTTGTAGTCTCTTAATGGTATGGAGCATTCTTGTCCAATTCCCGCTGAGAATGTTTATGCTATGTACGGTGCCCCTTACAGAGGGAACAAATGTAAACATGTTACTAAATGCTTGCATTACGTCATTCTTTATTTGTGTTTTGTCTTCCCGTATGGACAAGCTTCCCATGTAATCAAGATACGATCTTTCGCCATAAACCATACTGTACCTTGGGAGAAATATCTACATGCATGAGATATCTACGTGCATGAGATATGGTTCATTCTTTATGGTTGAAAACAAAATTCTTACAGAGAACTTTTCCTTAAACTTAAAGCAATCCCCATAAATTCCTCTCATCTTGAAGGGGATGTCCTAACCAATTGACAAAAAAATAAATAAAATTAAGGATTATTAAAAATAAAAAAAACAGTATACTCACTTTACTGATCCCTCACTGCTCCCCAGGTCCACTACCAGTCTCCATGCTTCCTTTGCCAGATGGATGACATATGATAGCAGAGCATTATTACTGGCCACTCTATAATGGCTGGATCAACCATTCAGGTGCCATAGAAAGTCCATACATATGGCCCCAGTAGAAAATGGTCCTAACCCAGATTACAATCAATGGGTGACAACTAGAGATGAGCAATTCAATTCAGGCTGCCTTGGGTGGTCCAGCATTGCAGATGGGCTTCACTTTTGTGACTGACAACCTCAACTTGGCATCCTGGGTGTTAGGCGTCAAGTTTCCCCTACTGCATAGGGGGAATCTCAAGCCATGTCCTCTACGGTCTCCCATTCCTCTGTGGCCACAGAGATTCCTGCTCAGCAGAGACGTCGGTCCAGACATCTTGCCCAGTCTAATGCTAGGCGTCTGATTGCTCCTTCAGGCTCTGCTGTAACACCATGCTTGAATCAGCAGAAAGCAGACGCTCCAGGGACTAAGTCCTGTATTTTGCCTACTGAGCATGCCCGTGGGACGACCTCTCATTGGAGGTCGGAGGTCACATGCACAGGTCCCGCTCCTGCTCGGATTGGTCCACCACTGGGAAGGTCCCGGAAGAACACCACTATAAAAGAGTCGCATGGCCACTCGGCCATGCGCTAGTATAGACTCTTATGCTAAATTTGTGTATGATGATGGATACATGTATCTGGTGACTGACTCATTTGAAACCCCTACCCTTGGTTGTGCCTGTTGTTAGGGTCTAGTGGTTAGAGTCAGTGCCTGTCAGTGGCTAGGCTTTAGGCCACAGTGCTCCAGGTCAACACCTCACGTAGCGCCATATTGTGCCATCCAGCGCAAGGCACATAAGTGCTGCATCTACGGCGGCGCCGAGTGCTGGTGAGTCTAGAGGGACTCCGACCCTGTGTCTTGGGGCATAGTCCTGTGACTTTACACCAGCGCTCACTTCGTCGAGTTCTGTGAGCTTAACAGGCTTCGGCGATTATATTCGATGGTAGTGCGGCTCTGTGAGGCAACAGAGTCCGCCTCGTATACACCGGGTGACGTTAACCCGCGTGTGTTCGCTTATTACACCGCCATATAGTATCTGCTATTACTTAGCTGCAGTATTCCATCTCTGCACGGTGGACCCCAGGCTGCGAATGCACCTCATTATCATTTTAATTTTTGATGCGTTCCGCCAGCCTAACACTGGGTGCCTCTTATTCTTACTAGGCACTGTATCATCATGACATCATATGAAATCTAGTCACTAGGCCTCACGCAACATCTTGTCATATGTCACAAGAATTAGTAACTGCCAGAGACTACCCAGGGATACCATTTGCAGAAGTGAAGACCTACTGCCATGGAGTACCAACTTCACTCTGAATTAGTGCCGCCTTAACTTAATTGCTCGTCTCTGGTTCTCCCCCAGGCGATTACCCCTGCTGACACTGTAATGATGACCTAGCTGACTATCATGGTATTTCATGCATGAAATCTTTAAGTAGAATTAGTTGCAGAACCATACTCTACCCAAGGACAAGAGTGGTGTTGATCCTGGGCAAAAAGCTTATCCTTTATTACTAATATTAGACAATTCATTTATTTAAATCCTAGCAAAACCTCACGGTGGAAAAAAAACGTGCCAACACAAAAGTCTTAATGAATTGGTCGCCATGTCCCAATGGACTGGATTTCCTTGGAGTTCTGCCCAGTAACTGTGTTATGGAGAAGATTGCTGGTGAGACAACTGGTAGTCATACAGCTAAGTATCAGTTAACTTTAAGAACAATGCAAGATAGAAGTGCTGGCCGTGACCAAAAACCTCATCCTTCTTCACATTGTGTCTATGGTTCAACAAAATGGACACTTTGTAATTTTCTTCAACAAAGAAAGCACAACAAAGACTGATCTAATATGGAAGAGGAGAGCACCGGAATTATCTCTTTCTCCAGCCAGGCAGAAGATCATTTGGAAAAGCAGTAAATTTGTTCTCATAATCCGTTCGTATGTGCGAGATCGAAATACAATATTCTTTTCTATGTGAAGAGGAAAGGGAATAATCCTTGAAATCAAGAATATTCTAGCATGTTGCTGACTTTTCACCTTCAAACTCGCATCTCAACTTTGTAGCAATTCTTTCTAACATAATGAAAAAGTGTTAAAGAATCAAGAACTTTGCTTATTATTAATATTCCAATGAGATGAATTTTCCTTTTTCGAAAGTGACATATATAAGTGACGAAGACCCACTTTAAATGTCCGTAAACTGAGCCTATATTTGGATTTACGTTAGGACTGAGTCTCCAGAATATCACGTTGTTCTACTAAACCGAACTCAGATCATTTCATTGCAAGTGGATAGCCCTCTGTAAATCCGGTATGTCTCCAACGCATTTATCCTTATTGGGTTCTTCAGACGAGATATGAGAAAATGCACAGTGTGGCTATAATTAATAAATCTTCTACCAAGTATCCTGATGGTGGATCTGGTTATTGACTGGTGCAGGATTTACAGAGGGCTATCCACTTGCAGGGCCAGATGTGGACTGTCTTTGTCAGGGCGGGAGCTATGGGGAAGTAGGGCCAGGTTTGTAAGCCCAGAGGCCCACTAGACTCTCTCGCTACTCCCACATGACTGAGAACTCTGGTACATTAAATGGGTGTCTGATGTGATGATTCTTCCGCTTTTCTCCGTGGACAACAGGCTTTTGGGTGAGATCATTCCTTTTTTTTATGCTGATTTAACTGTGTATGATAATGTATTTTTGTGACCACTGTCATTAAGCATAGAATATCGACACCAAAAACTACCGATCTTGGGAACTGGGTGAATGCCGGTCTCAATTTTAGCTATTTTGTTACCCACTTTTAGTGTAATTGTTTCTCTTTTTTGCCTTAAGATTTAGGTAATGATACTGCTTTTCCATAATATTTATTGAAAGTTACATTTTATTCTCACTAGTTTGCTAGATCTCCTCAAATTAGTGAAATCAACATTCTAATACGATAATAATATGCTCTGGAGATATTGGAGGCTTAGACATCTTTAATAAACCCATCTGGTCCATGTTACCCTTCTTAATGTTTTTTCTCTCTCGATACATTTTTTGCTCTCTCATCAAAAATTTAATCTTCTTCCTTAATTCGCTTACAAGTTTTTTATCCTTTAAGTATAAAATATGTCTTGTTGGGATTGATTTGTAAGTGTTTTCTCTCACCCCCAGGATGTTCATAGAACTATATAATGTCAGTTTAATGTAGCTGCTTATTGATCCACAAATTACCACAGTGACACTGTAGGAAATGCTTGAAATTTGCTTAATATAGTCTCTAATTTCATGTTTCGTTGAGAGCAGATGAGCCAAAGAGCAAGTGCTTACATCCTCTCTGCCCATCCTAGTTCTTATATATGTATACAAATAAAACCCGCACATATTGGCCATATGCAATATTCCTATTAATGGCAAAATTTGTCTACTGGAACATTCTGGGTATTGAATTGCTGTATCTATCTCTTTCCCCGGTTTTCCACTGGGGAATTTTCCAAGCTGAATCTTTTGGAGATGGAATTATCTCATCAGCTTCTCTGCTACATTTTACTGATTGTATATTGTAGATGTGTGATTTCTAGTCTCTGACGTGCTTCTGAGGGCACAGAAAAGACAACTGCTCATATAGTGTGCACAAAATACGGCAGAAACTGCAGTAATTGATTCCTGTTTGCACAGAATCTGGGCCGAAACATATATATGTGTATTACATGGCTTGCGTTAGACAACTTGCCATTGATTAGGTAACAATGCAGTGATGAACTGCTAATTGGTTCATTAAGTATAAAATATTTAGCAGCTCAGTCCATCAATAATACAGAGCTTTTATTGTTGACAGCCTTTCTTCTTGATAATCACATTTGGAAAAATATATTTTTCCATTTTTGAGTAATGTAGATATTTTGAGATTAGCAAAATTGTTCCACCTGAAATGGACTGTTAACTAGATCTCAATTTATTCCATATGTTAGGAGCATCGATTATTTAGGCAATCCTATATACGGATCAAAGTAGCATAAAATGGTCAATTTTGACCAAAACAAAGGTTGTTTGCTGGTAGGGTGAAACGAACTGACGAACATTAGTAATTGTTCAAAATATGGATGGGTAGGCTGGATATATTTTGTTTGGTGTTCTACATGGTCTGTATGACCATTGGCTCAAAAAAAATTAAACATTGTCCAATGTAGTCTTGAATGTCCTTGGTGTTGTCGCTAAATGAATCATCATTTGTCAGACCATTTTTATCTAGGCCCCAAAGCTGAAGATCAGCGTCACGGCACTGTTGCAGGATATCCCGTGGCTCAGGGGCTCCTTCCCTGTCCCTAAAGCTAAGGGTGGCCTTAGGTATCCCTGCTCCTCAGATTACTTTTGATAGTGATGACGCCGGGGCCACGTGCCTTGCTGAGCTCCTAAATGAGCCTTCATCTACTCCCTTCCCCACTCAGGGAAGTGGGGGAGTTGTAGTGTATAAGAATACACAAACTAGACTAACAAGTGAAGACATAAATGAAAATACCAGTCATAGAACTATTCACTCACAAATAACCACTGTGGAACACCGGGAAGTAAAGGAAGGAAAAAACAAATAGTTAAGGATGAGGATATGCACACGGGCAAATCACCAAGCAAGTCTTCTGAACAACACTCCAAACGCCTCCTCAAGCAACCAGCACCTCGAACTCCAAAATCAAGCAGTATGAAACCAACATTGGCAATACCGGATTGCTAGAGGCAAGTATATATATCAGAAGAGAGTGGCCAACACTGAACAGCTGAGACCATCAAAGCAGGAAAGCTTCCAGGACCTCTCAACTGACCAGATTAAACCCTGATCTGCTAGCAGAAACCTACAATGTTTAATATGATAGGGAAGTGCTTCTAATCAGTGCAGGAGTATGTGAAATCAGACACTGCAGTCTTCAGGCCCCTCACTGTCGTGGTAAGCCCGTGACAATCAATTTGCAAAAAGTGAAGTTTAAATTATCCACTTGTACTTGTGATAGTGTCAAAAAGGATCTTCATAATTACGGGCTCTCTCGAAAAGCCCCTATTATATAGGTTGATCTTGTCAAGTGATCCTTCTCAAGGCATGGCTTGAGAAAGACCATTTGCTGGTCAAAATTTTGATTTTGGTGAATGCACTAAAGATTACTTCGTTAGTTGCTTTTGAGTACAATGCCTTTGGGTATTTTTTAGGATTAAATATGTTGCTGGGAGATTGGTGGAACCAAAGTTTGCACAGTTAGTGCTTAGGTACAATTTGGACTTGAATTTGGACTTGTAGCCACAGATCAAGGTTGGATGAGGGCTTCCGACTAACAGAGAACCAAAAGATCCTCTCGTAGGTCCAGGTTTATATTAAGAGATGGTCCCCAGAGTCCAGCAGAAGGCAACCCCAAGTGGCCCAGAAGGAACTTGGTGATGGTGGCCCCTAGGCAATTGCTCATTTTGCCTGCACTACAATCCAGCCCTATGCACATGCATTGGAAGTGAGCACCTGAAGTCTCCTTTATTCCCAATGCCAATGTATAGGAAGTATCCCAAGGAGATTTTCCCTATTTACTGTAGGCACGTTGCTATGGCAATGATGAGCGCCTTAAACTCAGTGGTATGGTAATAACCTGTAAACTTGACACAAATCACTTTAAGAAAATGAAAAATCTGTCTGGTTAAGATTTTTCATTTGCGCTGGAGTTCCCGTAATATGTACGAGAATATAGTTTCATCACATTGATAAGATATTAGAGTAGCTTGCAATATCTTCTTAACTGCTGGCTGTAGGAAGCCCATCTGGTCCAAAGTGCGGCTAGGGGACCATTCAAGCATTTTTTATGATGTCAATGAGATTTCCGAAGTCCTGGACTCAGCTGTCAAGCTGTTGGATAAAAAGTTATGCAATAATTGAAATTCTGCTGGGGGACAGATTAAATCAGTAAGTTGCTGGTTCTTTCTCCGAGCTCAGTTTTGTCTATGAGTCTCCTGGTGATGTGTTCTTATGAAATGTGATTAGGATGAAATGACTTGATTTGTTAAACAGGCAGAAATGACAATGAACATCTGTTTTGATGGCCTGAATGGCGCTGAGTGTTCACAGTAATAAGACTTTTCTTTCTTCTTTTTTTTTTTTGCAGAGCGGCTCAGAAGCTAAACCTGTCTTCGAAGCGCAAGAAGTATCACCCGCCTCTTCCTCACTCCCGAGAGTATTCCACTTACTCAACCAACTTCAGTGGCATTCTTCAATTATGTCCTCCTCCAGCTCCTCCATGTTTAATGAGAGCCGTGTCCAAAATCAAGGACAATCCAGGCATGGGAAAGGTAGGAACATTAACGTGTCTTTTTATCAGTCTCTCTTATGGCAGTCTCTGATTGCGGTCAGTGAATGAGCGAATGTGAACCTTCATAGTTTCCAAGGGATGAAAATTTGTTTGTCTTGGTCAAGTAATGCTAAGGCTACGTTCCCACAATGAACTTTTGGTGAGTTTTTGCTATTGCACATTTTCTACAGCATTTCTGCACCCATAAAATAAAATAGGTTACTTGTATTTTTTCGAAATTACACAGCATCAAAAACTCATCGTGGTAACGTATGCTCACATCATATTTGGATGCCAACACTCCTTTTATAGACCACGTGCCTCTCGGGTGTCCACCCACGTTACTTCCATTCTTTATCCTATTAATACGTTGGTCCTTGCTTCCCCAAGACCCCAGGCACAATAAACTTGTCAAAAATAAGTTACTTTTGGCTGGACCTGGGAAATTTGCTAACTCTTCAGTTAGACTGGTAGGCCATTCATTTTTCTGGGACATTCCAGGAAATATGGCAAATATGACTCAAAGCATTCTTACCTAGAGTCAGTAAGATAGAAACTTTAAATTCTAGTCCCAATCAGACCTAAAACTGCATCATCCTGAAAACTCAGGAAGGTCCAGACAAATTCAGGACTGTTGACAGCTATGCTAAAAGTAATCTGAGTTTCTGACCATTACCCCTTGCCATAATGCAAATGAGCTGGAGCAATTATTGCTTCCTTTTTTGTCTTGCAAGTGCCCTTACCAGCGAAAGCTCTGTACTCCTTGTACTCCTCCTATGACGATGGGCCCATTGGGCACTGCTTTTTTTGCCCCCGGCCTGAACTCTGTGTGCCTTTTGGTCTGGTAGTATGAAATGCCTCTGGTACAACTTTGACTAATGTTTAATTTCACAGTCTGGTGATAATAAATAGTGACAATACCCCGTCAGTAAGATCTGTTGCCTCCCAGTCGTGTTCCGCACTCCTCTGATTACACCACTTCCACGATCTTTGCTGAATTCTACCGCCATTGCAAAACATAATGGTGGGAATTATCCACTTTGTGTATTAATGTGTTGGAAACATCGAACAGGGCCATCCACTTACATAAACGCACCGTTTTAAAGCAATGAGCTAATACCGTTGCACTTTTTTAACCAAATTTTCTTTCCCGCCGTCTCTATGGAAGTTATTACATTTAATGTTGGAATAGTACAAATGATGTCTGAAAGCCATTTTATGATGACACTGAGAAGAAGTTGGATTGTACTCAATCTCTGACATTAATGTGCTACTTAAGGTAATTTATCATCCGGTGGCATTAAAATGACGTCTTTTCATTGAAAGCGCTGCTGAGGATCTTAATTTCCTGACTGCTTTCCACGCTGCGGAGTTATCTGTATGTCACATTTACACATGGAGTTTTTTTCACCTTTGTTTTCTATTGAGTCTTTAGTTTTAAGTGCTTGTCATTTTCTTGGGATCCTTTAGAAGAAACTAAAAATTTTTCATTTGACGAGGGTCATTTAAGTAAACAAATGCGCCGTTTAGATTGCGTAATATTTGCAAGGATTTATTTTCAGTACTGTAACCCTTTAGACATGGCTGGCATAGTTATAATCAATCATTTTTACCCCCTGATTTAAGCCTTCTACCATTTTGTGTATACAGCTCTTATGCAAAAATATGTTTCCATGTTTACACACTACAAACAAACTTTGTGTAGTCTCACTCTGCTGTCGCTCACATGTTAATTTGCTAACTCTATAAATATATGTTATGAAGAACATACATATTGGACTGCTCAGGATAACGGAAGCACTCACAATCGGGCCCCTGCTTCTGGGGCATAACAACTGACTCATGCCATAGTAAAGACATTGTCATGTGATTGGAGCAGGCATAACTATTTCTTGAAGCTGCAACTACGTTGGCTGGATGAGGATGTCTAAAAACTCAAGGAAAATGGAGGTTGTCAGTGGTTAGTGTAAGATCTACTTATTTTGGACATGTGATAGCGGTCAGGTGAACACTCGTCTGACCAACAGCTCTCTCTATACACATGTACGCTCAACTCTATCGCGCATGCATGCTTCGTAAATGGTAAAGCTGCAGTGACATCTAAAAGCAGTTTACTTGCCCATGGAACAAAAGGAATGACTGATGAAATTCAATATTGTCTTTAGGGGGAGACTCGGGAGTCTCCCATATACATTAAATAGTCGTCTGGTCATCTCATGGGGGGTGGCCAATATTAAGTTGAAGTATGTTTGAAGGAGTTGGAAAATGAATTGTGAAATGTTGCATTAGGGTCTTCTGAAATAACAGATGAGAGTCCCTTATAACAAGAGTAGTGTTAGGCGTCGGATTCCGGACACTGCACAGCGGGAATCAAGAGCCAGACATCCAGCGGTCTCCCATTCTCCTCCGACTGCTCCGGGTGTTGCTCAGCAATCACGGCGAGCCAGGCGTGCTACTCAGACTTGCTCAGACAGCCTGGATGTTGCTGCCACCTCTGGTGCAGCAATGGTAGCGCATCCTGTTCTGCATGGAACCGCTCCAGAGGCTAAGTCCTCATGCCGTGCTACTGGGCATGCCCGCAAGGTGACCTCTCACTGGAGAGCAGGGGTCACATGCTCAGGTCCTGCGTCGGATCTGATTGGTCCTTTCCAGGGTACTGGAAGGTCCCGGAAGCGCATGGCTATAAAAAGCCCGCATGGCGGCTCGGCCATGCGCTAGTGTAGCATATTATGCTGTGTGTGTATGGTGATGGATGCATGGACTGGTGACTGACTTATTATGAAACCCCTTCCCTTGGATAATACGATTGGTGACTGTGTGTTGGGTTAGTCAGCTACAGGTTGTGGCAAGCTACATGCCATTGTGCGATCCACGCCTACACTAGCGTCCGTCGGTGCCCGGTTCTCGGCGCCGACGCTTGCGGCTTTAGCTGCCGCTGCACTGCAATACCAGCAGCTATTGGTGTTCGCGGCTGCGACGCCACACGCCGGCTCCTGTGACGTTAACAGGGCCAGCGCCTTTGCATATATTTTTGCCAAGCGACTGTGTCTGAACAGAGCCGCTCCTAGTGTTCGGGTGACGTTACCCCATGCGCACTACGGCACCTTCTGGTGCATCTGCCATTGTCCAGCAGCGGTCTAGTCACCTACCGCACGGTGGACCCCGGGCAACGAACGCACCTCCTATTATTTATATTTGGTGCATTCCGCCGTCCCTAACATTACACTAGCGCCAGGGTCTGGCTGGCAATGGCAGACATGCAGCAGTTGCAGCGCTATATTCGGCAGCTGGAGAGCAGGTTGGCGGCTATTGAGAGCGCCAACTCAGCAGCGAATACCGCTCTAGCTGCTGCCCAGACAGTCGCCGAGGCTGTCTCACGTGCACCCGCTCTTTTGCCCATGCCGACACTTTCTCGCCTCCCGCTTCCCGACAAATTTTCGGGTGACAGCGCCACCTGTAGGGGATTCGTCAGTCAGTGCTCAATTCAGCTTGAGTTACTGGCTGCACGGTTTCCTACAGAGCGGGCTAAGGTGGGGTTTATTGTGTCACTTTTGTCTGGCAGAGCATTACAGTGGGCCACGCCATTGTGGGAACGTGATGATCCCGTGGTTCAGGGTGCTGCACAGTTCCTCGTGGCCCTGAATCAGGTCTTTTTGGGACCACGGATCACGCACGACACCTCTTTACAATTACTGTCCCTAACACAGGGGTCACTCTCGGTTAGCCATTATGCCGTCCGGTTCCGGACATTGGCTTCCGAGTTAGAGTGGCCGGACAAAGCCTTAGTCCCGTTGTTTTGGAGAGGGTTGGCTGAGCACGTTAAAGACGCTCTAGCTACCAGAGAGGTTCAAACAAGTCTGGAGGATTTGATTGCCGTTTCCACCCGCATTGACCTCCGGTTTACGGAGCGCGGGCTGGAACGGGCACAATCCAGAAGTAGGGTTAACTTGGCTCCCACATTCACCGAACCACTAATATACCCCGCACGGGAGCTTTCACCCTCTGAACCTATGGAGGTGTCTCGCACCGGCTCTAAGCCACGACCGATGCGAAGCTCTGCACGTTGCTATCAGTGCCGACAGTTTGGTCACCCGGCTAGCACGTGTCCTCTGCGGGCGAAAAGGCGTCCACGCCCAGTGGCCGTAGGTAGTGGGCAGTCCAATATGAAACCCTTCTCACCCAAACCGGTATTCCGGGACATCTTAGACAGTGGGTCCTCCACCTGGGAGGCAGAGGTTACCGTGGACTCTGGGGCCGAGGGGAACTTTATGTCTTCTACCTTCGCCCAGAAACACGCCATTCCCCTGGTATTATTACCTCAGCCTCTGACCATCAGGGTGGTTAACGGAGCACCGTTACCCTCTCAGGTAACCCATCAGACAGCTCCACTAGGGCTCACTATCTCACTCTCTCATCATGAGACTCTGTCCCTGCTAATCCTGCCAGACGGCATCGATCAGGTGCTGCTCGGGGTTCCCTGGCTTCGGTGCCACTCTCCTCATATCGAGTGGGCGACAGGGAAGATACTGGCCTGGAGCAAGGACTGCAAGGGGAGATGTCTGAGGGGCAGTCTTCAGGTGGCTTCCACTGAAGTGCCTGCGGATCTCTCCGCACTACCTAAACCCTACCACCAATACGCGGACGTCTTCTCCAAAAAATCTTCAGAGACGCTCCCGCCGCACCGTCCTTACAACTGCCCGGTAGACCTCATGCCAGGCACAGAACCTCCTAGAGGCTGTGTGTATCCACTATCTCTCCCTGAGACTGAAGCTATGTCACAATACATCCGGGAGAACCTGGCTAGAGGCTTTATCAGAAAGTCGGTGTCACCGGCTGGTGGAGGGGTCTTCTTCGTTCAGAAGAAGAGCGGAGAGTTATGCCCCTGCATTGACTACAGAGGTCTCAATGCGATCACGGTTAAAAACAAATACCCTCTACCGTTGATCTCTGAGTTGTTTGACAGGTTGTGAGGGGCCCAGATCTTTACTAAGTTGGATCTGCGAGGGGCATACAACCTGATCCACATTCGCGAAGGAGATGAATGGAAGACAGCTTTTAATACCAGGGATGGCCATTACGAATATCTGGTTATGTCTTTTGGCCTTTGTAATGCGCCAGCTGTCTTCCAGGATTTTGTCAACGACGTCTTCCGCGACATGCTTTCTACCTCGGTGGTGGTATATTTGGATGATATACTCATCTTTTCACCAGATTTGACTACCCACCGGAGGGACGTCTGCAGGGTCTTCGACCGTCTGCGGGCGAATTCCCTCTTTGCCAAGCTGGAGAAGTGCCAGTTTGAGCAGGAGTCCTTGCCGTTCCTGGGCTATATCATCTCGGCCCAAGGGCTGGCCATGGATCCTGCCAAACTGCAAGCGGTAATGGACTGGCAAGAACCTCATTCACACAAAGCGGTGCAGCGCTTTCTGGGGTTCGTGAACTATTACCGCCAGTTTATACCACACTTTTCCACCCTGGTAGCTCCTTTGGTTGCTCTCACCGAAAAAGGAGCTAACCCCAACGCTTGGTCTGAACAGGTCTCCAAGGCCTTCTCGGCTATAAAGTCTCATTTTGCTGGCGCTCCCATCCTACATCGTCCCGATGTGAACAAGCCATTTATACTAGAGGTAGATGCCTCCTCTGTCGGTGCAGGAGCAGTTCTTTTCCAAAAGGACGCTCAAGGTCGGAAGCATCCCTGCTTCTTCTTCTCAAAGACCTTCTCACCGGCAGAGAAGAATTACTCTATCGGTGACAGGGAGCTGCTAGCCATGAAATTGGCCTTTTCAGAATGGAGACATCTCCTGGAGGGGGCTCGGTTTCCCTTCCAGGTATATACGGACCATAAAAATCTGGTCTATTTACAGACTGCCCAGCGCCTGAACTCCCGTCAGGCTAGGTGGTCGCTCTTCTATTCCCGCTTCCGCTTCACCCTGCACTACCTTTCTGGAGAGAAGAACGTCCGTGCGGATGCTCTCTCACGCTCGGTGGTCTCGGCGGAAGAAGGAGTGGCTGAGCCTCGGTTAATTCTCCCGCCGGAGAGTTTTACGACCGTGGCTCCAGTCGCTATCGAGTCAGTGCCACCAGGCAAGACCTTGGTGCCTCCTCAGCTACGGCCGGAGGTCCTCGCCTGGGCACATGCCTCCAGGGTGGGTGGTCATTTTGGCAATAAACGGACCACCGAACTCCTGGCAAGGTCATATTGGTGGCCACATATGGCTCGAGATGTCAAGGAATACGTGCAAGCATGCGTCTCGTGTGCTCGAAACAGACCCTCTAGACAGAGGCCGGCGGAGCTGTTGTATCCCCTGCCAGTGGCGGATAGACCGTGGGAGATGGTTGGCATGGATTTCATAGTTGGCCTGCCCAAGTCTGGTGGCAGTACGGTCATCTGGGTGGTCACCGACCATTTTTCCAAAATGGGGCACCTGGTGCCACTCGCACGCCTGCCTTCCGCTCGAGGTCTGGCCACTTTGTTTATTAAGCACGTATTCTGTTTGCATGGCATGCCGGACAAAATCGTGAGTGACCGAGGTCCCCAGTTTGCATCTCGGTTTTGGAGGGAGCTCTGCAGCCTACTCAGCATCGAGCTAAATCTGTCCTCCGCCTACCATCCCGAGACGAATGGCATGGTCGAGAGAGCCAATCAGACCTTGGTCACCTATCTACGGCATTTTGTCTCTGCCGGGCAGGATGACTGGGCATCCTTGCTACCTTGGGCTGAATTTGCCCTAAACAATGCGGTGGCTGGTTCCACTGGACAGACGCCCTTCCTCTTAAACTACGGCCAACATCCACGCATCCCTGTCCCGATGCCAGTGTCCTCCACTGACTCCAGGGTGTCAGACTGGGCAGTGGAGGCCCGGGACATCTGGGATCGCACTCAGGATGCTATCCGTGCCTGTAAGGAGAGGATGAGGGCGTCCGCTGACACGCATCGGCGACCCGCTCCAAGCTCCCCTGGTGACATGGTGTGGCTCTCCACTCGAGTCCCCTAAGTTCGCGCCGCGATATATTGGACCTTTCAAGGTCCTTGAGCGAATTAGCTCGGTGGTCTACCGCTTGGCTCTTCCTCCACATTTAGCCATTTCGGACGTGTTTCATGTGTCCCTCCTCAAACCAGTTCACATGGTCCGGTTTTCTGAGTCATCGGCCGGGTCGTCAGACTTATCGTCTGACGAGTTTGAGGTTAATGCCATCATAGGGCGCAGGTTTGTCCGTGGCAAAAAATTTTATTTAGTGGATTGGAAGGGTCATGGGCCTGAGGCTCGAACCTGGGAGCCGGTGGAGAATATCCACGCACCGCTCCTGATCGCGGCTTTTGAGCGCAGTGGGGAGGGGGCCTTAGGAGGGGGGTAATGTTAGGCCTCGGATTCCGGACACTGCACAGCGGGAATCCAGAGCCAGGCATCCAGTGGCCTCCCAGTCTCCTCCGACCGCTCCGGGTGCTGCTCAGCAATCTCGGCAAGCCAGGCGTGCTACTCAGACTTGCTCTGACAGCCTGGATGTTGCTGCCACCTCTGGTGCAGCAATGGTAGCGCATCCTATTCTGCAGGGAACCGCTCCAGAGGCTAAGTCCTCATGCCGTGCTACTGGGCATGCCCACAAGGTGACCTCTCACTGGAGAGCAGGGGTCACATGCTCAGGTCCTGCGTCGGATCTGATTGGTCCTTTCCAGGGTACTGGAAGGTCTCGGAAGCGCATGGCTATAAAAAGCCCGCATGGCGGCTCGGCCATGTGCTAGTGTAGCATTTTATGCTGTGTGTGTATGGTGATGGATGCATGGACTGGTGACTGACTTATTATGAAACCCCTTCCCTTGGATAATACGATTGGTGACTGTGTGTTGGGTTAGTCAGCTCCAGGTTGTGGCAAGCTACATGCCATTGTGCGATCCACGCCTACACTAGCGTCCGTCGGTGCCCGGTTCTCGGCGCCGGCGCTTGCGGCTTTAGCTGCCGCTGCGCTGCAATACCAGCAGCTATTGGTGTTCGCGGCTGCGACGCCACACGCCGGCTCCTGTGACGTTAACAGGGCCAGCGCCTTTGCATATATTTTTGCCAAGCGACTCTGCGTCTGAACAGAGCCGCTCCTAGCGTTCGGGTGACGTTAACCTGTGCGCAGTACGGCACCTTCTGGTGCATCTGCCATTGTCCAGCAGCGGTCTAGTCACCTACCGCACTGTGGACCCCGGGCGGCGAACGCACCTCCTATTATTTATATTTGGTGCGTTCCGCCGTCCCTAACAAGTAGAGAGTGTGGAGGACTCGTCATTTCTATGTATTAGATGAAATACTATTTGGCCACCATGTAATACTTAATGTCCCCAGTGGGGGCACTGCAGGAAAACTGAACAGTTACTAAATGGTTCCTTCACAGATTACAGCTGATCTATAAGGGTTTTTCATCCCCCAGATCAAAGTCGTATGAATCCCTTGACTTTGACAAGACCGTCCGATTATATGAGGTCTGTGGGGTCTACCGACTGTTCCCCAACAAATTATGTCAAGGCAGAGAAGGATATGGCAGACAAAATTTCAGATGCTGAACCTTTTGCTTTTTTTGCGTGTGTCTGACAGCAAGTTTCTCCTCTCTCCTCATGTAAAACACATGGCTGATCTGATTGTTCATGTGGGGGAGCTGGGGGAGATAGTGCTCAGCCGAACAAGTATTGAGCCAACATTTATCTCGTGTACAGCGAGATGTAGTAATGGGATTCCCTGTTACCAGCATTGTCCAAAAGGAAAGACACAGTTTTTACCCCAACAGGATGACTTCCATCTATATTCCCAGCTAGGCAGCCATATACATTAGAAGGCTGTCGGCCAAATCAGCCGATTCTCCCATACACAGGAGCGCTTGTTCGGCCGACCGCTGCTGTGTTCGTTGTGAGAAAACTGTCGAGCGACACATTGGCCGGTAACAAGGTGATCGGCACTCTGAAATCGGTGATGTCTGATCAACATCCCCAAACACATTAGTCTATTGGCCAAACCCATTGATATTGGTGGACTCGGCCAACATAAGTCTAATTTGTATGGTTAGCATTAGGGTGCATGAACATCATGGGGGGAAAGAGAGTACAAACAGTGACTTCAATTCTGAAAGACTAAGTGCAATCATGTATTACATGAGATAATTCAGATGCCTGTGCCAAATGATCTGCAGGGAAGCTCCATTATAAAAAGTGGGTTTGCTTTAATGGGACATCCTCTCTAAGCATAGCTACTTGATGCAATTTATTATGTGATTATCAGTGAAATTTCACTGCTCGTCTGAATAGGATAGTTGTGGTTGTTTTTTTTTTTTTTATTCTTGTTCGGAAGCAATTCACATTGGTCTTTTACTAATTGGATGTCATTTGCTCTCCAGCAATTCAGCATTGTGCAACATAAATATATAAATAAAAGGGGAAATCAGCATTGTAACCATGCACCGCTGATCACTGGTGCATTACGCTGGCTTATAATTCAGGACGTGCGCTGTATACTGTATTTCTCTATTGTGACAACAGATTGGCATTGGCATCTTTGGGGAGAGCAGATTTTGTTCTCCAACTGAATCCCATTGGCCAATTGTTATTCAGTGTAGTAAATACGAGGCTGCCGTTCTGGCATTGACTCGACTCCTTATACCCATAGATATTGAAATCTTATTAAGTTACACATCCCCTTACCATGATGTGCCCAGTCCTCATAATGAGAATCTACAATAAAATCATGTCTTCGCTTAGCAAATAAACCGCCAGCTGCGGGTCATGCCGGAAAATAAACAGCTTGTATGAAATATCTTCCATAAACCAATTTTGTAAGGGTTATGCATATCTGTCAGTTTGGATTATATGGAATGGAACATATTGGCACCGAGCATAGACATCCCTAATTAGATTGATGTTGCAGCAAAGTAATGAAGAAGCCTTGTTGGGGATTGGGATGTATGAGCTGAAGACAACATCTTAAAGGTAAACTGGGAATCTTAGAGGAGGCGAACAAGTAGAAGGGTGATTGGACTGTGAATTTAGCGAAAGTGATATCTGATCCTATATTTGTGTGGTGTTATGATCAGAATTATGCACATTGAGAGGCTGAGTAAATTGCTGTAGCATGCTAAGCACTTCATGGAAATTTTCTGCAGATAGTAATGCCCTCTTTTCAAAGGTACACCTCTCTACACTCCTTTCTGCCCTCTGAAGGTATGATTTGAAGCAGGGGCTCTTCCAGCATCGCCTCACTCTGAACCTCTATGTCTGCCATGGAAATGTGACCACTGCAGGCAATCACAGATATGATGCAATGGCTAGTGGTTGACTGCAGCTGTCATATTTCGAGCTGGCTGGAAAACAAAGCACAAGAGACAGGACAAGTGGGAAGAGCTGGGCAAAGTGCCAGAATTGAGAATGAGAATGCCTGAGAATGCCAGCCCCTGGCTGTCTGCGTTGGTTGTCAAAAACAGGGGAACCCCACCCTGTTTTTTAAAAATCATTTAAATAATTAAAAAAAACGCGTAGGGACTCCTCTATTCTTGGTAACCAGCCTTGCTAATGCTGACAGCTGAGGGCTGCAGCCCCAGCTGTCAGTGTTGCCTGGCTGGTTATCAAAAATACAATGGAACCCATGCTGATTTTTTTTCTTTTAATTATTTATTTACAGTGCAGGCGTCGGCTGTTGAATACTTCCATCAGCCACTCCTACTCTCACTGTTATTAGCAGCAGCGGGTGTGGGCTGATGGGAGCAGTAGTCCTATCAGCCAACAGCAGTGACCAGAGGTAAACTTTATACCTCCTATCACAGCTGCGCGCTCATGCTGTCTTTTGACAGTGTGGGAACCGCAACTGTCTGACCGGCAGTGATGATTTT
The DNA here is from genome assembly GCF_039654945.1 of Dendrobates tinctorius. NCBI lineage: Eukaryota > Metazoa > Chordata > Amphibia > Anura > Dendrobatidae > Dendrobates > Dendrobates tinctorius. The sequence goes on from NW_027361674.1 coordinate 4,313,528, forward strand.
ACCGCCGATCAGAAGTGGTGTTTGCCATGCTGTCATGCACATTACAATGTAGCAAACACTGGATGTTCAGGTCCCACATTCAAGTGAATGAGGTCCAAGTTCTGTTCTGGTACCCAAACTTTTTGTAACTGTTTGGCCTAACCTGCCGGACCCAAATATCCAGGTGTCCTCCCATTTGTAGTGGGCAAGCTTTTTTTGAAACTGTGTCCAAAAACGAGTGCATCAAGGGTGGCATGCCTTTTCTGAACCGGCATTCAAAAATGAGCACATCAGGGATGGGTAAGCCTTTTCTGAAACAGTGTCCAAAAATGAACACACGTGTCTCTAGACCTCCACTCCTACTGGACTAGTTTATAATCCAACCGTGGTCATAGCTATAGGGAGTAAATAAGTAGCTTCGTCCTTGGAGCTGCTGTATGAAGAGCCCTCAAGGGGCCACGGAGTTTCAAGTTATAATTTGAGCAAAACCGTAAAACAGGGAGGTAGGTCTTGTGACTTAAAATAACCTGCATGCTATTTGTGGTTGCAATATGGTTGTCACTTTCCTTCTCCCACACACGAGTGATTGCCCAGAAAGAGATCGATCAATGTCATAGACAGTCAGCCTGTTGTGATTCTACAGGACAGGATTTGCTGTAGTACTTGTTCACACTTCATAATTAATAGGCACAGTATTGACAATCCTCTAAGCTATGAAACAGTTAATGACGGCTGACAGAGATTCTTTTTCCTTCCATCTCCCTTGAAAGCTCTCGTTAGAATAATGCTAATGACCTTGGAGCATTGACTTTGCTTTTTCCCAGTTGCTTTATATGGTGGGATTTCAGCATTTACCACATCTATAGGAACATCTAAAAAGCTGACATTACAGATGTGCACTCGGAGTGTCTATTCTCTGGATACAGGAGGGTGTCGGGCTGATGGAAATGATGAGTAAAGGTCAAGATCAATATAGAATTTTCTTCTTCCTTGCCCAGGACCCGTAATCTAATAATAAGCGTGAGCGCAATGAAAGGGGAGTTGATGGTCCCATTTATCTTGACTCGGTTAGCATTATTTAGCTTAGAAAGCAGCAATTATACAGTGAATATATGGAATAAAAAGACTGTCTACAACATTTCATCGACTCATCTCCACAAAAATACAAATAGGTGTCTGCTCAGTACCATTAGATTTACTGTAGTTTAAAGATGTCTGTTTAATTTCACTAGACCTTATATTACATTTATAGGGTGATATCTCATGACAAAACAGTGCTCCGCTTAATATTCTAACGCCCAGTACTAGAAAAAGGTTAGTGGAGGCCTCCTGGACAAAAACTTTGCTGAGGCCCTCATTTTAAACTTTGTCTCCAAACTGGAGCTTACCAATTTCTACCACATATAGCAGTGATGGACGGGCATGAAGATTCTCCTACACCTGTTGCAGTGGAAGTTATCCTAGTCCAGTTGTGATTTTAATTGGCCTGTAGAGGGAGGGTGGTTGTTGAAGGCCCTTGGAAAATGTGAAACATTTTGACCTCCATATAGCCCTTTTAGACCTCCTGGCAAAATTATCTACTAATATGGAAATTTTGCTAGTGCTCACAGTCAATAACATTTGTCACTCAGGCTTTTTGCCGCTTTCGCGCTTCGGAGCATTCAGTTTCTTCTGTATCAGTAGGTCACAGAGAGTCAGTATATGAAGGTTGTTGTGTTGGGTTGGCAATGGGTTCAATTCAAGAAGTGCAACCAAGACAGCATCTTCGCGGTATGATGAGCTGCTAGTTGAACAGGGAAGGAGAGTCTCTGGAGTTTTTTTTTTTCTAAGGCTTTGGATTCCATACTATATTAAGGTGGCAAAATGGAAATAATCTTTTCATTGGTCATTTATTCATTTAGTAAAGGATGAACTCTGAAGCATTCTAGGCTGAACCCTCTAGCAGAGCACTCTAGGGTAAGCACTCTAGGGCATGCACTCTAGTATAGCACTCTAGTAGAGAATTCTAGGACAAACATAGTAGAGCTCTCTACAGCAAGCACTCGCGTAGAGGGTAAGCACTCTAGGACATGACATGCACCTAGTAGAGCAGTCAAGGGCAAGCATTCTAGTAGAGCACTCTAGTGAAGCACTTTAGGGCGAGTACTAGTGAAGCAATTTAGGCTGAGTACTCTAGATAAGCATTCTAAGGAGCACTCTTGTAGAGCAGTCTAGAGGAGCACTCATGTAAAGCAGTCTAGTTGAGCGCTTTTGTAGACTAGTCTAAGGGAGCATTCTAGTTGAGAATTTTGTTTCTCCTGGACTAATAAGTCTTTAAATGAGCCATCATATGAGTGTTGTTGTGTTGCATGGATCAATTCAGTCAGTTTACCAGTACATGTATGATAGTTACTATTTGGAAAAGATCTTCAATTTGATAATAAAGGTGATGAGTGCCATATTTTGGATCATGAAACCAATTGTACGGAATATTCTCTCTCCTGTCTCTAATTCTGTATTTATAAAAACATTGAAAAAATGCAAAAAAAAAAAAAGCAGCGTACCTCATTCGTATCTGGTTACGCCTATGTTTTCTTCTACAACCCTGTACTCAGAAGTGTCATTCAACAGCCTCGAATAAAACTATGCAATCCTCGATGACAACCTGCGCCAAGTGAAAATGAATTTTAATTAGTCTTGTTCACCACATAATCTGAATGACTTTAAGCCAAACAAAACCTAAAACATTTCAAGGTTAAAAAAAAAAATATAGTGTGCGTAGAGAACGAGGAGAGCCAAACGAAATTCATGAGGCTTTTATAGACGTTCAGCCTTGAATCTGTCACCAACAATGCACATACTCTTATGAAGCAGCAATTTCATTTATTTTAAGGCTCACTTAGTTTCTAGGACTGCCTTTTCCAATTCATATCACTACCGCAGCGGAAAGAGAGCATTGTACTCTATTAGGCAGTATATTCTGCCAGGCTAAAGCTTAGGGAAAGGGTAATGTGACTTTTTTATGAAAGCTTTTATAATGTGCTTTAGAGCACCGCGAAAAAATGTGTCCAACACAAAGAAGACCCTTATTAGATGCCATGTCCAAATCGTCATTCTTTTAGACAAATACACAGTGATCTTCTCTCAGTTGTTTTTTTTTAGATTCTTTTATGTGAATAAAAAAGGTCTTAAAAATTGATTTTCTTTCAAGTGATTTTTTTTATTATTATTTCAAATTGAACTGAAAAATTGCCTTAATACTTTTATGAGGGTGGAGATACCTGGTAAAGGTATTCCACGATAGCAGATGTAATCAAATGCAAAATTTTCAAAAAAATGGGAGAAGAATAAAATAAATGTAAATGTTATTTAAAAACACAACGCATTTATTATTTGGTGCGTCCCGCCAGCCCTAACAACATGGATGTCCGAATGTGCCATAAGTGTCAAGGAGCTTAAACCCCATTGGTTCTTATGCCAAGCCATGGCAGTGTTATGTAAGGTACCTGGGTTATATTAGGGTACTTTATGATACCTCTGCACATGGCACCCATAGAAGTGCAGGAAGTGGTTTCTCCACCAGGGGCATGAGTAAATGTCTAATTGGTGCAGGTCCCATAAACTACATGCCTTATTGAGGGAATATATCCGTGCTGTTAGTAAAATTCTTCCCCTGTCCTTCTCTCATATTGCACTGTTTAAGGATACAATTTGGTAAAGCCTTACACAATTGAAGATTGTGTCCCCGTGGTTTGTTGTATCCATATCAACCATGTGCAGTGATGAGTTGCTGATCCCTAATATTCAGTTTTTTTTTATATTTTTGTTAGATGGATTACTTAAAAGGGAACCTAAATACATGTTTTTGCATAGAGGCTGAAAGTGCACAGGGGGCATGTCACTGCTGCTTCTTCCGAGTGCATAGCCACACCCCCAATGCACTTCCAGACAAATTTGCATATGGCCTCTACTCTAGATTTGTTATGAATGGCACATCAAATCCTCACAAAAAGGAATATTGTTTTAGCAGGGGACAAGCGTCTACACAACTGCTAACTGCCATACCACTACTTCTGTGCCAACAGGTTCTCTTTAAAAAGTCACCAAGAGGAGAATCAGCATAAAATATACAATATGGACCAACAACAAGCTATGGAGTAAAACACTCATCCATGCCTTATTCTTTTATCAGCTTTACTAAATTATTAACCCAAGATCAGGAAAAAAAAACAATTTTGTAAAATCCCTGTCCTCCAGCTGTAGTTCGTGTTAAAAAACCCCAAACAAGCAAAGTATGTTTTACTCACTCTCCCGGGGTCCAACGTTGAGTCTCCGCCACTGTTCCCTGTATCTGTTATTGTCTGCAGCGCTGACGTCACATCGACAGAAGTGCAGCCAATCCGTGACGCAAGAGTCGCTCAGTTTGCCAATTGTCTACAGCACTGTTAATGTGTCATCAGCGCTGCAAACAATAACACTGTAGCAGCATTGGTGACTCAGCACAGGCCCCAGGGAGGGTGAGTAAAGTTCTTTTAGGTGTTTTTTTACTTTATCTTCTATAGCTACATAGGTGTATTGATATTTATATTATCTTTATTTTGAGATTATATTAATATTTTTTATATTTGAAATATTAAAATATCATTTTATGAAATTTATTTTCATGAACTTAGTACTTTAACGAACGCCTTCTTAGACAAATTTAGCACAGATTTTCACTTTAGACACCCCAGCATGGGGAATGGAATCTGGTGGGGTGGGGGATCATCATCCCTTCTCAGTGGTTTGGTGTCAAATCAAGTGAGTGACAGAGTCTGTTATTCGTTCTGAAACGAGGCCTGTAATAACATAGTCACGTCAGTGCTTATATAAAGGAACAAGCTCCTCCATTGTGGCCCTTCAATACAACCAGTGACCCCGATCTAATGTCCGCACCCTTGATTGTGAGCTCCCTTTACGTAGGGCTGGCATGGCCTGGTGCAGATCTAAAAGGTAGAGGAAAATGGTGGTGAATTATAGGCAGCAAACACAATGAACCCTGAATAGGGCCATATTGTCCCTCAGTTTGACAGTTTACTGAACGCTCCACAACAACAGTCTGCTGCGCTAAACCTTGTGGCCACGATGAGTTTTCACACCGTCCGACTGCCAATGAGCCTTTGTAATTGCATCTATGCTAACAAAGAGATTTTATACCAACCTATTGGTCATGGATTTCTTCCCTTTATTGGAAAAATTTCAACAAATTCAATCCAACAATGTTTTATATAAGCTGGGTTATGGAGCGAACTTGGCCACCAGTCATTTTACGTACCACCTAGGTGGTCAGCCAGCTTTCCTTGACTCCTGAATGGAGTAGAGAGCATAGCATTACAAAGTTGGGCAAAATTTGTTATTCTAGGAATGATTCAGGACGACCATTGTGAGACATAATGTTACCTAGTTAGCTCATGTCTGGAAGAACAAAGCAGCTCAAGGATTTGTAATTTCTGGTGTTTTTTTTGTAGCCACACTTCACAGTAATAGATTGTCGGTCGTTAAAAGGGGTAAAATAATTTACATAGGTGAAACTTTTCTAAAAATCCTCTAATACGGAAATAAACAGCACAATGCAAACAAAGCAGGAGCTGGAGTATTTCCCACACCGCCCAGGAAATGAATTCACCTTCTTCTCTCCAGGAAACATTTGTAATTACAGGGAGCTCGTGCTTAGTCTGTAACTTCAGAGCAGCGGGTCAGACATAGTGCAATATATTACTATTCCTTAGTAATCAAGGGGCACGTTCTTACAAGTCATAGTGTCTGCTTCCGTAAATTTCTACAAGAGCCCTTATTGATATTTTAAAGGGTCCTCCCAAGGAAAGCTCCTATTTTCTGGACTTACGGTACCTATATTTGAGAGAACACCAGATTTCGGAATAAATTCTTGGACTTTAGTGCGCTGCCAGATAAAAGTCACTGATCCAGTTTAAGAGAAAGTTTAATCCATTTTATTTCCCAACGCATTTCGAAATGTGTACAATTTCTTCCTCAGGGGATGACATATATGTATATGTCATCCCCTGAGGAAGAAATGGTACACATTTCGAAACGCGTTGGGAAATAAAATGGATTAAACTTTCTCTTAAACTGGATCAGTGACTTTTATCTGGCAGCGCACTAAAGTCCAAGAATTTATTCCGAAATCTGGTGTTTCAAGTGGTCACAGAGCTGACCTTTGGACGTGCAGCAAGCAGATTACTGATTCCGCATGCCTGAATCTCTCCCAAAAAGGGTGAGTAAATTTTAATCTATTTCTCCAGAAATAACCCAGATAAGACCCTATTGCGCTTTTTTGTTCCTTTAGTTTTGAATACATTATATTTGAGAGAAGACAGACTATAATATTGACTGCGGATATAAATGAGTCCTTTTTAAAGGGAACCTGTCAGTGGGTTAATACCTGTAATTCTATTCTGTAGAGAAGCAGAGTATATTTGCCCTACCATCAGAAAAGCTGCTAAAGCTAAGGCCTCATTCACACGTCCAATTTTTTTCACGTAAGAAAATATTGGACTGATTATTCTGATCAGACTTTGATCAGAGTGTGGTTTGGGGGCTCTTCCATTTTTCTCATATATGAGGCGGAGAAATGAAGAAAAACACCACCTCATCTTTTTCATACTGGCAGTGTGTGAAAATCGGACTGCACCGGGATATCATTCGCGTGTGGTCCAAGTTTTACATTGACGCATTGATGATTTTTATCTGACCTGCGGATCGTTCAGAGGAGGACAAACTGGACATGTGCACAGCCCAAAAGAATATCGTAGGTATGAATGATATTCGTAAAACGCTTTCATATGCAAAAATCGGACGTGTCAATGAGCCCTAAAAGCATCTACCCAAAGTGGAGTACAACTGTGCAGGAGCAAGATTATGTGCTGACAGTTATTAAGGGATGTGAATCAGTCTTGACAGGACACCAGAAAAGCATGGACTTGACAACTTGACAGTAGCATCCACCTCCATGACTTTAAAGGATTAACGAGCATACATCAGTAGGACTCAACTTCTTCAACTACTAAATCCGGCCATACACATTAGATGGCTATAGCCCAAACGAAACTTCGTCCGGCTGACAGCCATCTCTTCCATACATATTAGTGCTCTTTAGACCGAGCGCTCCCATGTTCTCTATGAGAAACCTGACGACTAACACGTTGGAGACTTATTTCCGGGAGAACAAAGAGATTGGAAGTCCAAATTCGACATGCCCGATCGACATCTCCCCCGACAGTCAGTTGGCCGGCGTCCCCATACACAATAGAGTTTTAATAACAATTAAAATAACTTTAATTCTATAGCGCCAACATATTCCACAATACTTTACATTTTAGAGGGGACTTGTGCAGAGAATAGACATTACAGCATAACAATAATCACATAGATCAAAACAGATACCAAGAGGAATGAGGGCCCTGCTCGCAAGCTTACAATCTATGAGGAAAAGGGGAGACACGAAAGGTGGGTGGTAACAATTGCTTGTATTGTATGGTCCTGCCATCAATACAATGTTGGCCATAACTGTCATGATCACGTGTGTCAGGATGCAGATGATGCCGCAAGGCGAACCCATAACACACGTGACCCTGGATACACCGCCTCCAGTGGGGCGAATTTAAATAATAAAGCGTGCAGGTGGATACGCCGCCTCCACCTGGCGGATTTAGGTATTACACGCCATGCATACATATATCTGGAAACACCGCCTCCAGTAAGGCGCATTTAAATAATAAGGGGGGAACCTGGGTAACTTTAACAATGGTGGGCCCTGCGATAGGGAATGGGGAAATGGAGACCTCCTGCACTCCCCTGAGCCAGTGTCCCTACACTCCTCACATTCCCTAAACAGGCTCCGCACCTGTCGCCGCACGCGTACCTTAACGCCCTTGCTCGCCCTGACCCTAAACCCTCACTAGGGAGTGGGTCGGTGCGGAGACTAATCCCACCACTGCACTAATAACACACATGAGGAAAGAGACAATACAGGGGAAACACCACTTATCTTTGCTCTGTTGCGTGCGCTCCTAGCAACAGAGCCCACCACCTGTGTGCATCTTCTCCTCCACCCTGATCCATCACATAACTGGATCCGTCACCATCGTGCAGCCTGGGAGCAGAGTCCATCACCACTTGCAGCAGTCCAGTACACAGAGTCCCAAGATGAGTCCAGCCTCTGCCAAGAATCCAAGCATGCTCGAGTCCAGTTCTCAGCAACCAAGTCGAACATGCTGAGTGCAACTCTCTTCCTAGTCGCCACTCCTCTAAGCCATGCCCGCACTTCCCGCCGACACCATAAACTGCGACTCCAAGCCATGCCAGTCCTTCCTGCAGACACCATTAGCTGGCACTCATCCTCTCTGGCTGACTGCGCAGGACTCCTATCCCGCTCCATCCTTCCACCAGGCTCTCCAACAACTCAGAAAGAAATATCACCAGCCGTGAGTGAACCCCCTAAGCACACCTTTATAGGGAGTCACACCTGATCCCTAATTAAGTGAACATTAACCTAAACCTAAGGTGCGATACCGCTAACCACCACCAGGGACAGTCAAAACACCTTTGAACTCAACCAAAGTAAAAAAAGTTCACTTTGTGCTTTTAATACCGCCAGATCCAACACTGGATCATGACAGTACCCCCTCCTTAATGAGGGGCCTCTGGACCCTCAAGACCACCCCTCATTAGGGAAACACCTACAGCGGGGACGCCCAGATCCTGAGTTCACCCCACCATTACCTGACACTTCAGGTTCATGACAAACACCACTGGTATTGGCAATAAATGTTCATTTTGGAGGCACCACTCATCTCCACAGCGCCGACCTGGGGAACGAGATCATGTATGTGTATGTATGCTAAGAGCTGATCAGACTCCACAACACATTTCCAAGATGTTTTTTGTGGCACCCATACATGCTCGTTCACACACAGGTCCGGACCTGCACGTTTATTGCACACATACATTTGTCATAACTTGGTGAACTCACTCTGGACTTGACAACAGAGGCGTCCCCCTGTGTCACCACACTCACACCCCCACTATTCACCAAGGGACACACCCTCCAACCCTTTCACCATGAGGACTGCGCCTCCTAGGGTTGGTTAATGGCGAGGGTAGAGATTTGTCCCTACTCCCCCGCAGCACACCTGCTGCACACACCAGGAGGAGAAGGGGACCGGGAAATGGAGGAAATATACTCTCGCTGGTCGCCTCCACATGACCAGGAGGGCGGCTTCTTCGATGGCATAGAAGATATGGCGTAAAACCCCGCGGACTATCACACCAGTCAGCTCACCACAGGGGCGTACCCCTTCACCTCGGGGAATACCAGGCAGCTCCGTGGGGCACCATTCCTCCCACCTGCCTGGGTGCGCCCGCCTGCATGAACCAGTCCTGCTCCCCAGCAGCGACTCTAGGGGGTTTTAGTACCATAGCCGCAGGAATATGGAGGAAAATATATATATACTCGCTGGTCGCCTCCACACGACCAGGAGGGGCGGCATCGAAGATTTGGCATGAGCCCCGCGGACTATTCACCAATCTGCTCACTACAGGGACGTACCCCTTCACCTCGGGGAATACCAGGCAGCTCCGTGGGGCACCATTCCTCCCACCTGCCTGGGTGCGTCCCCTGTAAGAGCAAGTCCCGCTCCCCAGCAGCGACTACACACCTAGTCTGCTCACCACAGGGATGTACCCCTTCACCTCGGGGAATACCAGGCAGCTCCGTGGGGCACCATTCCTCCCACCTGCCTGGGTACCTCCCCGTGCAAGAGCAAGTCCCGCTCCCCAGCAGCGACTCTAGGGGTTTTTGCCAGACCCGCAATTTGCCAAAGCCGCCAATTTTTTTCTCTGGTTATCTGAGCAGAGGCCCCAGACCGTGATAACTGCTGCTGCAGCGGCTCTAAACACCTTGCCGCTCCCCACTCACATCAGTGAGGCCCGGCAGCAATTACTCAGTGGTCTCCACATGGCCAAAGCTCACCAGAAAAAAAAGTAAGGGCTGGTGATAATGTCATAGTCACGTGTGTCGGGTCGCAGATGATACCGCAAGGCGGACCCATAACACACGTGACCCTGGATACACCGCCTCCAGTGGGGCGAATTTAAATAATAAAACGTGCAGGTGGATACGCCGCCTCCACCTGGCGAATTTAGGTATTACACGTTATACATACAATAATCAAATAATAAAGGGGGAACCTGGGAAACTTTAACAATGGTGGGCCCTGCGATAGGGAATGGGGAAATGGAGACCTCCTGCACTCCCCTGAGCCAGTGTCCCTACACTCCTCACATTCCCTAAACAGGCTCCGCACCTGTCGCCGCACGCGTACCTTAACGCCCTTGCTCGCCCTGACCCTAAACCCTCACTAGGGAGTGGGTCGGTGCGGAGACTAATCCCACCACTGCACTAATAACACACATGAGGAAAGAGACAATACAGGGGAAACACCACTTATCTTTGCTCTGTTGCGTGCGCTCCTAGCAACAGAGCCCACCACCTGTGTGCATCTTCTCCTCCACCCTGATCCATCACATAACTGGATCCGTCACCATCGTGCAGCCTGGGAGCAGAGTCCCAAGATGAGTCCAGCCTCTGCCAAGAATCCAAGCATGCTCGAGTCCAGTTCTCAGCAACCAAGTCGAACATGCTGAGTGCAACTCTCTTCCTAGTCGCCACTCCTCTAAGCCATGCCCGCACTTCCCGCCGACACCATAAACTGCGACTCCAAGCCATGCCAGTCCTTCCTGCAGACACCATTAGCTGGCACTCATCCTCTCTGGCTGACTGCGCAGGACTCCTATCCCGCTCCATCCTTCCACCAGGCTCTCCAACAACTCAGAAAGAAATATCACCAGCCGTGAGTGAACCCCCTAAGCACACCTTTATAGGGAGTCACACCTGATCCCTAATTAAGTGAACATTAACCTAAACCTAAGGTGCGATACCGCTAACCACCACCGGGGACAGTCAAAACACCTTTGAACTCAACCAAAGTAAAAAAAGTTCACTTTGTGCTTTTAATACCGCCAGATCCAACACTGGATCATGACAATAACCGTCGATATAGGTGGGTTCGGCCAACATCAGTATAATGTGTGTGGGGGCCTTAATAAGAACACTTTTAGATACCACAGGTACATAACTATTGTCATAAGTAGTGGTACCAATTTGGGGAACAAAAACCTTCCGATAGGCTCCCATGAAAGGTGCATGGGGTGGGGGTGGGGGTCAAGACAGTATGGATTCAGAGTTGAGGGGTTTACAGTCCCATATGCAGATGCTTAGGGCCAGCCTTAGGGGGTATAGAAAAAGAACTGTTGTAAATGGTAAATTACTTATCACTATAGAAGGGAAAACCACTGGCCTTGATTGTCTGCGCACACAAGGCTTGCACTCTCAATCCTGCTCATGTTGTTCAAACCTATGGAAAGGCGGTGGACTATAAAGCAAGTACACTCCCTAGTTTTTGGATTGTGTAATGTTTCTTACAATGGTCTTATATTGGCACTGTAGGATTGTATAATATGGGCAACTTACGGTACACAATATTGTTACTAGAAGGTACCAACCAACAAAAGGCATGTCTGACAGATGATGGATAATTTGTTACCATGCAAATAATAGGGATATGCCAGGTTACTGACCTTCCTCTCATTGCCCTCTGCGTGCCTATGCAAGTCAGGGAATCCTAGAAAGGTAGAGTTGGAAGGGACCTCCAGGATCATTGTGTCCAACCCCCTGCTCAATGCAGGATTCACTAAAACATCTCAGGCAGATGTCTGTCCAGCCTCTGAAGACTTCCATTGAAGAACTCACCACATCTTGTGGAAGCCTGTTCCACTCATTGATCACCCTCACTGTCAAAACATTATTTTGCTAATATCTAATCTGTGTCTCCTCCCATAGGAGGAGACACAAGCAGCAAGTGATAAGGTCGCCCCCTGCTACCTCCTTTTACGGCTAGACTTAATGCATGCTAAATCTAATTTTTCCCCAATATTTTGTAATACTACTTTACACTGCCCTGAAGATGCTTCAGGATAATTCTTTCCCCTTGTTACATCCACTCTGCACCTGAATCTCCCACTTAATTTACTGTTGCAATTACCTTGAGTTCAGATAATTACCGGATGAAATCATTGTTTTTAAACATGAGTTAATGAATTCAGCACAGATACCTGCGGCGGATCATTATACAGGTTTTCCAGCCATAGATAAATTCACACCAAATCATGAGATTCTCCAGATTGTGCGTTGTGAAAACTGAGCAGCGTATTATTAAGGACATTTGAAGGCCTCTGGCCTGTAATTCAAGCAATTCACTGACAGATAGATAAAAATATATTAAAATATATTAAAACGTTGCAGAACTTTTAGGGTAAGGTGATATTTATATAAAACATAATGCAAAATCATTTCAAATAAATCTCCACAACATTCATTGTGGATTAATTTCTTCAAAGCGAGCCCTGCAAAGAAACAATCCAATACTGACTACTAGAGGTCACCACTAGAGGGCGCTTACTGTATACAGATTTATTATTGAACTCAGTGTATAACTAGTATGCGAGAATGCTGGCTAACAGGGTTGTGGCTTTGTGTTCTGTGGTTTCTGATTAACATGGAAGCTCAGGCTTGAAGTCCACCTTTAGACCTGTGACCTTCCACAATAAGCGCTCTTATGTAAAACCAGCTCACGCAACCTTGGAGCTTAATTCTGCATATCTTACAAGGCAGCAGATGGGCTGCTGGGGGGGATCTGGGTGTTTCCAAGTACAGAGCAAGTAATTAAATGCATATAGAAGATACTTGAGATGGATTTGGTGCCTGCATAACAAAGTCATAAAATGCAAGAGATATGAGAATACAGTCTCTGGTGTATACTAGTCAAGAGATATTAGCATATATAAAAATGGGTATATGTATGTTATTAATTAAAGCCCCCCACCCTGCTGTGATTTATTGATTGATGTACAAATTATGCTTCACTCTCTGAGAATTCTTAAATATGACTAATAAAAATGTAGGAAATTCTTATTTGTCATAAGAAAGCCTAAAGGATAAATACAATTATACAAAATCATGTATATTATACAAGGGTGGCATGCTGGCACCGCAGAAGTTAAACCATAGCTCAATAAAAATGGACAAAATAAAAGTATTCTCACCCTGGTAATAATCATGAAGGATAATCGCTGCCTACTTATTCTTTGTTTGCTTTGTCCTGTGCCCCCTCCACTTTCCTTCTTCTCATTTACTGTGTAGCCAGAGGTTAAGCCCCTAGGCAAGGAGTGCACCCAAGGTCTCTGGACATAGTATGCATCCAGCCAAATGAATGTGGCATGTGAGATGCAGCAGGATGGAAAGATATTCTTGTTTTTTCTCCAATGGAAACCTTTTACAGCTTTAAATCTTAAAGGTAATCTGTGATGTACCTGCTGTCCGGTCTGTGGACACTGTCATAACTTGTATTTATTTAATTGAAATCCCTGGTGTTTGTATGCATAGGAGTCCAGTGGACGGTACTACTCAGGAGCCCAGTGGGTGGTACTACTCAGGAGCCCAGTGGGCTGTACTACTCAGGAGTCCAGTAGGCGGTACTACTCACGAGTCCAGTAGGCAGTACTACTCAGGAGTCCAGTGGGCGGTGCTAAGCTGGCGTCCATTGGGCGGTACTACTCAGGAGTCCAGTGGGCCGTTCAACTCAGGAGCCCAGTGGGCGGTACTACTCAGGAGTCCAGTGGGCGGTACTACTTAGGAGTCCAATGGGTGGTACTACTCAGGAGTCCAGTGGGCAGTACTACTCAGGAGTCCAGTGGGTGGTCATACTCAGTGATTGACAACTGTCTATGCATGTGCAGTCATACAAGGAAGACTGTCAATTACTGAACAAAAATGTGTATCAATCCGATCAGTTTCTCCTGCTCTATGACATCCTGCCTGTAGATCAGATTTTCATCATGACTAGTTCCCTTTAAACGGGGTCTGCCAACCATGTGGGTTGAAAAGCCACATTTTTTCTACTTTCTAAAAAGAAGTGCTGTCTCTATTTTCTATTTATGGATTTTAGCTTATGGGATATTTGCTGAGGGGGCCTGTGCACCCGTGACAATAAGATTGTGCTGTTCCATTTTTTTGTATTTTTTATCTATCTATCTCCATCCAGTGTCGGACTGGAGCACCTTGGACCCACCAGAGAAAATCATTCTTGGGGCCCACTATGTAGCTGCATAGAAATAAATACAAGACCACCAACTGTGCGATATAACACGCTAATATCAGGGCATAACATAAGGTAGTACACGTCTTAATGATATAGCATGGGTTGGCGCCCACATTTTGGTTGAAACTAAATGATAAATGTTCCCTGGTGTTTATTAACCACTAAGCCGATGTGTTATGGCACCAATGTAGTGGAGGGGATTTTATGACATCTCATCTATACCCTGAGAAAATCCACGGTGGGAATTGACCGATGCAGATTTAACATATTCACCACCGATTTCATCCTTTGCAATACAAAGAATCAGGTCAGTGGTAAAGGTGCGACATTATATAGTAGTAAACGCAGCAAAATCTGCACAATATCTGTGGGGATATTTCCACTGTTATTTTGCTGTTTGATTTCTGCAGCAAATACATTATGAGAATGTCCCCTCTTCTAGTGGTGGGGGTCCTAGATCAATTATATATGACATTGGAGTAATATCGAAGGAGCTTTCCCTCACATCCCCCCATACACATTTTACAGAAATCTCTCTGCCACCTATAAGGCCATAACTTTTTATGAAGGGCCTCATTTTGTTAGTAGTAGGACGGGGTCACACGTGCGAGTGTGATGCGAGAAACTCACGCGAGTTTTTCCCATCAACACCCGGCACTGCCGCTGGCTCTCGAACTGAAGCGTGCAGCTGCATGTATTTCTATGCAGCCACACGCTCCAGTCCCGAGTGCCGGTGGCAGTGCCTGGTGTTGATGCAAGTTTCTCGCATCACACTCGCAAGTGTGACCCCGCCTGTAGGGAAAGAAAAGTTTTAGTCAGGGGTAATACAGGGGGAGAGGGGTTCAGTCAGGGTGATACAGAGGGAGGTGGCACTGCCAGGGGTGATAAAGGGGGAGGGGACACAGTCAGTCAGGGGTGATACAGAGGGAGGTGGCACTGCCAGGGGTGGTACAGGGGGAGGTGGTACAATCGGATGTAATGCAGGGGGAAGAGGCTCAATCAGGATGATACAGGTGGAGGTGGCACTGTCGGTGATACAGGGGGAGGTGGTGCAGAGTTAGAGGGGCTCAGTCAGGGTGATTCCGGTGCGAGGGGGTTCAGCAGGGGTGATACGGGGAAGAGGTGCAAACAGGGGTAATACAGTGGTAGAGGGGCTCATTCAGGGTGATTCTGGGGCGAGGGGATTCAGCAGGCGTGATACGGGGAGGGGGTGCAGTCAGGGGTGATACAAGGGAGGGGGCTTAGTCAGGGGTCAAATAATATGAGATGGATCAGTCAGGGGTGATATAGAGGGAAGGGGTGCAGTTAGTCAAAAGTGGAAGGAGAGATGAGGTAATGGGGCCCTCATTTACCCCTAAGTAACTTAGCCCCTCTTTTATCACCCCAGGCTAAAGGCCCCCCATTTACACTTACTTTTAGGCTGGCAGGGGGGCCCTTGTTCAACCTTTGCAGTTGTAGCAGTGAGTCCTCTATCTCCCTCTGCTGTTGCTCTCACTACAGGGGAGGTGAGCGTGCATTATAGATGACAGCACAGCTCATTACCTGAGCTGTGCTGTACGGCCGGTGATAAGAGGACACAAACAAAGCTAACACTGATTGGCTGCTCTGTGGCCAATCAGTGTTAGCGTTATCAAGAGCTGCTCCACTCTCCCGCAGGGAAGAGTGGTGAGTGACATAAAAAGCCCTGAGAACGCAAGAGCGCTCTGTTACTTACAGTGTGCCGCAGTCTGCAGCAGCCGAACATGTCAGCTGTTATCAGTGACACCCGCACTGCTCTCTGAGTAGCTCTGAGCACGGTGATGTTACGCTGGGAGGACATCCTGCTCTCAGCTCCGCTCAGAGCTACTCAGAGAGCAGTGCGGGTGTCACTGATAACAGCTGACGTGTTCGGCTGCTGCAGACTGCGGCACACTGTAAGTAACAGAGCGCTCTTGCGTTCTCATGACTTTTTGTGTCACTGCTAGGGGATGCACAGTGCTGGCACACGTGAGTTATGTTCACTGTGCAGACTGCGTCAAACACTGCCCGCTGCTAAAGTTAAATTAATATTCATCCCTCTCCACGCCCATGGGGGCGTGGGGAGCAGTGAATATTCATTTCTCTTTAGCAGCGGGGACAGGCTTTAGCCGCAGCAGCTGGCTTCTGCTTCCTGTCACCCGCTGCTGTTCTGCTTACACCGGGGGCCCCCTTAACAGCTGCCCACTGGCTGGGGGCCCCTGGAGCATTGGGGACCCTAGGCAGCTGCTGGCTAGTATGTCAGCAGGTGTCAGTGCCTGGGCCCACCGGAGAATCCTCCTGTTCGGTTCTCCGGTGGGCCAGTACGACCCTGTATCCATCTATCTATCCCGTATCTATCTATGTATCTATCTATGTATCTACCTATGTATCTATCTATCCCGTATCTATCAATGTATCTATCTATGTATCTATCTATCCCGTATCTATCTATCTATCTATCTATCTACTGTATCTAGTATCTATCTATCTATCTATCTATCTATCTATCTATCTATCTATCTATCTATCTATCTATCTATCTATCTCCTGTTTTCCCCACTTCAGATTTGGTTCACATAATACTTTTAGTGACTATAGCAAGTGAAAAATAATTGGCTACTTAGATGTAAAGGGGGTTTTACACTAAGCGATATCGCTAGCAATATCGCTAAAACGTCACTGGTTTTGTGACGTTATAGCGATATTGCTAGCGATATCGCTATGTGTGATACTTACCAGCGACCGGCTCCCCCGCTGTCCATCGCTGATCGCGCGAGAATGACCGGCTCCATTTCTCGTCGTCTGCTTCCTGCTGGGCTTCCTGCTGTGACGTCCAGCGACGCGTGGAGGCGGGCGGGAGGACGCAGGATCGCTGTGTGTGAATGGTAAGTATCGTGCGCTGCGTCGCTGCTGCATCGCTGTGAGATCTTTCTGTATGAAAGCTCACTAGCGATCATTTAGCGATGCACCAGCGATCCTGACCGGGTCGGATCGCTGGTTGGATCGCTGGTGCATCGCTAAATGTAAAAGGGCCTTAAGTGTAAAAGAAAATTATTCCCAAGCACATGTAAATGAGATGGAGGTGGAATACATCCTTTGACGGCGGCTGCATAAGCCTCTTTCTTTAATATACACTTGAGAGTTTCTGTTCATTCATTTTCCTGACCACATGCGGCAATACAGATCCAACATCCCTTTTTTCCTTCCAGAATATAAAGTCTTTTTACAACATATAGAATTCAGTACTTAAGCTCCAGGCGACTGATGAAGATGAGATTGCAGGCTATGTTTGACCTTAGAAATTACAATTTCTGTGATGATTAATTCTATAAAATTGCGTGTTAAAGACTAAGTATGGGAATGCACTATGATGTTGTAATTCACATTTGACTATTAAAAAGTGTAAAAGACCTTGTAACAGAAAGTCCATTTTCCATCCACTTATGGGAATGTTTTTTGATGCAAATTGGTCATGTTACACTTAAAGGCGCAGTCTCATTTAGAAAAACTGTTTCAAATACCCTTTTAGGAAATGATGATTGAGTACGTATTTCAGGGCCACTTTTTTGCACATGAAGACCCATCATGTTAATGGACAACCCATTGATTTCCATTGCCTTCATGTGTAATTCTTCATTCCACCTGTGGAGGAGCTATAGAGGAATTAAAAACTTTCCACAGCTCACAGGGATCCAATTATCTTTAGGGAACTCTTCTACTGAGAGGATTCTCATAAGCGAACAACTCCTTAATGATGTGGCATCAATTCCATGAGTTGAACAAGTGTGCAGCCTGTGCTCTGATATCACCATCCTCATCCATGCCATTTTATGAATATGCTTTTGCAAAATTATAGGCCACTTTGCCCTTTTTAGCCAAGCTTGTTTCTAAAACCTTGTGGTTGATTTTTTGTGTGTTTTTTCTATTCCAGGTGAAAGTCATGCTTAGGATATGTCCTTCTCAAGGAAGTCATGACACATCTGAGTCCATGTCTTTTTTAAAAGTTGACCCACGGAAAAAACAGATCACTCTATATGATCCATCTACTTATGGTGCCTCCATTTCTGGCCACAGAAGAGCTGTTGTTGCTGCTCCAAAGATGTTTGCCTTCGATTCGGTGTTCCCTCAAGACTCTTCTCAGGTAGGTCAAGACCATCTGCATGTTTACGAACGTAATAGTTTGACCCTGGTCTTTTGGAACATTGTTTGTTTTGATGGCATTGAAATAAATATTGTAAATCAGACTTTCGAGCAGTTGCCCTAGAATTATCAGGCTGTGTGCACATGATTCGGATATCCAGCGGTTCCGCAGCGGATTTTACAGCGCAGAAACGTTGCATATCCGCATTGTGATGTACAGTAGCATTGAAAGCAATGAAAAAAAAAACCGCTGTGCAGACGCTGCAGATTTTTCCGTGAGGTTTTCATGCGGTACAAAATCCGCAGCATGTCACTTCTTTTGGGCGGTTTTCCACCTCCCCTGTCTTCAAATCCGCAGGGGGAAAACCGCAGTGGAAAACCGCACAAAAACCGCAAGAAAACCGCTTTAAAAATGGAAGAAATCTGCATTTGACCTGCAGATTTCTTCTATTCTGCATGGAAAAATCCGCAGGGCCAAAAAGTACGTCTGCACTCAGCCTCAAGATTGCATATTGAAAAACAAAAATAAGACTCAGTTGGGATCATACCACTTAAATAAAATATTTCATGTAGCTCATCCTTCTTGATGGTGGTGTCTGATGACCAGTTTTCTTCCTCACTTTGTGGGAGAGAAGCCCTTATGAAGGTATACCAACATTCCTGATTGCTAAAGATGATGACACACCAGAAAGACATTGGTCAAATTTTCATTAGACATCTACCACTCCGTACTGCTCTATACTCATGATTGCTTGAGTCAAGCGCCTATTTTTTTAATTTTTTTTCACAGAGAGAGGAGAAAGCCGCTGCTAAACACTCGTCAGTGGTTTCTCTCATCTAAAGCCAAAAAGATCAGGTGTTAAAAATTCCAACTGCCAGATCCATCTCTTCCCCAACATCATCTTTGCAAGTTGAGTGAGAAGGCTCTCCATACACATTAGATGATTTGCCGTTCATGTCGAAATTGGTGGATTTGGCCACTTTTCATCTAATATTGCGGCCTTAGATGGAGATGGAGCCCTTCACTCATTCAAATGACTCATAGGGAGAACAAATGTTGACCATAAGATAGGTTACTCATCATGAGCCTCATAGTAGCTGTAGAATCCCAGTATAGGTTCAATGACTTGTGTTATCCTGTTAAATTGCAGCACTGCTCAAAAGATGTCCTCATCTGTTATGAAAGTCTCCATAGATGGCTCAGATACACATTACTAATAGGTCACTGAACATTTCTTGATTGTACTCTAGGCTGAAGTTTGCTCTGGGACTGTTGCAGAAGTGATCCAGTCTGTCGTGAATGGTGCAGATGGGTGCATATTTTGCTTTGGTCATGTCAAGCTTGGTAAGCTCCCAGATTTGTTACAGTTAATTATATGTCAGTCTGTTAATTACATGCTGTCGGTATCTGGTTCGGCAAACATAGTGAATGCAAATAGATTATAGCTTTTAATTAGTTACAAAACTTGCTTTAATTAATTTCTCCTCTGATGTTACAATATCAATTGGAAGTTATCAAAATTCCAAAACATTGTAAATGATTATATTAACATTATATTATAGCCTTGTCATGCGCTCGTATCACTATATTCATAGCGAATGAAAAGACAAATTTTTGCTTGTCGAAGAGCCGAAATAGATTCATTCCAGATTTTCTTGGAATTGGCCGTGGTATTTATAGCTTGCAGATGGAGATTTGTATCACAATGAATGGCTGACTCTACATCGAGATGACTCCATTGTTATCTAATGGCGCTTTCTTTTTAGGTAAGACTTATACGATGATTGGCAAAGATGCTTCTACACAAAGCCTCGGCATTATACCCTGCGCAATCTCCTGGCTTTTCAAACTAATCAACGAGAGGAGAGAAAAGACTGGAACTCGCTTCTCGATCCGGGTATCTGCTGTCGAAATCTGTGGCAAAGATGAAAACCTAAAGGATTTATTAGCAGAGGTAGCCACTGGTAGCCTTCAAGATGGACAGTCCCCTGGGGTGTATCTCCGAGAAGATCCAATATGTGGAACTCAGGTATAATAACCTTCCATGGATTATTTATTTATACATTTTATTTCCAAATCTTCGACTTTGTTGCAAATCTCTTTCTTTTCAGCCATTATAGATCTGATGAAACTGTCTCTTGCCTAAAGCCAGAATCCCTTGTCCCTAGCTATCCATATTTGTTTTTCTGATTGCCCAAGAGACTTCAGCAGTTGAGAAAAAAAGCTCACCCTCATCCTAATTAAGTGATTTTTTTCACTGTGTTTTCAGCTTCAAAACCAGAGCGAGCTCAGAGCCCCGACGGCAGAAAAAGCGGCTCACTTTCTTGATGCTGCCATTGCTGCAAGAAGTACCAATAAGGTGGATTGTGAGGAAGAGGATAGGAGGAACTCGCACATGCTTTTCACCCTGCATATATACCAGTATCGTATGGAAAAAAGTGGAAAAGGAGGAAGTATGTATATAGGGAACATGCATCAAATTCTGATCTTTTGAGTCTCAAAGTTTGTACTACTGTTACAGCCCAATATTTGCAGAACAGAAGTGCTGACTTAATAGGAATTACCTTATGGGTAGTATTTCTTATCTGGAAATAAAAAGGGTTGTCTAAGATTAGAAAAATCTAGCTTCTATTTTCCAAAAACAGCACCACACTAGAGATGATTTGCAGGACCCTGGTCTAGTGGTCAAGTCAGTAGTCCGCTGTTTCTTATGAGAAGTCCTGCAAACTGCCTCCTACCTGCCAGAATCACCGGCGCCTCTTCTGATTTGTAGACCTTGGGCAGTGTCACTTTTGCGCCGTTACACGAGCATGACGTTGTGCCTGGCTTAAAGGAGTTGTCCTATACTTGATCAACCTCCTTCTCAGTCAGCATATTTGCCCTCAGTTAAATAATAACACTTATACTCACCTTTGGGGTCGGCTCCATTCCAGCAGTGTCAGCGCTCGCTCTCCCAGGGATTGCATCACACAGTTATGTCATGCGATTCCTGCACCACATCAGAGCTGGCTTTACTCTTCCCCACTTCATACGTATCAGACATCAAGAGGAAGTGAGCGGTCGGGAACAGCTCTGACTTCCTCTTAATGTCTAATTTGTCCAAAGGCTGGGAGAGTGAAGCCAGCGCTGATTGCACGAAGGAATCGTGTAACATAAGAGTGTGATGCGATCCCCAGGAGAGCGAGTGCCGACACGACGGTAATGGCGTCAGCATTGGAGGTGAGTATAAGTGTTGTTATTTTACTGGGGGTAAATAATAATAATAATCATTATTTTTATATAGTGCTAACATATTCCGCAGCGCTTTACAGTTTGCACACATTATCAACATGCTAATTGAGAAGGGTTTGTAGCAGTAGTGAACAACCCCTTTAATAATCAGAAGAGGTACCAAATATGACTCAGGTAGAAGGCCACAAACTGACATGGTTGCTCGACCAGTTCCCTGCATATCTTTTTGCTCATCTCTGCACCACACTTTTTCGTTAATGGAGTCTGATATTGCAACTTTGCTCTGTTGACATGCATAGGATAGGGCTGTGCTGCAGTACCACAAAAAACATATCGATATCTGGGGTGCTGTTTGAGGGTTTGATTTTTTATTTTTTTTTAAATCAACCATGTTTTTGTATTTCTGAATGATCACAAGTCAATCCTATCCTGATTTTGTCTCAGCATTGTTTCCCGTGTTCTGAAAAAACTTAATAAACCTGTGTATCACAAAGGCAAAAAAACAAAATTAGGAATGGATAATTTAGTTGTTTTTTTACAGCTCTCCCATGAATTTAAGTTGGACCAGTTGCAAATTTAGAACAAATGTGGACTTTGCATTAAGGGGCAATAAATTAGCTTTGTGTTACAGGTGCACAAAAAATTAACAGGTTGATGAAAAACAATGGCGCTTCCTACTCTGAACAGTAGAAATAGAGTTCCTGCAAGGTTTATGTGTACTAGGGGAATACAGAAATGGAAGGATGTGGCTGTAGGTTTGAATAATAGCTGAACTTTGTAAGGTTGTAAAGTACGGAAAGGTCAAGTGCTGCACTTTCCTGCAGAGATATCAAGTAGCAAACATTGATGGCTGCAGTATCTTTATGTCATTATCATGGTAAAGCCGGTAACTTCAACAATACATTTGGTTTCATGAGAAAGAAAAAGATCTCTGTTGCTTACCATGGGTTTCTGTTTTTATGAATACCTCACACCACAACTCTAATTTTACATGATATGGGGTTTTTCTCTTTCAATAGTGTCGGGCGGCCGCAGCCGATTACACCTTATTGACCTTGGGAGTTGTGAAAGAGTGCTGAGTAAAAGTCGCGATGCGGGAGGAGGCCTCTGTCTATCTCTGAATGCTCTGGGCAACGTCATATTAGCTCTTGTGAACGGTGCCAAGCATATCCCTTACAGGTTAGTCCGGTGTACCCAATGTCTACGGGAGTCTTTGGGCACCCTATAGCTGTAGTAAACGTATTATATGAAAGGTAGTGCTATGTGAAAAGTCATTCCGATTCAGTTGGACACCTCTGAGCTTGGGTTGATCTCATATGTACTCATCTGCTTTAAAAATCACAAATTTTACCCAAAATTCTACCTCCCATTCTCCGCTATTACCCAAGAGGAGCTTCAATGGAATTCCTGAACTAACATATACGAATTAACTATAGGAAAAGCAGAGCCATAGTAAGGATTTCTTCCATTCTGGAAAATGGTTCATTTTTTTTTTTTATTCCTCACCCTTCCGGCACTCAACTTCCTTGGCATATGCACTGGTTGACTGGTTGGCTCTTTAGTTATGCTCATGGTATATCTTACAATGAGGCCTCTACCATGGTTGTCAGCAACAGAAAGATTTAGGATATGGAGGACCTACACTTATTTTAACCCTTTTTTTATCCTTTCCTCCTTTCCTGCTCTCCCAACAATTTTCTTTTATAATGGAAAGCCAGAGTAAGTGGACTTCAAGTGCGCTCCTGATTCAAGAATGAATCATAAAATAAATTAGTTGAGGGTGGTTTTGTTTGTCAATGCTTTCAGAGTCACAGCTCCATTGACAGAATAGAGGCTGTGGCCTAATTCAGCACATCCAGCCCCTATTGATTTGAATAGGTGGCAGATGTGCAGTACTTGGCAGTGGCCACTATACATTGTTGGCGCAGTAATGTGTAGCTCCGCAACTGAGCAGTTATGGGCACCGCCAAAATCGGGAACAGCTGATCAGCTGACGTGGGTTTGGGTGTTGCACCCTTACCTATCAGACATTGATGACCTACCCTGAGGATAGACCATCAGTGTTAAATCCCGAACAACGCCTTTAGTGCTTGATCGAACAGGGCGTAACTAAAGTAGAAAATTCAGAGAAGCCGAGGCACCAAAACCGCAGGTTCTTCATAAAAATGTGATCTTTATTCCATATAAGATAAAACATGAAGACAAACCAGGCAATGTTTTGGCCTTTCTCAAGCCTAAAAAATACAGCTCTACTGTTGGAGGGTGTAACTAAAATCACACATACTTTCAGTCTTTCCTAAATTCTGCTGCCCAACTAATCCACCCGTTCCCCCCGCTATTCCCAGCCTCTCCTCTCTGTCAATCCCTTCACTGGCTCCCAATTGCCCAGAGGCTCAAGTTTAAAACTCTAACCATGGCATACAAATCCATCCACATCCTGTCTCCTCCATACATCTGGGACCTAGTCTACCGGTACTTACCTTCTCGCAACCGTTGATCCTCACAAGATCTCCTTCTCTACTCCCCTCTTGTCTCCTCTTCCCACAATCGCATACAAGATTTTTCCTGCTTATCCCTCCTACTCTGGAGCTCTCTTCCCCCACATATCAGACTCTCGCCTACCGTGGAACCTTCAAAAGGAACCTGAAGACCCACGTCTTCCGACAAGCCTACAACCTGCAGTAACCACCAAACCGCTGCATGACCAGCTCTCCCCTCACCTACTCTATCGTCACCCATCCCTTGTAGACTGTGTGCCCGCGGGCAGGGTCCCTCTCTCCTCCTGTAGCAGTCGGTCACTTGTTATGGCCAAGATTATTGTACTTGCTTTTTATTATGTATACACCTTTTACATGTAAAACACCATGGTATAAACGGAGATATAATAATAATTAATAATAATATTCAGTAGAAAAATAAAATATATACACTTTGCCATACCTACCACTTGCTCCAGGTATAACATAATGTACAGAGCTTTTTTAGGAGCGATTCTTAAAATCTATTACGCCCCATGACTTGAGAAATCTATCAAGACATCTTTGATAGATGTTTCGATATCTCTGATAGATGTATAGCTCAAGTTTACAGTTAAAAAAAAAGTCAATAAATCAAACATTACTGACATACTAAACTGCTACTGGGTCCAAATAAAAGAACCCGAAAAAGTAACCTATTTTATTAAGCAGCAAAGTAGAAGAGAAACAACCCATAATACTGTATTCTTGTAAGGTTAAAAAGTTTGCAAATTGCAAGATGATTAATGACTCCACATTGGAAAGATGAGAACTCTCCCAATGTTGGGTCTTGGCTGGTGGCACTGAATTCCCTGTAATGTGCTGTAAAGTGTACAATGAAAATGCAAGAAAATCTGCAAAAACATAAAGTTAAGTATGCACTTCATGATATCTGATAAGTGCACTGTTGTATTACAGGGAATTTATCACCAAAAAAATTACCTATTGCTGAAATCGGATTTTTGTGTTAATTGGATTTTTTTTATTGAATTTTTGTCCATATCACAAATTGTATATAAAGAAATTAAATCTTGCAATTTTCACACTGCCTACTGGGGCCATTTTCGATTCATAATCCCTTTTCTTTATGTGAGACTTTTCAGCAATCTTATTATCATCAGAGGCAGAAATAGAATGCCTCTATATACATATGATTACACAGAATCCACAAATCACAACAGGTGATTATGTCACAGCTACCCCCTCCATTCACAATGACTTTTGCACATGCACATTACATGCTTCAATACAAAAGATCAGAGTCTGTTCACTGCTGCTAATGTACATGTGCATTTCCTGACACACCATGGTGTCAAAATTGTATCATTTCTAATTTGTAATACAAATTCTAAAATGGATTCAAAGTTTTGCCAAATCTAAAACAAAAATACATTTGAACACAGAAATCTGATTTAAAATCTCCCTTTTTCAATTCTTTCCTGTTACTCGTCCACTGTAATGTAGCAGACGGGCTTCTTTTAAGGTTATATTGTATCTTCGATGTATAAATATTTATAGATTTTATAACAGTATAATTAACATTATAAATAAAGAAAACCCATTTTACATGTATCTTGTCTTGAACCAGTAAAGCTGCTGAGTCCGCTCGTTCCTCGGGTGCACGGAGCCACTCTCTATCCATATTATGATAAGCACTGACTAACGGCTTCATTCCTTGAATTGTTTGCAAATACTGGTGTCAAAAATGGAAATAATTAATCCCTTAGTTGCCAGCAAGGGCTTTAGCTAAGTTGCCTTGAAGTTTATTGCAGACTGGACAGGTTAAATTACAACTGGCTGTCATTTATAGCATTTGCAAACAGCTGGTATTTTTAATGTAATCCTTTTACTTGCTTGTTGGCATGCCCTTACAATACTGAAATAACAAAAGGAATGTCTCCGAATGCCCGATGCAGAATTTTAATTCGCCTTTTCCCCCCT
Source organism: Dendrobates tinctorius (assembly GCF_039654945.1). NCBI lineage: Eukaryota > Metazoa > Chordata > Amphibia > Anura > Dendrobatidae > Dendrobates > Dendrobates tinctorius. Next base: position 4,339,588 of record NW_027361674.1, read on the forward strand.
TGTTAAATAGGGACAGCAAATTAACTATGCTCCTGAGGGAATCTCTGGGGAATATTAACTGCAGAACAACGATGATTGCCCACATCTCAGACTCTCCATCAAATTACCCAGAATCCCTCGCCACCGCGCAGCTCGCTTCAAGGATTCATCGAATGAAAAAGAAAAAATCCAAGGTTAGTCTGTTCTAGCTATTGTACTTACTGGAAGAAAATAGATTGTATCCAGGATAAATTATATTCTGTATAAATGACTTTTAAAGAGGAGGTGTTCTGTAAAAATGCATCAATGGCCTATCCCTAAGCTGGCCATAAACTTTATATAACGATCATACAATAGTTAGATGTTCTTTTCAACATCCTATACTAATGTAATTAGTAAATAACTGATGGATTCTGGTGGTGTCTTATATTTTGTAAGGGCAAAAAAGATCAGGTATGTTGAAATCGAACAGCATTATCCCTTTTTACCTGCCATCGGGGGTAGATTCCAGACACCACCATGCACATTAGATAGGAAGCCATAATTGTTGTGTTTGGCTGACTTTAATCTAACATGCATGGTCTGATTTAATATAAACGTGAATGTCATATATACTGTAGTTTAATTCACTCCTTTCCATATACTAAGATCTCATGCACATTGCAGCTTGATTCAGCGCTCCCATTCAAATGAAGGGGAAAAAAATTGTGGGCATGTGCCACCACTTGCAGTATGTATGGAGATCTTATCTTGTCGAAACTAGAAGTTTTGCTTTTAGGGGAAAAAAATCTGCCCATAGAGACAAGATAGTGAAGTCTGTGTGGCAATCATGGAGTCTCTGCTGTGTGCATAGATCCACATTCAAGCAAATGCATTTACTGTAATCCAAGCCCCCAAAGAGCCCTTCACGAATGCACAACGTCAAAACCACCACACCCATGCCTTACCCATATCTAAATGGGTTCAAAATACTGTGATTTTTTTTTCCTTTTTACATTATCACTTTCTTGTGAATGCTGGACTGTAGCTGCAGTGGGTTAAAATAAGAGATAGATAAGTTTTTTTGTAGTGTTTGTAGATACTTGCTTGGATGGGGTTCAGCAGTGGCTGAAGAAGCGAGTAATTAGGACATAAGATAAGTTTCCTCTTGACTCAGAAGGAGTGGGTAATATTATGTACTGCAGCTGTCACATTCTCAGCATACTGTCCCTTTCTTAATTTTCTAGTACGCATCCAGCTCATCTGGAGGAGAAAGCTCTTGCGAGGAAGGCCGAGCGAGAAGACCTCACCACATGAGACCCTTCCATCCAAAGACAGTTGTACTTGACCCTGATTTTCCTGCTCTTGGAATGCACAGTGATCCAGATTATTCTTCCAGCAGTGAACAGTCTTGTGATACAGTCATCTATGTTGGTCCAAATGGGGCGGTTTTATCTGACCAAGATCTGACAGATAATGAAGGTCCTCCAGAGTTTGTCCCCATTATCCCTTCTCTTCTAAAGAGAAAGAGCAAAGATAATTTATCCAGTCTTCGAAGTTCAGATAACGATCACTTAAAATGCAACACATTTGCCGAGCTACAAGAAAGACTTGAGTGTATTGATGGCAGTGAAAATCCGATCAGGTTCCTCCATGAGGAACTTGCTTCATCAGCTCTTGCTTCAAAAGCCATGACTTATCAGGAAAATATACCTCCTATGCCACAGCAAGAAAAACTGCCACAGTCACCCAGGAAAGGACAGAACAGTAATATTTCATCTGCTTTTCCATATAACTGTTCAGGATTGGAAACAATGTCACCTCAGCCAACACAAGAGCACCCTCAAACACAAGCCAAAGCTGAAACTGCACATTTGGACTATGCACCAGATAGAGATCAGTTGACAATCACAGAAAGGCAAAAAGGGCCATTGCCAATTAAAGGCAAATTCATGGAACAACCAAAATTATCTAGTGACCCATCAGTGAGGGAAAAAAGCCTCCTTACAAAAAGACCTCTCCCAAATCCTGAACCACCACCTCCTCAAACGTACTCAAAAGTGAGCTTAGAACCATGTAGTGGTGTCAGGACACCTCCTGTTGGAATGAGCAGATTAAGGAACCAAGACAAGCACAATTTACTAGGCAGCACATTTCCAGTTATGAAAAGCACTCCTAAGCCATCTGGGCCAGTTGAGGTACGAAGGTTTTGTTCAGCAGTGAAAGGAAAAGGGTTTGATCGCGATATTGTAACCACGACGGTAACCCTGCAGAAGCCTGTTGAGCTTAATGGAGAAGATGAACTTGTGTTCACTGTTGTTGAAGAACTGTCCATAGGTGGGATTCTCGATAGCGGTAGACCATCAAGCATCATTAGCTTTAACAGTGACTGTTCTCTGCAGGCTCTTGCGTCTGGATCTAGACCAGTTAGTATTATAAGCAGTATTAATGATGAGTTTGATGCCTACACCTCACAGATAACCACCACTGGGGTTAATATTGATATTGTAGTTCCCTTGGCCCAGGATCAATGCACAATCAGCAGTAGGCGCTCTTCTATAAGCTCGTGGTTGAGCGAAGTGAGTATCTGTACAATTAAAAGCGATGGAGCACAGACGTACAACACTTTAAATCCACACTCATCTCATAAAGGTGATGAAATTGTGGAAAGTCTGGATTTGGATTCAGACAACACAAACGTTCATATTGTCAAGAATCTAAAAAATTCTCTAAACGATAGTGGGTTTTGCTTTTCCGAAATGGACAATGACAGTATTAGTTCTAGTCTCTTGTATGCTTGCAATGAGAAGAGCCTTAAGACTTCTGAGCTAACCAAAGCTATGCCAACTGCTCATCAAGCAACTAGCCAACCTAGAACTTGTAGCACCTGGGGCACAATTTCAGTAGAAACGATCCATTCTAGTCTTCCTCGGAAAAATAAGTCTACCTCAAGCACAACACATGCTAACCCAATGACGTGCAAAGAAAGCATGTTTGAAGACCCATGGACAGTACGACAGGAAAATTCCTTAGAAGGAAGGACTGAAAATCAGACACTTTCTGCAAAATCGTCCACTTTGGTTACAGACAATCAGTTGAAACAAAGCTCAAAAGTTGCACAAACCAATATGCCTAAGGCTATAAAATCTCAAACAACGTTGGGATGCTCACAACGGGTGGTGGATGGCTGTGAAGTGGATCCTAAACCTTCCACTAAAAAGAGCGAGCCGCTCACAAAAGTGCCACAACTAAGGAGAGGTGCCACAACATTAGGTGTCGTAACGAACTACAGTTCCCAAATGGAGCATGGAATAAAAGGAGTCTCAGAAGCTACTTTTTCAGGAGCTAGGAAGACCTTTCCGCAGAAGACAAGTATGTTGCCGAGACTAGGTGGTTCTGGACCTCCCGCTCCTCCTGTAAGAAAGTCAAGCTTAGACCATAAAAATAATCCTCTTCACTCAAATAGTCTTGGCAGGTTAGAAGGAGCAGATTATAGCAGGTCCACTTTAAATTTAGAAGAGGATTCAGAAACACAACTTGGCAGCAAAATTGCTAAAAGTGACCATTCAGTGCCCAAAGCAGTCTCCAGCTTGAAAAATAAATCCAACAAATCTGAGTGTGTTCAACGCTATGGAAGCCACATGTCTCTGGAGAGATGTGATAGTCTTACATCTGTTGGCTCAAGGACAAGCACGAATAGAGATAACAGCAGTGTCAGTAGTATCAATAAGGCTGGACGTACAGTGCCTAGACTTGGCAATCCACCAGCATCTAGTACCATTACCTCACCACCTTCTTGCAGCTCTTCCACCAAAAGCAACCAGGCTAAAAGTTCCCTTTCTCAGAAAGCCACAACAAGTTTAAGCAAAAACCGCAGCCTTACACCCAGTGGATCAAAATCTCTTAGTTCTTCTGTAAAGTCTCTTAATCAGTCAAATGGCAAATGTTCTGGAATACCCCCTAGTGGAAAAGCATGTTCAAGATCTGTTCAAAGTGCTAATGTCAAACCTGCAAGAGGAACCATTATGGGCACAAAGCAAGCGTTAAGGGCTGCCAACAACCGTGTAAATGAGTTGGCATCGGGTGGTACTAGCAAAATTGGCAATTTCCGGGGGTCAACAGACTCCGATAGTGGTAATGACAGCGGTATTAATCTTAGTGATGAAAAATCTCAGGCTCCTGTTCTACCTTCACCTTATAGTAAAATTACAGCCCCAAGGCGTCCTCAGAGGTACAGCAGCGGGCATGGCAGTGATAACAGCAGTGTGTTAAGTGGAGAGCTTCCCCCTGCAATGGGCAGGACGGCCCTCTTCTATCACAGCGGTAGCAGTGGTTACGAAAGCATGATGCGGGATAGCGAAGCCACTGGAAGTGCATCCTCAGCCCACGACTCAATGAGTGAAAGTGGAATGTCATCTTCTGGGCGACTGAGGAGCTTAAAGTCTCCAAAGAAAAGAGGTAATGTGAAATTTACATGTATAAACCAGCCTAAAGATTTTTTTTCCGAACTGATACGTTTTGTTTAGTAATTTGATACACTTTTGTGTTTGCCTTAAAGCGGACCTGTCACTTGCTATAAATATGTTTCTTTCTTTTTTTTCTAATCTGGTGTAAATGCAGTTGTACTCCTCAATCTTGCATTTTTTTTGTTCTTGTGCCTCTTTATTCCGGAGATATGGTCTCCACTTTGATAAATGAATCTAGTTCATCTAGCCAAGTGGGCGTTATTCTTAGGAAGACTCCCATGGAGAAAAAGTGAAGCATATGCCCATGCTGATAAAACAAACTAGATTTACATAGACCAGGTAAAAAATAAATATATATATTTATAGAAAATGACAAGTCCTCTCTAAATGATCTATTATTGTTGTCTTAGATTGATGGGCCTGCGATTGGTCAGGACTTAAGAGGATGATTTTTTTCTTAGGTCTTCAGCGCCGGAGGCTCATACCCACACCTCTACCTGAGGCTTCAACAGTTGGCAGGAAGAATAATGTTACTGGCCAATGGGTCGACCTTCCACCTTTGCCTGGCACTTTAAAAGAACCATTTGAAATCAAAGTTTATGAAATTGATGACGTGGAAAGGCTGCAGAGACACAAACGTGAAGAGCCAGAGGTCAGATATTTTTTTTTATTCATCATGATTATATAGAATATGTGGCGAGGCTCAAGAAATATCATATTGTGGACTTATATTAAAAGGGGGAGCATGCCTTGCTTTGTAGAACCCTGTAAGGACAGCTCAATAATTTTAATGGCCTGTAATTCTTCATTTGTCCTGCTGTGGCACTATAGAGAAATTGAGTCCTTTCTTCCAGGTTCCATCAAAGATCAGTACCGATCACAGAGACTCCCTGTAATGCTATGCTGATAAGTTGGATTTTTGCAGTGTTTTTAACAGCTTTTTTATGCAAATTTTCAGCTGCATTTCACAGTACCCGTAAAGTCTATGAGATTTCAGAAATCTCATGCATACACAATTGTTTTTTCCTGACTGTTTTGTCAAAGAGCTGTGTTTTTGCAAAGTGGCTCATACAGGTATCAGGTTTTTCTGCGATTTTGGTGCCAAACCCTGATGTAGTCAAACTAGATTTTTTCATATGGACTAAGTTTATTAGCATGCAGTAGAGACAAATGTACCCTGACAAAAATGAAGCAATAAAAACACAGCAAAGACTAAGCAAAACTTGTATTTTGTAAGCAGCTTAAACTTTGCAAAAAAAAAAAAAAAAACAACAACAACAAAAATGCAACGTGTGAACATAGCCTACTAAGGTTTTAATAGGGTGACACATCTCACAAAAAGACATTGCTCAAAGCGGAAAACTCCTTTAAGATTATATTAAGTAATTATCACATCACAATAGTAGCTATTGTTTCTTAGTTTTAACATATGGTTTGCCAATTAATTACCTTTGAAAATACGCAAATATGTCGAGTTAGGAACATATTGACAATGGTTGCATATCTAAAAAAGGCAAACTACTACACCATAATGAAAGTGGCAGCTAAGCTTGTGGTTTGCCCATGTGTGCCAGTTATGCTATTTCAAGTGGTAGATTATTTATGTAGAAGTGTTCAGAATTTCAGAAGATTTTAAGGCCCACACCCAGCCAACTCCTCAGATTCCAATTCAAAGGCATTAGTCAGAAAGAGGTCATCTTCTTTAGAAAACCCATTTCCAAATACTCTGTGACTGTGATTCTGCCTTAGTTCAAGAACTCCATCATTTGCCTAAAGCAGAAAGTAGCTACAAAAAATGTCTCTTAGGCTGCAGGGCCTGGTGCACATAACTGCTACGTTAAAGAGGCTGTCCAGGACTTTGTATTGGCGTATCCTTAGTTGTGGGATGCGACACCCAACACCCCCTCCGGTCAGCTGTTTTCACAGCCAGTTATGCCCAGATATGTTCAGTTGATGAGAGGAACTATGCAGCTTTGTCAAGTGTACAGGAGACGTGGCTGGGTACTGCACATCCACCCCTGGAGTTCCTTGCTATAGTCAGTATGCAGATGACTGAGCTGTATAGTTCTCTGCAGCTAAGCATATTTGGGCAAAACTGGCACCGAAAACAGCTGATCACCGGGGTGTGCTGGGTTTTGCACCCCCATCGCCCTGGTATTGATGATCCATCCTAAGGATAGGCCACTAATACAAAATCCTGGACAATCCCTTTAAGGCCATGTGCACACAATGCAGTTATCCAGCGGATCCGCAGCGGATTTTACCGTGCAGAAACGCTGCATATCCGCATTGTGATGTACAGTAGCATGTTAGTCAATTGGAAAAATTGTGCAGACGCTGCCGATTTTTCCGTGCGGTTTTCTTGTGGTTCAAAGTATGCAGCATGTCACTTCTTTTGTGCGGTTTTCCACCTGCTCCATTCTCCAAATCTGCATGGGGAAATCAGCAGGGGAAAACCGCACAAAAACCGCAAGAAAACTGCAAGAAAAGAGGAAGAAATCCGCAGGAAAAATGCAGGTCATTTGACCTGCGGCTTTCTTCAATTCTGCGTGGAAAAATCCGCAGGGCCAAAAAGTACGTCTGCACTTAGCCTAAGAGTCTATGGATTTAAAAAATCTCCCTGTAATACCTCATTTAAACAGTGGTGGTGCTATAGTGGAATTAACCCCAGGTTCCTTCACAGATTACACAGCTGTCCACTTGTGGTCATCACAGTAGGAAAATCCGAGATCAACGTATTTTTGGCGTGGACTCTTCTAGCAAAAAATATTGTGAAAAGCCATCGTCTATGAATTTTTATTAAATTATTTTACATATCATAACTTTCGTGTAACTAAGCAGTTTAATCACTTTGTTTTAATTTGACTTATGTTTCATAGAAGAGTGTAATTTTTCTTAATTTGGAGGCAAGTTTGAGTCTAATAGTTTCATTTTTTTTCCTTTTTAGCCTTTCCAGGATATGGAAAAGGTAAGGATTGTTTCTTAAATGTAGAATCTTTTTAGAAAATGTAAAGAATTATTTCTTTAAACATTGTTTGAAACTCCTAGTTTTTCTCCTTACCTATTTTTGTAATTGCCTATTACTCAAATATTTCCCTCAAAGTCAATTTACTCAGTTAATAGTTTTTTTTTTTTAATTTTCTTCTAATTTAATACTAATGTTTAAAATTGAGTCTCAATTAAATATAGTCAGTAACTGATTAACACGCCCCTGTAGATTTTTATTTGTCTTGCTGTTAATTAGTAAATTAGAAAAAATGGTTTAATTAAACATATTGATGAAACATGAAAGGGAAAGCCATGCAGACCATTATGTAATTACACTCACATACAGATACTACAAAAAAAAGTATTATTTTCTTTTAAAAAATTGATGCTATGAAAAGATTTGTAAACCAATAGTGAGTTCATGACGTTTGGAAACTTTTGTATGTGATACCTACTTTTTTTATTTCTAGTATAATTGAGGCATTCCACAACTCATTGCTAAGGTCAACCAGAAAGTAAAAAAAAATATCTGCCCCGTGATCTCTACATTATCGGAAATCTCTCTAGTGCTGATAACAGGGTTTATCTATTTTCCTAAGGGTCTGATGTACTTCAACACCAAGCTGAAGGTTGCGGAAAGACGTCAACAGAGAATCAAAGATGTGAAGACAAAATATGAGATGTTGAAAGAGGAGTTAGAGGAGACGAAGGCTCGCCTGATGATGGATCCCAACAAGTGGAGAGGAGAATGTAAGTATTATTGGTGTCATCATATGGTGATAAGAAATCTTTGTTTTTGCAATTTAAGGATTATGGATGACGTTTTTCACAATTGTAAATTAATTGAGTGCAACTTGGCATTTAAGGACTTGTCCCCATTCAACCAACTGCTGCCCATTGGCTCAGTTGCATGTAAAAACAACAAACTGAGCTTTACTTAAACCTTCCAAGGTCTACTGCTGTGCCTCCGACGCTACCCTGGTCTCTGTTGTTTGACTGCACTTCGACAGCGCTGCAGCCAATCATTGGGCTCAACGGCTCTGTCAATGTAGATGGCACTAGTTGATGATCTCAGTGATTGACTGCAGAACTGTCAACATGAAAACACCTATGCAGCCAAAAAAAAAAGCTGGGCAGAAACAGAGACACAGTGCTGGACCTAGAGAACATACTGTAAGTAAAGCGCAGTTTGTGTTTTTACACCTAAATGAGCTGATGATTATGTGTTGAAAGGGAAAAATCCATATAATAGTAAAGGAGAAAGCTTACGAAAGAGAGGTTTATGTGCCTTTATTTTTAAGATGGTGGTCTTCCAGGATTGGATTATAGGTAAAAAGTTTGTGCCCATTGAAGAAGTTAAAAGGGTTATTCAATTACTATTTTTTATTTATTTTTTTATCATATGTCTTGTTATAAACTACCTGCTTGCTGTGCCCGCTGCTGATCTCTCCCAGCAGAGTGGTCACAGACCGCTCCTGCCAGCTATTTAGTTGCTTCCACTGATGTCACGTCAACAGAGCAGCGACTTCTCTTCCGCTCTGCTCTGTTGACGGGGCGTGACTGTGACGTCATGCTGATTGACAGCCGGCTCCCCGCTGCCGAACTTGTCTGCTGACGTGGTGTGTTTGCTGACCGCTTCAAACTGGCCCAGGTTAAAAAACAGGTTGTTGCTTCGCTTCGCAGCTACCTGCTTGTTAGTTTGTAGGCCCATAGCAAAAAAAAATAGTCCTTTAAAGGGGTTTTTAAAGGTGTGTCCAGGACAACAATATTGATGACCTACCCTTTATAGTAAATCATCAGTATCAGATTTGTGGGGGGCTGATGCCAACGAACCCCTCCGTAGCTATATGGGCCCGTGAATGGCCACTATATAGTACTCGGAGCTGTGGGGACCTGTCAACAGTCACTTGATAGGGGGTTAGGCGTTAGACCCACACAGACCTGATCTTGAAGGCCAACTTAATTGATATGTCATCGATATCATAGTCCTGGTCAACCTGTTGTGAATTCGCTTTCTGGCCTACCTCTGGTTACTAGTGAAGGTAGTGGAGCTGGTTATATTGACAGAGGGGTCGCGAGTTCTCTTTACGGGCTCCCTCTGGTGGTTACTGGAGGTAATGGAGCTGATCTAATTAACAGAGGCCTGCACCTGATAATGAGGAGGATGACTGGAGATCTGGAGTTTCTGACTGGATTTAAGACAGCCGACTCCCTCTATCCCTGCTGGTGATTTTTCCTGCCTCCTGAGGTCTTAGTTTCCAGCTCAGTCCCTGCATGCTCAGCTAAGTGTTCTTTTGCTATTGTTCACATTTGATCTGGTTTTGTCTATTTCAGTTTTTATGTGGTCAGCCAGCTCCGGCTGGGGCTGTGCTGAATTTCCATCCTTATGTTACTGCTTGTGCCAGTTTGTTTTTGTCCCTTATTAGATTGGCCTCTTTTTGCTCTGCTTACAGAATATACCAGAGTGTTGATATAGTGGGAGAAGTCTAGTGACTTCAGTATTTTTCTATCAGACGTGTTGGGCATTTTTGCAGGGTTTTTTGCGTGATTGCAGACAGAGTCTTTCCTTTCCTGTCCTGTCTAGTTAGTGTGGGCCCCATCGTTTGCTCAGTCTATTTTCCTACCTGGGTTTGTGTTTTCATCTTGTCTCACCGACAATATATGTTTGGGGGCTATCTATTCCTTTGGGGTCTGCTCTGGGGCAGTTTAGATTTCCCCTTTCTTGCTTTAGGCTTAGTTAGCTCTCCGGCTGTGTCGAGGCGTCTAGGATCATCGTAGGTATGCTCCACGGCTACTGCTAGTTGTGTGGATAGGATCAGGGATCTGCAATCCGCTTAGTTACCAACCTCTCTGGTTTTCTGTGGCTTAGCTTGGTCTTGCTTTCCTCCTCGGTGACCCAATCATAACATCAACCCCTTTAACTAAATTTATTTATGCAACTTCTATAAACTAAACAACTTAAAATAGTGGTAGTGATGTATGAAAGTAATAGATGTACCTTATCCAAAAATGTTATCATAATAATCTCACATTCTTAACCAACAGTTGAAGTGGACCCAGATCTCGACAGAGAATCTCAGGAGTACCTAGAGGCTCTGGAACAAGTCACAGAGGACCTGGAGCTCTGTGTTAACATATGCAAATCTCACGTCATGATGGTGACCTGCTTCGACATCGGAATAATTGCAGATCAGCAAGATAGTGGAAGAGAAGTGGAAGTGTGAAGAACGATCAAGTTGGATCAAAGAAAATAATGGACATTGAGGAGTTGATTTAGAAATGACTCTGCATTGTGCAATGAAAAAAATGTACATCAGAATGTGAAAATTTAAAAATGGAAAGAATGTTACTTGGATTGAGACCGATGATGAATTGTAACGACCGAGAAATGAATATGGCTCTAGACCATATGTAGGCGAATGGGTTCTCTGGGTTATTTGGATATCCAATGACTTGCCTCCATGTGAAGGCATAGATAGCAGGAGGCCACTACGCAGGAAACCAAGTGGCCACAGGGCAAGTAAAGTATAGTGCCTACCTCAGCTCAACCGGGGAGAAGGAAATATATTATATGAGCAAAAGTTCAGTGGTTTTGATATGGCTGTGGCACTTCTTATTTACAGAACCCTTATGAAGATGCACATTTTGCACGTACATGATATGTCCGCCTTCGTCTGCAAAAATATTCTGGAACTTGATGTTTCAAATAACCTAGAGAATTGCCCCTTGCTATTACAGTTACATCTCTGTTAGGGCGTATTCAGACTTCCGTATACATCGGTCTGAGATTGGACCACAATGCACTGACTCTCCTGACCCAAGTGTGACAGTTTCATAGGGACCCAAGGCCAATCCTTGCATTGTGGTTTGATCTAGTACTGATTTGCACAGATGTCTGAATGCGCCCTTAGATGGCCATATTGTATTCATGTGTAAAAAGAATGTCTGTCTGCACAAAATTACTGTTCAGACCAAGCACAAGTGCGCATTGCACCCTTGGGATGGCCAAGAAGTTCAGTCCCCCTTCCCACCTACTTGTTTTCCATCTATCTATCTATCTATCTTGTTTTCCATCCTCCTCTTGCTCCTGTAAAGTCAATGTAGGAAGATAGATGGAAAAGAACAGGTGGATTGATTCACTTAACTTCTCAGCCACCACATGGATGCACCCTGTGCTTGGTTTGCACAGTCATTTTGTGCTGACATATTCCCTTTAACTATCTGTATTCTGGATGTAAGACTCCACTAAGCCAATGTTACAGTTCTCCCAGGAGAACCACGAGGGGTCTCTGTTTTACATTCACAATATGATATACACAACATCTGCATCTGAATAATAAATCATGAAAGCGTTAAAGATGATTACAACCCTAGTGAGACAACACGCTGCAAAGGGATTCTCAAGTATCGGGAATCAAGAAGGATATAGAAGAATGTGGTAATGGAAAAAAGAAAAGGAACCATAAAAAGAAAAACATCACATCATGCGTTAAAAAAAGAACATAATTAAAGTGCCTTGTTTTCTTATAAATTTTTTTACATTTTTTTGGTGCTAAATTTTCAAAGCCAGCAAACCTAAGCAGACCATTAAATGTATCAACATTTATACTGTACAGTGTAATTACTTGTAAAAAATAAATAAAAAAAACAAAAACATACATAAAGGAGGAAAAAAGTAACAAAAATGAGAAGTTTTGTAGCAGGAGCAATAAAGAAAGTATGTTTCTGGACCTGAATTTGCCTTCTGGTTTCACAAAAAAAGCTGTTTTTATGCAGCCAAAACAAAAAGTTTCCTTCTACATAATGAAATAATATTTTTCTGAGCAATTAAACAAATTGTATGCAATTTTTTGGATTATGCTTCACTTTCCTTTTTCTACAGTTCTCTATTCTCCACTAAACAAGACAAAAAAATTGCTCCCTCTTGTATAATTTACAAGCCTAAGACATTTATTGTACAGGTGTTGATCGCTTGGACTGTACTAAACTCGGCAAAGTACGGTAAAGTCTGGGGTTTTTTTCTACTTACACTGTTTATGCATTTTTTTAAGGAATTTTTTTCTTTTTTTACAGTTTTTTATAGAAGGCAAAAGCTCAGGTTATTCCTATACATGCTGCATGTAATGTGTGCATTTTTCTGTTTTCTAATGGATGTCTCAAGCACCGATTGTTGTATGATTGCCAAACACTTTGCAAAGGTTTGTGTAAGTAATATTACATTTCATATGGAGTCATATTTTCTGATCATCTTGGTTTTTTTTTATATGAGGTTTTCAAAACCTTTGTATAAATGTATAATACCTTACTTAAACTTTTATCTGTGAATAAAAGATGCATTTATTAATATATTTTTCCCTCTCTTTCCTGGAAATATTTACACTTGTGTTACAATTCCATTAGTTTGGGGTTTCACCACAATATTTCGCTCTCCGATCAAAGTTAAAGGGATGATTTACCAAAATAACGAGAAGACTGTTTAGGTAGAAAAAGAACAATTAAAATGATACCTATCAACTGTGCTAAATGCTGAGAGTTCGAGTTAATTTGCATGTGGCTTCAAAGCTCAACAGTCTAATGAGTTGGGGAAGTGATGATGTTGGGGAAGTGAAGGCTCCGGCTTGTTTGATTTCCAATGGTTGATCCTTTTCTTCTCCAGGAGATAAGTCACCATCAGAGGAGTCTGGCAACAACACTTTCATAGAGAACGCAGAAGCACATGGCCAAGCCGATCGTTCATGTTTGTGTGGAAGTAGGGTAGATAGCTGTCAGCCAAACGATCATTTGGCTAACACCTATAAGGGGTTGTCCAGCCTTAGGGTACAAGTCCGTAGCCACTATGTGCATGCGATGTGAGGGTTCTCCGATACCGACAGCTGGGCACCTGACTGCAAGTATGTGATTTGCATACATCCAGTCACTTGCTGACTAGACATGCTCGACCTCGCTCAGTGCAAGTGTATTGAATGATGCCGGACACGTTTAGTCTGAATGTGGCCCGATGTATGCCAATTGCATACTTGCGGTCATATGACTGTCTGCTCCCGGCACCAGCACTGGAGATTCCTCACAGCTCTTTATTTGTTTGATCTGAATGTGATTTGCATTATCGATCCAAATCTCTCGGATGAGAGAATACACGGTCGTCCGCACCAAGCCTACAATTACTTTAACAGTAATAGGATCCCTTAAATACAGCTCTGGTAAAAATTAAGAGATCATCACATCAAAACCCTGTCATGGGCACCCCATTCTCCAGACCTGAACCCCCATTGAAACCTCTGGAATGTAATAAAGAGTAAGATGGATAGTCACAAGCCATCAAACAAAGAAGAACTGCTTACATTTTTGAGCCAGCAGTGTGAAAGACTGGTGGAAAGCATGCCAAGACACATGAAAGCTATGATTAAAAATCATGGTTATTCCACAAAATATTGATTTCTGAACTCTTCCTGAGTTAAAACATTAGTATTGTTGTTTCTAAATCTTGATCTTGTTTTCTTAGCATTACTTGAGGTCTGAAAGCACTGTTTTTTATTTTAAATTTTAACCATTTTTTTGTCAGAAAAAAAATACAAAATGTATTGCTTGGAAATTCAGAGAAATGTCAGAAGTTTATAGACTAATAGAACAATTTACATTTTACTCAAAAGTTTACCTATAAAGAGAAAAATCAGACAAACTGAACATTTGAAAGTGGTCTCTTAATTTTTGCCAGAGCTGTATATCTGACATATGCTAGGATTCATGAAAGCAACTTGTCGAAGGTTTAGATGCCCAGCGTCAGCCCGATTTATGATTGTGTACATTTTTATTACTCTCTATAGGAGAAATGGAGACTCTTTGTTCAGTCTCTATGACAAAAGAGTTCATTTTTGTGGCGTTTTCGATAAATGTCACTGGCAAGACTTAGGCTGGCACTGCATCAGCACGACAGTCTTTTGATTTCTGATAGCTGGTAGCAATATATAACACCGGGAGCGAGGAGGTCAGCATGTAGCAATAAAGTTATGTACCATTTTCCAGGTCATTGCTTGTTGCTGTTTAATTGTCAAAGTCATAACCAGTGATATACAACAGACCTGTCAGGACAGAAAATAGTGCTGATATCCCAATGATGGAGCATGGTTTTACTACTGAAATGAAAGTCCCTGCACAGATGCCATGAGAATACAAACATTTATAGCCTAAGTGCTTAAATTATGGTTTACCCAAACATCTCTGAACATAAAAGAGTCCTAAATCATGACCCCATTAAGTCAAGAGGGTTCATTGAGCTTCTGTTGAAGTTCCATTAATGCTGCAAACTCAAAAATACCAGAACCCATTATGAACACCTAAAAATATTAATATGGAGAACTCCTTGATCAAGAAAAGTATGTCTATTGGTGACCACTAGAGCTGGTACGAATTGATTTGCAAGACCCAGTCCGTAAGTCTGGTCATTAATCTGTGGCCTTTAGACAGGAGCCCTGAGAACCACCACTCACCTGATGGTTTCCAAAGAACTTCATGGCACGACGTCACATCTGCGTCAAGTAACAACAATGTTGTCACTCCAGACTGGCTAATCAAAAGAAACACCATAAATGTCTTCAAGTAAGAGATGGTTCTCAGGGCTCCCATCCAGCAACCACAGATTACAAACCTGGCCGATGGATTGGGTCCTGGGAAACAACCACCATATTCCCAGTGTGAGAACACTGCCTACAATTTTGCACTGTGAAATCTCTATAGATTTGAGAGTCTTTGCACATGGTGGAATTTATTTGTATTTAATTTGGGCCTCATGCCCAGGTCTGTACAACATGGACTTGTAATGTAGTGCTCCTACTGTATTATGGGACCCATACCGTGCCAATGTGTGCCATTGTTTCTAAAGGGAGACACTATAATGTGTGGCATGGTTTAGACATACTTTATTATGGATTGACCGGTCTCTAGGTAATAAGTGATGACATACCAAGGCTAACTGACTAAGGAACCGTATGAGCAAATCATAAAAATGTCTGTTCATAATGGATATTCTTGATTCCTTGTGTTTGATTCCCTGCAAATCAAAAGTAGTCCAAAGGATTCAATTTCCTTGAAAAGTGCATATGACACTATTCTCTTTTCCCTCGCACACTAATTTTCCTCACTGCTGTCCAGTCACACACTAACTGTACAGTTTATTCAGTATTTTATGTTTTTTCCATATCACAATGGCTAAGCTGTGAGCTGTGTTGTTATCACAGGTTTACTGAGACAGAGAGGAGCCAGAAGACAGCAGTGTCTTACTTCTCCTACTGATTAGAAGCGCTTCACCTTCATTTTAAACAGTGTAAGCTTCTTTTAGAAGTACAGGGATTAATCTGCTCAGATGAGAGCTCCTGGAAGCTTTCCTGCATTAAGGCACAGCTATTCACTGTTAGCCACTCCCATCTGCTATACAATCTGGATCCTGGCTAGCACTCATCGTCAGAGAAGCTTTTGCTGCATGGCTGGAGGTTGTTGCTGATAGTTATTGGAGAAGGTGTTTGGTGGATTTATCTGTGACTGTTGCTAGGTTTTGAGTGTGTGATAATTCCTTTTCTTCTCCTACTTTGGTTTAACCCCATCCTCCACTCCCCAGTGTTTACCTCTGCTGTTTGAGTATATTTGTATGATTGGTGTTTTACTTTATCCCTGTTCATATTACCTGGTTAGTCTGGTTGGTGTATTGCGATACACTACTACTCCCCTCTTCCCTGGGTGGGGGAAGGGTACAGTGTTATGAGTTCATTTTCTCCTTCACCTCTGATGTCTGATGAACTCCCTCTGCTGGTGAAAGGAGGTAGTGAAATTGATCTGGATGGGAAGAACCTGTCATCTGAACAGGTGGAGTGTGATTGGACATCCGGAATTTCTGAGTGGATATAAGGCAGCCGACGCCCTGCAGGGTTGCTGGTGATCCTTTCTGCTCTGAGCTCTGGCATCCAGTTTAGTTCCTGTCTACTAAAAGCTAAGTTTTTGCTCCGCTATTTTTCCATGAGATTTTGTCTGTTTACTTAGTGTTTGTGTTCAGCCTGCCCTGGTTGGGACGGGCTGAACTCCATTTTTGTCTCTGATCAGTTGATCTCTTTGCTCTGTCTTCAGAATATACCTGAGTGCTGATATAGTGATTTTGAAGTCTAGTGACTTCAGGGCCTTTTCTATCAGACGTGTTGGACATTATTTTTGGCAGGGTTTTTTGCGTGATTGCAGCCAGCATCTTTTCTGTCCTTTCCTATCTAGTTAGTTGGGCCCCATCATTTGCTCAGCCTGTCTTTCTGTCTGTGTTTGTGTTTTCATCTGTTTTTCACCGACAATACATGTTGGGGGCTGTCTATTGCTTTGGGGTCTGCTCTGGGGCAGTTTAGATTTCCCCTTTCTTTCTTTAGGCTTATTTAGCTCTCCGGCTGTGACTAGGGGTCTAGGGCACCGTAGGAGCCCCCCACGGTTACTGTTAGTTGTGGTGAATAGGATCAGGGGTCTGCAATCCGCTAGCTACCAACCTCTCCGGTTTTCTGGACTTAGCTTGTGTTTTTGTTTTTTCCTCCTCCGGTGACTCATTCATAACAGTACAGACTGAGTGTGGATTCAGGAGCTAAGGCAAGGTATATGACCCCGGCATCTTCACCATCAGAAGTAATCCAGGGATCAGGGCGAGCTAAGGCTCCCCTAGTGTTAGGAACAGGGAAGGAGCCCCTGGTCCTGGGACACCTGAAAACAGAGTCGTGACAGATGTTCTCTCACTATCCAGATTCACCACAAAATGTCTGCTGCATTCCCCATCTTTGTTTTATACAGACTATGATAGTCCTTCTTCACTAGTTGCTCTATACCATATGATAGCTGTACAGCATAAGGGGAAATTCAACCAACCATACCCAGGTTTATGTGATCTATCTCTGGCTGATATAATCTTAGGCAAATTCACCAGGTTCAGCGGATTCCTACAAATTCTATTTGCATTGAATTGATTCATTCTCTTCCAATTAAGTTTTTCATTGAGAGGTTGTGGATGTGGAGATAGGAAAAATGGAAGCTCATGCATAAAAACAATGCAATCAAGAGCAGTGAGGTCTCTCACAGCATATGTATGTATAACCATCATTTCGTAAGCAGAGTGTAAAAAATGATGCAAGCAACTGATGTGACACAGGTTGGGGCTAAAGGACGTGGAAGATGGAAGGGTGGGATTATAAAATGTTATTTGGACTAAGGGGGTGCAAATTACCCTTCTGCTTAAAGGGAACCAGTTGGAACAATTTTTCTACTGAAACTAATGGTACGGCTGTGCAGGTCTTAGCACAGCAATAAAAATAACACCAGTCATGTACTAATCTTATGTGCCAATGCTGAAAAATCAGGCTTAGTAGCCACATGCAAATTAGTCTGGAAGTGCTCCAATGCTCCCCTAATGCACTTCTAGGCTAATTTGCATGTGGCGTCAAAGGTTGATTTCTCAGCACTGGCACATCGGATTAGAACAAGACAGGTATCATTTTTATTGTTGTACTGGGACCTATACTGTTGTGCTACTAGTTTTAGTATTGATGTCGACCTGAGAGGTTCCCTTTAAGCTTTGCTGCATTTTCTTAGTTTAGTTGGGGATGGCACATATATTAAGCATATGCAGGATTGCTTTTAGGGGGATATTATAAACCATGGACACAGGTTCACACACATAAATGTATGTATGTACAATAAGTAGTTACAGTCTGTAGCCCCATATTAGTGTCAGCCATGGTTGCAGGCTTATCAGAACCAGTCAATATTAGTATCATGCACATGTCCTTATAATAGTGTGAGTCATTTACACCCCCATATAAGGCTATTTATGTAATTAAGAGAGTCATTTAAGATTAAAAAAAAAACATGGCAAATTTCTTTGAAAACGCAGTGCCTCCCCTTCTGTACAGGTTGCGTGTGGTACTGCAGATCAGCTCCTTTGAATATTAGCCTATTCATTTGTATAATGAAGCATTTAGGAATGACAGTTCACTTAATGTATGGGGGAACATTACAGCCATTTTTTGCCCCCAAAATTAAAAACATCCCCTGTGCAAAAATAAATGCAATTTTCTCTCTAAATTTCACAAAGAAATTCCCCTACTTAGTGATTTTTTTTTTTTTTTACATTTTCATGAATAGAGCACTAAACATAAATGTTCCCATGTGCAGCGTATCCTTTATAGGCAGCAGTTCTGGAACATACGTCTGTACTAAATACATATCCTCTGAGGTTCCCTTAATGATTGACAGATTACTGCTGGAAAAAATGCATTTCCTTAGCAAAGCGTTTTTCAAAGAATCATAAAGGAAGAAGCGGGTTTTCTAACTGTGGCTGCGAGCGATCTTTAAATGTCCCCGTACATACATGAATCCCTTTAATTGGTTTTTCTTCTAGTGTGTTGGATGTTATATTTACTCTCTGAAGTTGAAAGTCTGCGTCCCAAAGCTGGCGTTAAATCTCGCCATTTCTGCCTAGCTAGCAGAATGGATTTCTACAGCACTTCCCGTGCCCTGGGTCTTCCCTTCATCATTGCCAGTGTCAGAGCCGTGCTCACCGCAACGTGCAAATACCTTCTAAGGCCGCCAGCCATCTGTTATTTAAAGGATCCCATCTTTACTTTAAGGGGGGGGGGTAAGCGTTTTTATTTTATTCGTGAAGGTTCCTTTAATCCCCTGCCGACCGGTAAAAGAAGGCATCTGTTACTTAATGGAAAATACCTTAAAGTAATCATGCAGATTGTAAGACTTACTTAATGGTCCATTCATCATAGTTCTGGGATAGAGTCTACACCCAACATATGTATGCAAGATGTACCCTGGTGTTTTATAGGTGAGGTTGGAGTCAGATATTCTTTATATATGTATTATTTTATGCATAATAATGACTGCAATACATTGTCATATGCCAGGCAGTGTATCCCGGCGGGGGGCATACAAGTTGTGCATGCAATTTCTACATATACATGTGCTTCTCACAAAATTAGAATATCAAAAAGTTAATTTATTTCCGTTCTTCAATATAAAAAGTGAAACTCATATATTATATAGAGTCATTACAGAGTGATCTATTTCATGTGTTTATTTCTGTTAATGATGATGATTATGGCTTACAGCCAATGAAAACCCAAAAGTCATTATCTCAGGAAATAAGAATACTTTATAACACCAGCTTGAAAAATTATTTTAGAATCCGAAATGTTGGCCTACTGAAATGCATGTTCAGTGAATGCACTCAATACTTGGTCGGGGCTTCTTTTGCATCAATTACTGCATCAATGCGGCGTGGCATGGAGGCGATCAGCCTGTGGCACTGCTGAGGTGTTATGGAAGCCCAGGCTGCTTTGATAGCAGCCTTCAGCTCATCTGCATTGTTGGGTCTGGTGTCGGTCATCTTCCTCTTGAAAGTACCTCATAGATTCGCTATGGGGTTTAGATGAGGTGAGTTTTCTGGCCAATCAAGCACAGTGATAATGTTGTTAGTACTAATATGAGTTTCACGTTTTGTATTGAAGAACTAAAATAAATTAACTTTTTGATGATACTGTAATTTAGTGAAAAGCACTTGTATCATGTAATCGTTATATTAACATTTCTACCTAAATTGTCTGTGCATTTTTCTATCTATGTCACATAAAAATGTACACACTGTAGTGTGACCTCAATCATACATTCCTGTGGAGCCCAAGCCATTGGTGGCTTTTAGATAGGCATAATACAAACAGTGCACCCTCAGGAGGTCAGCAAAACTTCAGGAGTATCAATCATAATCAATCAATGGAGAGCAGATACCAAAAGAAGGGCCGTTACCTGGCAGGAGGCACTGGCAGAGCCATACTAAATGACCTCCAGCAGTGATGGTGGGTAGGTTTCTCACCCAACTGTCAGACACAGACTGTATAAGTTTCATGAGGCATCAAAGTCCTGTATTGGAACTTGTGGTCATAGCCCAGCATCATACAATGTATGGTAATTGGAAGAACAAAACTGGCAGGTTCACAATTGGTGCCCCGTTTTCTTCAGAGATGAGAAAAGATTTACATTTTCCACAAGTAACAGATGTGAAAGCCTTGAGATGATGTAATTAAAGTTATATTGCTTTTAACATCATTTAGCATTACTGGTTTGGAAGTGGCATCCATCACAGATAGTTTGGCAGTGTGTTGATGGTGGTCAGGGGAGGCATATCCCTGGAGGGAAGTCGAGGGAGTCATATCCTTGGAGGGTCGTTGAGGTAGGCATATCCTTTTAAGGTGGTCAGGGGAGGCATATCCTTGAAGGGTGGTCAGGGGGGGCATATCCTTGAAGGGTGGTCATGGGAGGCATATCCTTGGAGGGTGGTTGTGGTAGGCATATCATTGGAGGGTAGTCAGGGTGAGACATATCCTTGGGGGGTGGATGTGTTAGGCATATCACTGGAGGGTAGTCGGGGTAAGACATATCCTTGGAGGGTGGTCAAGGAGGCATATTCTTGGAGGGTGGTCAGGGGAGGCATATCTTTGGAGAGTGGTCATGGTAAACATATCCTTAGAGGGTGGTTGAGGGATGCATATTCTTGGAGAGCAGCTGGGGAAGGCATATCCTTGGAGGGTGGTCGAGGGAGGCATATCCTTGGGGGTGGTCGGGGAGGCATATCCTTGTGGGTGGTTGGGGAGGCATATCCTTGGAGGAGGGTCATAGTAGGCATATCTTTGGAGGGTGGTTGGGGGAGGCATATCCTTGGACGGTGATCTGGTGGAACATATCCTTGGAGTGTGGTCGGGGAAGGCATATCGTTTGAGGGTGGTCGTGGGAGGCATATCCTTGGACTCTGTTTGTGAGACATATCCTTGAAGGGTGGTCGAGGGAGGCATATGCTTGGAGGGTGGTTGTGGTAGGCATATCTTTGGAGGGTAGTCGGATGAGACATATCCTTGGAGGGTGGTCAGGGGATGCATATTCTTGAATGGTATTCAGGGGAGGCATAAGGCATATCCTTGGAGGATAGTCGGGGGAGGCACATCTTTGGAGGGTTGCAAAAAGCTCTATGTGATACCCAGCAATTCTTGGACTGCTGTAAGGTGTCTTAGAGTCATTACCAGATTTTACGATGGTGCAGGACAATGCAGGTATCATGTGGATAGTGTGTGCAGGCAGCTCTGGATGGTGAAGGCATTGATGCCACTGACAGGCCCTCAAAAGCCCCAGACATAAATCCAATTGGGACATTAAGTATCAGTCAGAAAGAATATTCACCCTGAACCTGGGTGCTCGTATGTCTGATTTCTAGGCAATGGATAAATAGAAGGAAACAACTGAAGCCATTATCCAAAATATTTATTGATCATAGCTATGATTAAGGGCCAGTTGTTCCTGAAGTGCGTAAGCGATATTCATATCTCCTTGAATATAAGGTCCGGTCCCAATAAAGATGGCATATTGTTGAATTTGATGCACATCTCTTGTTCATACAGAGATCTACGCTGCCAGCAGCAATATTTTTCCCCAGAACATGTATTATTTTACAATTACGTTTCCCAGTTCGTCAAATGATTGCAGCCATGTCTGCATGGGCCAATGCTCTGGAAAAAGTCTTCTTATGAAAACCTATTCTGTTCATTATCAATCGATGTAAAAAGGTCTCAACTTCAGGCTACTGGGCCCCCAATGCAAAAACACGCAAAATCTGTAAAAGTCGGATTCCCATCTACTAGGTGCCATTTATATTACTTCTGACTATGGGTTCCTTAGACCCCAGAACCTGGTGTGATTCCTTCCCCTGCCCCCCTTATAGATGGGCCCAGGTATACCACAAAGAGAATCCTGTAGAATTTCTTTTTTCTACTCTTTATTTAGGATCATTTGTGAAATACCAGTCCGAAAATAAACAAAAGAACCACCACAATAAAGAAAAACCACCACGGCGATATCTACATTGTAGTGTTTGCATATCAAACAGGTTCTAAGTAATCATAGTAGATGGTGGAAGTGATGGAGGGCTCTGTTCTCGCCTGTACCCTCAGGAGAATAAGAATTTTATGCATGCAGAATAAAATAAGCATGAAATGCATACGGATCTGCCCGCTGCATAATTTATTAAAAACTCTTAGTTGTAAAAAATAATTTGATATTCTGAAAAGAATGGGCTCCTGATATGATTAAAGCAAAAAAAGTCAAAAAGTATTTAATCAGCTAAAATACAATTTTCCAGTCTTTTTTCTATTGAATGTTCCTGTTTGTCTTGCCCACGTCCCCTCTAATCTAAATCTATGATTTTCATATTTTCCTGCTGAGTGAGGTATAATCCACATTAGGGAAATACGATTTATCCCTCTCTTAAGGCACAAATCAATTCACCTGATACAAGATGGTCTGTTCCATCTTTGACTTAACCTTTGCTTTCATTGCGTGCAGACAACACTTTTTTTTTCATTTTGCTGGAAATGGATTTTGATCCTGCAAAAGAAGAATTACAGAGAGACTGCTTAGGGTCCCAGTTTACTAGTCCTACCCCGGAGAATGGGAAATTCAGAGGAAAAATGAAATCACTGGTGGAATTATAGGAAATCTGGAAGTGCAACCTATGATTATAATTTGTCTTTAAATTGGTTTTCTGAGTTATGGTCAAATTTCTACAGTCACTATGAGACTGCAGATTACTAAAATTGTGAGTGTGCAACATGCACGGTGTCAGGATTCCCCTGTATTCCCAGAGCAAGTGGGTGGTCACATGGATGCAGTTTGCATACTTGTGGTCATGCACCAACTTTATGTTCAGC
Source organism: Dendrobates tinctorius (assembly GCF_039654945.1). Lineage (NCBI taxonomy): Eukaryota > Metazoa > Chordata > Amphibia > Anura > Dendrobatidae > Dendrobates > Dendrobates tinctorius. The sequence goes on from NW_027361674.1 coordinate 4,362,770, forward strand.
TACTTCTCTCAATATAACATTGTGATAAGCAGGTGAAAATCTAGACTGCATGTGACCAAAAGTATGAACACTATATAAATAAATAATAATAACAATAATAATATGAACATCTTATACATGTGGTCACATGACTGTCCACTTTACTGCCTGGAATACAGGGGAATTCTGATAGTGGGCACATTATACACTCTCACAACTAGGCATTTCTTATCTATTTCATATCTATCCATTCATCTCATATTGATCAGTTTTATATTCATCAGTAAGTCTAATATCAATCTGTCTCATCACAAATCAGTGTCTGTCTCATCACGTCAGTCTGTCCCATCTCAAATCAGTCTGTCTCATCTCAGGTCAGTCTGTCCATTCTCAGGTCAGTGTGTCCCATCTCAGATCAGTCTGTCCCATCTCAGATCTGTATGCCCCATCTCAGGTCAGTGAGTCCCATCTCAGATCTGTCTGTCCTATCTAATGTCAGCATGTCCCATCTCAGATCAGTCTGTCCCATCTCATGTCAGTTTGACCCATCTCAGGTCAGTTTGTCCCATGTCAGGTCAGTCTGTCCCATCTCAGGTCAGTCTGTCCCATCTCAGGTCAGTCTGTCCCATCTCAGATCAGTCTGTCCCATCTCAGATCAGTCTGCCCCATCTCAGGTCAGTGTGTCCCATCTCAGGTCGGTTTGTCCCATCTCAGGTCAGTCTGTCCCATCTCAGGTCAGTCTGTCCCATCTCAGGTCAGTCTGTCCCATCTCAGATCAGTCTGTCCCATCTCAGATCAGTCTGTCCCATCTCAGATCAGTCTGTCCCATCTCAGATCAGTATGCCCCATCTCAGGTCAGTGTGTCCCATCTCATGTCGGTTTGTCCCATCTCAGGTCAGTTTGTCCCATCTCATGTCGGTTTGTCCCATCTCAGGTCAGTTTGTCCCATCTCAGGTCAGTCTGTCCCATCTCAGGTCAGTCTGTCTTTGAATTCCTCCTCTGATACTATTTCCATAGATCTTTATGTTCTATATCTAAAGTTGCAATTTATAAAGGTGACATTTCATTAAATAGGTCTGAGCAATCTTAATTACAATAAACCATTACGATTTGGTGGATCAATTACGTGGCGGTAATATGTGGAGCTACTAAAACATGTACCTGCAAGGAGAGCGTTGTATTACATTTATATGCTTGTAGTAATTAAAGCTATTGGTCTGACATTTGGTAGACTGGTCATACTGAAGTTTAATTACCTCGGTTCTTCACATATGGGAATGTTGTAAAAGGACATAACTAGCATTTCCAGTGTGATTACAGCCGATCTACGACTTGGGGAAAAATGTCCTTCCTCGAAATTCACAATGAATGGTTTTACAATCAATAAACTGTAACTAGAGTCATAAGTCTCATTAAACCTGTGAATCATGGCCATCTACATCTGTGTATCTGCATTTTATGTCATTCTGTCTTATCTATATCACATCTGTATGATTCATACCTATCTACCTTTTCATCTATTTATGTAGCTGTCAGTCTCTCAAGTCACTGGTATATGCAGCTGTCGAACAATCTATCCATCTATTGATGTCTCCTTCATGTCCCCGTCTCTGTATCTGTCCTTCTATCTCTTTCTCTGCCATATCTGCTCCTCCCCTGTCCTGGCTCCAGAGCTGGGCTTGCTATCTTCCTCCCTCAGGGGCAGGCTCTCTCTGTTCCTGTGGGATTCACATGGCACACCTCTGCGGTCATTCTTCTATGCTTCTAGTCTAGACCTTAAAAGGCCAGTTCAGGCAGTGGTATACCACCTAAGTATTTCACTTCCATGCCACTAGTCATTTCTGCTACTCTGCTCTACTAAGATGCTGCTCCGTTCCATTCTTCTGCAACAGTGTAGTTTGCGGTACCAAGGTGTCCCGGACATACTAGATTCTACTGCATCGGTGTGCTCTGCTACATCAACGAGTCATCTGATATACTCAACAAGGCTACATTGTTGGGTTCTGCTACAAAAATGAGTCACCTGCGTTTTTTCCTGATGGAGTTTGCTCAACTCAAACATCTTGGTCAATAAAACTTCTCTTCGTTCAACACCATCATCTCCATTGGATATCTTTGTAGCCAGCAGCGCAGCATAATTATCTGTATATCCCTTTCTATTATTGCATTGAGTCACCTGACATACTCAACAGTGCTACATTGCTGGACACTGCTTTTTAACAGTCTCCTGACATATTGAACTCTGCAACATCATTTGGCTCTGCTACACCAATGAGTCTCCTGACATCCTCAGTTACGCCACATCAACAATAATTCATCTGATATACTCAACTCTGCTACTTTGCTGGACTCTGCTACATCAACAATGAGTCTCCTGACATACTCAACCCTGCTACGTTAGTGGGCTCTGTTATATCAACAATGAGTCCCCTGACATACAAAATTCTGCTGCATCAACCATGAGTCTCCTGACATACTCAACTTTGCTGCATCGCTACATACTCTGTTACATTGCTGGGCTCTGCTACATCAACAGTCACTTGACATATTGAACGTTGCAGCATTGTTGGGCTCTGCTGCATCAACAATGAGTCGCTTGACTTACTGAACTCTGCTACATCAACAATCAGTCACCTGACATACTGAGCTGTGTGACATCACTAGGCTCCACTACATCAAAAATGAGTCAGCTGACTTACTCAACCTTGCTACATCACTGGGATCTTCTACATCAACAATGAGTCAACTAACATACTCTTCTCTCCTACATCACTGAGCCCTGCTACACCAACAATGAGTCGTCCATCATACTCAGCTTTGCTACATCGCTGGGCTCTGCTACATTGCTACAAGTCTGCTTATCTAGCCAGAATAGTTGGCACTGTTTGGAAATAGTTTTGCGTCATTGCCTCAGCATCTTAAGTTAATAACAAAGTTATAATTTTACCATCAGTTACAACAATATCTATTTGGCAAAAATGGCTTCCACAACAAAACAGCAAATGACATATGTAAGGAAAACAAACATAATTACCCAAACTGTGGCTCTGATGTTTGATCTATTGGGTGAGAATCTTGGAATCCCCCTTTAAATCTGTCTGCAGTTACAGAACCCAGAACAGATACTGTTATTTTCCTTGCAAAATCCCAGTGTTTGTCAATTCCCAATATGTATAGAGTTAAACAAATAGAGTAATTGGTAATTCAAGGATTAAGATATTTTTTTTTTTAATCTTGGAAAGGTTACAGAATTTTTGAATTTTAATGTAATGGAATGTGAGAGTGTAGCCTGCGAGCTCAATCACCCCATGAATTCCAACAACTGCTTGCCCAGCTGGTGATCATACCATGGAACCTGCCTGGGGGCATCTCCAGATGGCTCAGTGTGTCTCAGAATGAATGTTGAGAAAACTAGTTATTTGGGGAAGCGATAAAAGGTTATCAGTAACAATGCTGGGAAATTTAAAAGGACTCATTCATCTTACCCCTTACTTTTGTTACAGGAGATATTATCTTTAGAATGTGCTGAGAAATACCAAAGACCACAGTATTCGGTCATTTCTGCAATTTGTGCCTTTTATACTTGTGGTGTAGCTGTGACAATGGGGTGTCTGACATATGATGTGAGGTGTTGGGTAACATATAGACTTGGCCCAGGAAGGAACTTCCTATATACAATTAAGTAATAGATTTTGGGAGGGAAGACGATCCTAAAATTAATCTTTGTCCCAGGTGGGGTACTGGCTCTCCTTAAAGGGGGGTTGTCTCAATATAGCCCACACGCCACTTCCCAGCCTCTCTGCTGCATCAGAAAATATACCAATTGTTTATATCGTGTTTTTGTTACATGCATGTTTTAATTGTTAGCAATGTTTTTTGCCCATATAGCAATTTTCATTAAAAAATAAAAAAATAGAAAGTGTGCAGTTTTCACACAGGTCATTGGGGCTTTTTTTATACTATAAATTCCTCTTGTTTCAGAAAATCCATATTCACATTAGCTGAAATGAAAAGACCCTGGCACTATCTTTTGAATTGAAGCATCACTTGAGCGTGTGCAAAAGTTATTATGAAGGGGGAGGGAGTAGGGGTAGCCGTGACATCACCTATTGTGATTGGTGACTCCTGTCTTATCAGATGTGTATAGAGGCATTCACTATCCTTGTAATCTTTGTAATCCTGTCTCTGCTGATAACGAGACTGATGAAAATTCTTCCTGAAAGAATAGGAAGTTTGAGTCCAAAATAGCTTCAGTGGCCAGGGTGAAAATTGCAAGAATAATATATATATATATATATATATATATTTATTTTAAAATAAAGATAGTGATTCATATATTAAAAAGAATGCCAATTTTTAAATACACGTAAAACAAAAACAAACAAATTGTTTGAATAGATCAAAAGCCATGCACCACTCTTAATATAGTCTTCAAGACCCTTTGAAGTAACAGAGCTCCAACATACATCGGAATATCTGTATAATTCCAAAAGTTTAATGATTTGGACTTATGAGTCCAACTCAGAAAGCTCATGAGTCAGAGGATATTCAGTTATCCCCACCCAGCTTGACTCATAGCTGCAGCTTGTCTAAAGCATTGTGAGATCTCAACAGTAGGTATGAGTGACACTGAAAAGCTGTTAATAAATACGAAAGAAGGGATGGGATCTAGCAGCAGAAGAGAAGTGTTACACGCATGACCTGGGTATCCTGGACTCCGCTTTCTTCCCTTGAGTACACCGCCTTCTGCTGAGCTCCATGTCAGGTTTTGCAAGCTGCCTGGTGTGGATCAAGGACATCATCTTCCTAGACCTATTTAAGGCCCATTGACAAACACACACACCTACCTGTATCTTGGGATTGAGCCTATAGACCTTTATATTTGTGTACTCCACCGTGTACGCCAGCGTTACAAACAGCATTCCAAACATTACAACAATACAAACAGCATTACATAAAGTAATTCCTAGACACAGATCTTTCACATGACTAACCCCATTACGTAACAAACAAATTTGTGTAAGTGCAGGCACTTAAATCTTAAATCTCTGATCATTGCTTTTAGTGCACCAGCCATAGGTCATAGCCATCTTTCACCCTTAGTGATTTGTTATACATCCCCATAGCAGTAGGCGCAAACGGTTTCCTGAATTTCTCCTTCTTGCACCTTAGTAGGATTAGACGGCTGCTGAATGTGCTCTTCTGCTTCAAGAACAGCCCGTATAGTGGGTGTGTATTATTGTTCATTATAGCCCTGCACTTCTTCTGAATCCTATTCTCCACCACCTCCTGAAAAGAGTAAAGATGGAGGCCAACAGCTGCACTTGCCTTCTTGATAAGTTTGTTGAGCTTATTAGCGTCAGCTAATCGCACCCTACTGCCCCAGCAAATGAGAGCAAAAAAGATGGCGCTTGCCACAACGGACTTGTAAAACATTTCGAACATTTTTCTGCACACATTGAACGACCTGAGCTTCTGTAGAAAGTACAGTCAGCTCATTCCCTTCTTGTAAACCTTCTTCGTATGACACCTCCAATCAAGTTTGCTGTCAAGGTGGACCCCCAAATATTTGTAGCTCTCAACCATCTCCTAGCCAGCGATAGTGATTGGTAAGTAAACATCTTTTTTCCTTCTATAACTCACCACCATCTCAGCTTAGTATACATTTTTTGCAAAACACGTATCAACCAAATACCCTGTTTGTTATCATCTTTTTTACTAGCACTTGCTGTTTACTGTTACTTCTTTGCAACAGAGTATTTTTATACGTTTGTTATACTGTGTTTTTCTGTTTCAATCTTTTGGTGGTGTGAACACTGTCCTACAGACTTGTTCACTGTGTGCATGGCCCATGTGTTTATATTTAATTAAGCCCCCGTTACACATAGCGATATCGCTAGCAATATCGCTAAAGCATCACCGATTTTGTGACGTAGCAGCGATATTGCTACGTGTTATACTTACCTCTGACGGCTCCCCCGCTGGTTATCGCTGATCGCGCAAGAACGTCCTGGACCATTTCTCTTCGGCCACTTCCTGCGGCGCCGACGAGCGACGCGTGGACACGGGCGGGAGGACGTCAGGATTGCCGCGTCTGACAGGTAAGTAGCGACCCCCGACCCCTGCGATGTCGTTGGTGAGATCTGACTGTGTGGCAGCTCACTAGCGACCACTTAGCGATGCACCAGCAATCCATATCATTGTCAGGATCACTGGTGCATCGCTAAGTGTAACAGTACCCTTAGATTCTTGTTTTTGCAAGATTAGGGAGGTTTTCCACCCCTTCCTTGTGGGCCATGCACATAAAGGCCGTCCTCTGCAGCGTGTCCACATCGGACATTACCTGTCTGAATCCTGCTCATAATGGTACTATACACATGACCAGGTTTTTAAATACATCAGTTAGGGACTGCTCTGATATGGGTTACATTGACGTTTGGTAGAGCGGCTTAGTATACATTTTTTGCAAAAAAGTATCAACCAAATACCCTGTTTTTTATCATCTTTTTTTACTAGCACTTGCTGTTTACTGTTACTTCTTTACAACAGAGTATTTTTATACGTTTGTTTTACTGTTCTTTTCTATGTTTCAGTCTTTTGGTGGTGTGAACACTGTCCCACAGACTTGTTCACTGTGTGCATGGCCCATGTTTGTATTTAAGTGGGTTGAGATTCAGCAGCAGCTGGGAGGAGTGACACTGAGGAAGTGACAATCAGGCTAAGGCTACTTTCACATTAGCATTTTTTAGCGCTGCGTTTTGTGCGCAATAGAAACGCATGCAAAAAACGCATTATGCGTTTTGCATGCATTTGCGCTTTTTAGGCGCATACGTTTTAACCAGTTTCTAGCCATGTTAACTCTTAAAACGCATGCGATTTGAAACGCAGGCGTGCTGTCCATGCGCACGCCTGCGTTCCCATAGACTGTAATGTGTTATTTTTGCGCATTCCGTTTGGAAGCGTGCGCATGCGTTTTTTTGACGCCGTTGGACAGACCCAAAAATGCAACAGGTTGCATCTGGCACGCCTAGGCGCACTCTACAAGTAACCGCATGCTCACAAAAACGCATACGAATGTGTGCAAACGCTAGACCATGCGCCTGCCATGTTAAACATAGGGGGGCATGGCGCATGCGCATGGACGCGCATGAGATGCAGCGCTAAAAAACGTTAATGTGAACCCAGCCTAAGTGGGTGGAAATTCAGCAGCAGCTCAGAGGAGGAAAACTAAAGAGCTGACAATTAGGCTACGCGAGCTAAGTTGGAGTTTACAATTTCACAAAGGATTATCTGTCATACTGACATATTTCCAAAGGAAATACATCAGCCTCATCAGGTCTTAAGGCCCCGTTACGCATAACGATGTCCCAGCGATCCCACCAACGATCTGACATGGATGAGATCGCTGGGACATCGTTAGGCTGATCGTTGGTGAGCTGTCACATAGACAGCCCCTCCAGCGAACAGGACCAGCGAGCAAGCTAGTTTTCAATGTAAACAGCGGGTATCTAAGAGCCGCGCGGCCCTTGGATACCCGCTGTTTACCCTAGATACCAGCATGCATGCTGGTATCCAATGTAAACATCGGGTAACCCGTGCGGCTCTTGGATACCTGCTGTTTACTCTAGATACCAGCGTGCGCTGGTATCTAGGGTAAACAGCAGGTATCCAAGAGCCGCGTGGCTCTTAGTTACCCAATGTTTACGTTGGATACCAGTGTCCAGTGTCGCTGATCGCTGGTCTCTCGCTGTCGCACGCAGCGATGCGGGCTGGCCAGCGGGAGACCAACGATCAAAAAATGGATGAGGACGATGCTGCACGATCAGCGATACCCGACAGGGGGGCTGGTTGCTGATCCCCGTCACACACAGCGATATCGCTGGAGAGACCTCTGATGCGTCACAAAATCAGCGATCTCGCTAGCAATCTCGCTGTGTGTGTGACGGGGCCCTTAGGCTGAGTTCACACGTTGCATTTTTTTGCGTTTCCGCAGTGGTTTTAACAGCGTGATTTTGCTGCAAAAACGCCAAAAATAAGCATCCCATGCATTCCTATGGGATTCCGCAATGCTGTGCTAATGCTGCTGTTTTTACCGCGGCGGAATCGCTTCGCGGTAAAAAACGCAGCATGCTCATTAATTTTGCGGAATCGCGGCGATCCCACACCCATAGGAATGCATTGTTCCGCTTACTTCCCGCATGTGGCTGTGCACACCATGTGAAAAGTAAGCAGAACAATTGCGGATGGTACCCACGGTCCAGAGGAGAGGAGACTGTCCTCCGGGCTTTGGGTACCATATCCCTGTAAAAAATAGAACTTAAAATAAAAAATATTGTTATTCTTACCTTCTGACGTCCCGCGCAGTCTTTCCGCCTCTCTCCATGCTCTCGTTCCCAGTAATCCTTTGCGAAAATGCCCGCGATAGCGTCCGTTCTTGCGGGATCGCGAAGTCTCGCGGTCATTCGCACGACGTCATCGCGAATTACCGCGAGACGTCGCGATCCCGCGAGAACGTACATCATCGCGGTAATTGTCGCAAAGGATTACTGGGAACGGCTGCGCGGGACGTCGGAAGGTAAGAATAACACCATTTTTATTTTTTTAAATATTTTATCTTTTACTACTGATGCCGCATAGGCGGCCTCAATAGTAAAAAGTTGGTCACACTCGTCAAACACTGTGTTTGACGAGTGTGACCAACCTGTCAATCAGTTCTCCAAGCGATGCTACAGATCGCTTGGAAAACGCTAGCATTTTGCTAGCTAATTACGCTTGCAAAATGCTAGTTTTTCCGTGGGAAAATCGCGGGAATTTAAAATGCGATTTTCCCGCGGAATGGAATTCCGGAATTCTCGCGGTAATTTCTGCGAGAGTTCCGGTACGTGTGAACTTAGCCTTAGAGTTTTATTTAACAATGCATTCAGTTTGTATTGTGAAATCTGGTGACAAATCCACAATAAATCAGACAGATTTTATGCGGCTAGACAAACAATTCACAGTGACTGCGAGTTATTTTCTTCTATACAAATGTGTGCGTGAAGGTGCAGAGTTCATCCAGCCCATGTTATTATCCGGAGAATTCAACTTAATAGGGATTTCATGAGGAGATCGGCCACCACTGTTAATTCTTTCATTACCAGAAGCTTGTTGTACAATGGAGCTGCTGGAGACGGTAATGGTTTGCATTTTCTTTTATATATTTCAGTATATTTGAGAAAGAGGAATTGTTTTTCCGCAGGAAATCAATATACAGCAGCTGTCTATATACGGCTGCTTAGCGGCCGCGCCATTGTTTTCTCAAGTCAACAAACAGAAGTTACTATGTAATATACATGTGTTTTGTATCGTCGCTTCATTAATTCTTTTCACTGTGTTGTAATGAGCTGTATGTTAATTATTTACATCTTGCTTTATTTTATTCTTCCTTTCCAAATCAAGGAGTCACGGGTAACACATTACTATATTATATCTAGAATTATGATGGATTATTCAATGCATTAAAATCTGAATTGGAAACAAAAATCAGAATAAAGAGGCTAATCGCCTGGCCACTGGACTCCGTATCTCTGATCTCACCCCCCCTCAAGGCCTTTTCAGGTTGGTTTAAATGGCAGAACATTGCCTGAGTACTCAGGTAGTTCAGGCTATGCTGGCTACTATGTGCTAGGACTCTATCGTTACACGTTCTCTAAAGTGTGCCTTCTTATAAACTTGATGCACAATTGGCTCTGCTGTTTCAAGCTGCTTGCCACACACTCAACTCTACTGTACCAAGATGCCTATCTGCATACTGAGCTTTGCTGATCCAAGGTTTCAAGATATCTATTCATACTCAGATCTACTATACAAAGCTCCCTGTCTATGTGGAGCGCCCCCAGGGATTCGCCAGTGCGGCAGGGTACTTGGCGCCGGGCCCGGTGGATCTCAATGGGAGTTGTCACGGTAGCTGTGACCCGGTCCGTGGCCCTGGGTGTCCATTGTAAAAGGGGGGAAATGTTGAGTGTGCGGATGATGATTAAAGTTTATTAGTGAATGATTTGTGACCTGTGGTGTTCGGCAATGAAGATGTTAAGCCGACGCTGCAGACAGATCCTCTGAGACAGATGGTGTGGTGCAGCAATGATGGTGTAGCCCTCCACAGGCAGGGCTGTAGTCCCAGGGCAGTGTAGATGGAGAGATTGTGAAGAGAGGAGAGCGGTGTGGTGTTAAGCACAGAGATGTAGCAGTGCTGAGTGGGTTGACGCAGGAATAAGTGGAGGACACCAGGGCATGTAGTTCCAAAGCTTTACTCACAGTCTGTTGTGCATAGAGGTGCCCGCCTCGGTGCCGTGTCCTTTAGGTCAGGGGCTCAGCCAACCTCCAGGCAAGATGAAGTACTCCGTTCCAACACTCCGCCAACATAAGTCTCTTTTCTGAACGTCTCCCTTTTGCGCCTATAGTGAAGTACTCTCAGTACTGAGTTACACTGGAGTTCCTCCTGTCAGATGTTCCTATGAACTCTACTTGTACGGCAGACAGCTGTAGCCTGCTTCGGGGACTCCTTGCTACTAAGTCCCGGCTCACTCTCGTTGCTGTTGTGCCCCCAAGTCTTGTGTGGGAATAAAGTGGTGACAACTTCTATTCCTGCGGTGTCTGCTGCAGGACCATTAGTATCCATACAACCTCGGGGACCGGACCCCGGCCTTGCGCTGTGAACTTGGGAAGGGTTCTGCTCTAACCCTGATCCTTAGTCCTCCTCTCCTTACGTTCCGGACTAATCATTCTTTCTTATGGAGAGAGTGAGGATTTCCTTCAATGTCTCTTTCTTCTTCCAGCGGACCCAGGTCACTGAGGTCGGCTGCAGCACTTCCTTTATCCATCTCACTCAGGGGATCTTCACTCTTCCACTGACTCTGTCAGACTGACTAAATCCTAAACTCTTCCCGCTCTTTTGGTGCCAACTAACTCCACCCGCCTCCCAGCACACTTCGTGTTCCAAGCAGGGAGCCACCAAAGGGTGCTTTGCTACACTACTGTGTTGTGTGGGATGCAGGTGTTGGAGTGTGGTCAGGAGTCTCCACCTTACCTGAATGGTGGTACCACACCTCAGGAGGAGGTGCAGTACCTCTGTGGCGACTGAACCCTCAGGGGCGCCACATATGTACTCGCGTCTGCTGTACAAAAGCTGTGCTGTTCCAAGGTGCTGTTTGTACACTGCAAGATGACTGCATATTCAGCTGACTTGATCCACTGGCTATCATATCCAGCTCTGCTGTTCCATGCTGCTCCAGGCAGGGATGGACACTGACAGCTTGGGGCCCCTGTGCAAGAAATTTGTCTGGGCCCCCCTCCTTTGGCGTCAAAGCTACATGTGTGTCTATCTAATATATAAAGCTCAATGTGGATTTGTGTGTATGTACAGTATGTATGTATGTATGTCCGGGATTGGCATCCGCACCGTCGCAGCTACAGTCACAAAATTTTACACAGTCACACATCTGGCCCCCGAGAGCATCATAGGCTATGTTGTGAGGTGAAATTTTAACCCCACGCGTTCCAATTCACCAAACAATTTTGCCCCTATCTACATAATGGGGAAAAAGTGAAAGGAAAAGTGTTGGAGGCAAATTGACAGCTGCCAGATGTGAACAAGGGGGAATGAGAGCGATGGCGCCAAAGAGTATATACCGTACAGTTGCTAAGGTGGGGCCCTGACAGGGGATACTCACCACACACGGGGATATGAACACACACAAAATGCGCCACACACTACCACGTGCTTCAACACATATACCACCCTCAGCACACATTTCACCACACACACACCAACCTCGCCACATAGAAGTCGAAACACAAAAGCCGCCACTCAAAACTCTCCACGCTGTCCCAGAGCTGTTTAAAAGATGAAAAATGAGCTGTGATTGGTTGCTATTAGCAACAGTTTTCTTTGTAGACAGTTGTGGTAACTGAGGCCTATTATTCTTATCATTTCTCTGGTGTTATCTATTAGATACACAGCTCAGCAGACAGTATCACACAGAATGGGATTAGATACACGGCTCAGCAGATAGTATCACACAGAATAGGATTAGATACACGGCTCAACAGTCAGTATCACACAGGATAGGATTAGATACACGGCTCATCAGTCAGTATCACACAGGATAGGATTAGATACACGGCTCATCAGTCAGTATCACACAGGATAGGATTAGATACACAGCTCAGCAGACAGTATCACACAGAATGGGATTAGATACACGGCTCAGCAGTCAGTATCACACAGAATGGGATTAGATACACGGCTCAGCAGTCAGTATCACACAGGATAGAATTAGATACACGGCTCAGCAGTCAGTATCACACAGGATAGGATTAGATACATGGCTGAGCAGTCAGTAACACACATGATAGGATTAGGTACACGGCTCAGCAGTCAGTAACACACAGGATAGGATTAGATACACAGCTCAGCAGTCAGTATCACACAGGACAGGATTAGTTACACAACTCAGCAGTCAGTATCACACAGGATAGGAATAGATACACAGCTCAGCAGACAGTATCACACAGGAGAGGATTAGATAGACGGCTCAGCAGTCAGTATCACACAGGATAGGATTAGATACGCATCTCAGCAGACAGTATCACACAGGATAGGATTAGATACACGGCTGAGCAGTCAGTATCACACAGGATAGGATTAGATACATGGCTGAGCAGTCAGTAACACACATGATAGGATTAGGTACACAGCTCAGCAGTCAGTATCACACAGGATAGGATTAGACACATGGCTCAGCAGTCAGTATCACACAGGATAGGATTAGATACATGGATCAGCAGTCAGTATCACACAGGATAGGATTAGATACACAGCTCAGCAGTCAGTATCACACAGGACAGGATTAGTTACACAACTCAGCAGTCAGTATCACACAGGATAGGAATAGATACACAGCTCAGCAGACAGTATCACACAGGAGAGGATTAGATAGACGGCTCAGCAGTCAGTATCACACAGGATAGGATTAGATACGCATCTCAGCAGACAGTATCACACAGGATAGGATTAGATACACGGCTGAGCAGTCAGTATCACACAGGATAGGATTAGATACATGGCTGAGCAGTCAGTAACACACATGATAGGATTAGGTACACAGCTCAGCAGTCAGTATCACACAGGATAGGATTAGACACATGGCTCAGCAGTCAGTATCACACAGGATAGGATTAGATACATGGATCAGCAGTCAGTATCACACAGGATAGGATTAGATACACAGCTCAGCAGACAGTATCACACAGGATAGGATTAGACACATGGATCAGCAGTCAGTATCACACAGGATAGGATTAGACACATGGCTCAGCAGTCAGTATCACACAGGAAAGGATTAGATACACGGCTCAGCAGACAGGATCACACAGGAGAGGATTAGATACACGGATCAGCAGTCAGTATCACACAGGAGAGGATTAGATACATGGCTGAGCAGTCAGTAACACACATGATAGGATTAGATACACGGCTCAGCAGTTAGTGTCACACAGGATAGGATTAGATACACGGCTCAGCAGACAGTATCACACAGAATAGGATTAGATACACGGCTCAGCAGTCAGCATCACACAGGAGAGGTTTAGATACACGGATCAGCAGTCAGTATCACACAGGAGAGGATTAGATACACGGCTGAGCAGTCAATAACACACATGATAGGATTAGATACATGGCTCAGCAGTCAGTATCACACAGGAGAGGATTAGATACACGGCTGAGCAGTCAGTAACACACATGATAGGATTAGATACACGGCTCAGCAGTCAGTATCACACTGGATAGGATTAGATACACAGCTCAGCAGAAAGTATCACACAGGAGAGGATACTTGGGTAATCATTTAGTTAATTTGTGTTGCAAATCTGTAGTGTTGAATATATGATGTGAAATGTTTTTATGTGCAATATAATCATTATAACTTGTTATAACTAGCCACAATTAGTTACTAGGCCCAGGCAACGCCGGGCTCTTCAGCTAGTATATATATATATATATATATATTATAGCCACACACACATACATGTATATATATTACATAGTCTCCTTTATTATGTATATTGCTGTCCCTTACACAGTGCCCTCTCTTATGTACAGTACCGTCCCTTACATATTGAATTATATAGAACCCTGTTTATTATTACATACTGTCCTGTCTTGTTAGCTGTATAATGCAATGATGGCTGATGGAGCATGGGAAAGCGTCCTTTCTAATGGAGGAGCTTATGGACTGGTAGTTTGGTCACCGACTCCTCAATCAGCAGGGGACTATGTAATAAAAGAGGGCACTGTAAATAACAAAATTAACAAGAATACAATATGTTAGAGACAGCACTATACATAACAGCAGAGGAAGCTATATAATAAGGGACGGCACCATATATAACTAGAGTGGATGGTATGTAATAAGGGACATGTTATACATAATAAAAGAGGAAACTATGTAACTAAGGATGGTATTATACAGAATTAGTGAGTACACTATATACTAAGGGTCTGTGTTAGACATAATAAGCGATAATAATGTCTTCCTCCACCTCCCCCTGTTCCTAAGGCCACTAAAAGTCCCCCTTCCTCCCATCCCAATCCCCCACACCCCTCATTGTCCTCTTCCCCTCGCATCCCATTATTGTCCCCTCCCCCACCCCATCATTGCCCTCTTCACCAACTCCATCATTTCCTCCTCCGCCACCCCCATTATTGTCCTTTCCACTACCACCATCAGTGCATTCTCCCCCACCACCCCATCATCATTTCTTTTTCCCCCACCACCCCATCATTGCCCTCTCCATCACCCCCATCATTGCCTTCTCCCCATCACCCGATCATTGTCTTCTTTCCATCACTCCCGTCATTGCCTTCTCCATCACCCCATCACTGCCTTCTCCCCATCACTCCCATCATTGCCTTCTCCCCATCGCTCCCTTCATTGCCTGCTCCATCACCCCATCACTCCCATCATTGCCTTCTCCCCATCACTCCCATCATTGCCTTCTCCATCACCCCATCACTGTCTTCTCCCCATCAGTCCCATCATTGCCTGCTCCATCACCCCATCACTCCCATCATTGCCTACTCCTCATCACTCCCTTCTCCCCATCATTCCCATCATTGCCTTCTCTCCATCACTCCCATCATTGCCTTCTCCCCACCGTTCCCATGATCCCACCAATGCCTTCTTTCCATCACCCCCATCATGGCCTTCTCCCATTAACCCCTCATGGCCTTCTCCCATCACCCCAGACATCATGGCCTTCTCTCCCCATCACGGTCTTCTCCTCATGTCCCCATCTCCTCCAGGGCCAGGCTCCACCTACACACACAAAGACACACACACAGACATACACACACACACACTGAAACACACACACATACATACATACATACACACACACACATACACACACAGACATGATACACACGCAGACATACACGCATACATACACACACAGCCATACATACACATACATACACACACCCACCACCTCTCTCCTCTCACCTGTCCGCAGCATCGCCTGCGCTTCCTTGCTCTGACACAGCAGCGGCCGCTGAATGATGACGTCATTCAGCGGCGCTCCTCTCTGTGTCAGAGACAGGAAGCGCGGGCGGCAGGCAGGAAGCAGGATGGATCCTTGCAGCTCGGCTCTGGCTATTTTCTCTTGCAGGCAGCGGAGCTGCTTAGATCGCTCCCTGCCCGCCACTAGACATGAGGGCAATCTGGCCAGGGGCCCCCGGAGCTTCGGGGCTGGAGAAAATGGCCAGATTGCCCTCATCATTAGCCGCCTTGAAGGGCCCCCTGGAGGCTCTGGGCCCCGATGCAGTCGCACCTGTTGAACCGGCGGTATGTTCACCCATGGCTCCAGGTGCAGATCCGCATATTCAGCTCTGCTGTTTCATGTGCCATCCAGTTTATTCAAGTCTGCTGTATTTCGCTGCACCAATGCCTCAAGTCAGTGCCAGCTCACGCAATCCTATGGCTTAAAGAATTCACCTTCCCACAGAATAAATCACATGGAATACCATGAGAGATTGTATGGAACAGGACCCCTCATATGGTTATGAGGGACCCTCTATAATTATTCCACTGAGATATATCATCACAAAGATCTACTAAGTTGTGATTCATTCCATAAACCATGACCCCTAGCAAGTTATTGGCTCTAAAGAGTTTTGTCTCCTGCTGAAGTTGAGGGATGTGCAGTAATGGGGACTGGCTGGCGAGTATCTGGTCGCTAGCACCACTGACAAGGTTTGGTATGGGAACTGTAAACAAAGAGGGGCTTGGTTTGGGGTTTATAGATAAAGCAAGTCTGGTCTTGGCTTGTATATGGATAGGAGGGGTCTGGTCTGTGATTTGTAATCAGAGGAAATCTGATTGGGGTTTGCAATCAAGGGGGAATTGGTTTGTTGTCTGTAAATAATGTACAATACAAAATAATATTGTGGTACCGTGTTAGAAAAATAGATGTAAATACTTATGTCCCCCCAAAAAATTGAGAAAAGTATTCAAGGTGTGATACCTTTATTGGCTAACCAGAGAAATTATATTTGCAAGCAAGCTGAAAGCTATATACTGTAATTTCTCTGGTTAGCCAATAAAGGTATCACACCTTGAATACTTTTCTCAGTTTTTTTGGGGGGACATAAGTATTTACATCTTGTCTGTAAATGAAAAGAAAATGAGGTTTGGCTAGTCGATGAACTATAAACTATAGGGCTTTAGGGCAGCACGGTGGCTCAGTGGTTAGCACTGCAGCACTGGGGTCCTGGGTTCAAATCCCACCAAGGACAACATCTGCAAGGAGTTTGTATGTTCCCCCCCCCCCCCTTGTTTGCGTAGGTTTCCTCCCACATTCCAAAGACATACTAATAGGGAATTTAGATTGTGAGACCCATTGTGGACAGTGATGAAATGTGTGCAAACTGTAAAGCGCTGCGGAATATGTTAGAGCTATATAAAAATAAAGATTGTTGTTGATTGTTATAAACAAAAGAAATCTGATGTGGGTCTGTAAATGGGCTGACCTGTAGTCTGTAAAATGGTTAGTTCTGGGGTCTTTCAGTGAAACAGCTTTGTTCTGAGGTTCGCAAATGAAATAGGACTTATCTGGGGTCTAAAAACAGGGAGTTTGGTCTGGGGTCTGTAAATTAAGGTGTTCGGCTCAGAGATTTATAAACAGGAAATCTGATTTGAAGTCTATAAAGAAAAGAGGATTGGTCTAAGGTCAGCAAGTGAAAAATGTTTTTGGTAGGGTATGTCATGAAAGGGGTTTGCTCTGTGTTAAGGGCCTGTCACACTAAGCGATATCACTAGCAATATCGCTATAACATCACTGGTTTTTGTGACATTATAGCGATATCGCTGTGTCTGATACTTACCTCCGACCGCTCCCCTGCTGGTTATCGCTGATCGCGCGAGAACGTCCTGGACCGTTTCTCGTCGTTAGCTTCCTGCTGGACTTCCTGTGGCGCCGACGAGCGACGCGTGGACGAGGGCGGGAGGACATCAGGATTGCCTCGTCTGACAGGTAAGTAGCGACCCCCGACCCCTGCGATGTCGCTGGTGAGATCTGCCTGTGTGGCAGCTCACTAGCGACCACTTAGCGATGTACCAGCGATCCTGACCGCGTCATATCGCTGGTCGGGATCGCTGGTACATCGCTAAGTGTGACAGTACCTTTATAATCGAGAACGGACTTGTCTGGAGACTAGTTGTTGTTTGACTAGACTATGGTCTATAAACAGAGATTTGGTGCAAATGAGGGTGGTGTAGAAGGCAAAAGGGGAAAATCTTATCTGGGATCTGTAAATAAGGATGTCTGTGATGTTTGCTCTGGAGTCTGTAAACTGTGTAGGAGCTATCTAGTGGAGGGTCTATAAACAGGGGGTTTTGTCTGAGCTCTATATGCTGAGGATTTTGCTTCTAGCCTATATTTATGGGCCTGTGCTCAAGGAATCTGGTTTGTGGTCTTCATTTTGCGGTGTGATGCAGGGGATCATATGTACAATTTGTGATTCACATACTGTGTTTTTGGAATTTGTTTTTTAAAAATGGGCAGGGCTTAAAATTTTTTTTCAATTTCTAAAGAATTTGTGTGTGTCCTACTTTGTATTCCCCCATTTTGGATTTCAATTGTGACCCTTTTCATAATTCGCTATACTGCATATACTTCCAACAGTTGCACTTGCTCCAAAAAAAAAGAAAAATATTGTTTATGGACCGATGCAATATGTGTGTTCTCCCATCTCTGCAGCCTTAATTTATATGTAATTTTTTCCATTTGGATATAAAAAAGCTGAGAAGTGGGTGACATTCCTGTAATTAAATCTAGATAGAAATATGAAGGGTCACATAACAGAGGTGTGCAGTAACGCACTGCTTCCTGTATGGAAAGTCACAGCCCAAAGTCGTATAAGTTCAGATCCATCCAATTAAGTTAGTTTCCTTAAAGTTCACAGAAAATCACTGCACGCAATTTTTACACTTGAACAAATTTCCTCTTAAATTTTTGCCTATAAATCTATATCCTTTAGTTAAAAATTAGATATTCATCCTATTTTGCAGAGGAGTTTACTAAACTGGCCCCATATCACCGCATAGAGGTTCTGCAGCTAGAAAGTGTATTATAAAGTATGGTATGTTAACTTAGCTGCTGCAGGACCTCTTTTAGAGGAGAGAAAGTTGGTGTGAACGTTAGTCTAAGACAAACTTGTCAACTTTCATGGATTCTTCTTTGGAGGACTGTGCTTGCAGAGTGCGAATTGCATTACCGAAAATTTTGTCTGTCTATTCACGCCCTATAAGGTCACACTTTCCATGCCCTTTGAATGAGTGTTGGTGCCGGATTTCTTGAGACCATCAGCGAAAATTATTGAGGTGCAAGAGAAAATAGATGCATGAGGCAAGATTCACAATCATTTTTCAGGAGTTTGTTCCAGCATAGAAACAGAAAATGGAATATGATTGTGTGCTGGATCCATCACCAAAGGCGCATGACTAATTGTTGGTCCTGTTTGACTTATAATTAGGTCAAGTGAGTTTTGCCATTTGACTGGAAAAATTAGTGCAGCATGTTGCTTTATTTTTATTGCCCACTGTCACTTTTGAAGGATCTAGACTTAGACTTCCCTTCTGGACTTTACTTTTGTCTTGGTTCTTGATTCTGATGTTGTTGTAAGGGGTGTACAGGGACCGTGTGATGCTCCACTCCCTGTCCACATGTTGATTATTTGTATAATTGTATATAATTACCTGATGCAGCTTTGTATATATATCTATGTGTTGTGTAGATAGGGGCAGTGCAGTTATAGAATTATCCACTAGAGGGGGCATAGTAGAGTAGGGATAGGAGTTTAGTGTAATAAATAGTTAATTTAGGAGGAGTCTACTGTGGGTAAGCCAGGAGTATTTCCTGATTGCAGTTAGTAGAGCCAGGGAGCCCAGACAGTCCTGTAGGGCTTAGAGCCCGGGACAGCTCAGTGACCCCGCAGCATTCACAAGAAAGGAGCCCAGTCATATAGGGCTTGAGTACTAGAAGATTCAACAACAGTGGATACAGTCATGAAGAGAGGATATGGGTACCAGATGTCCATACAGCCAGACTGATCCATTCTTTTCATGTGGCAAACCCTGATAAATCTGGAGCTGAGGTTCTGGAGCTCCCTTGTAGAAGGGGGGGGTATCATCACGGGTTTACCACAACAGAGAGGAGCCAGAAGACCGCAGTATCTGATTTGTCCTACTCCTGAACTGGTTAAAAACACTTCACATTTGTATTAAATGGTGTAAATTTCTTCTTGTAGTACAGGGGTTAATCTGCTCTGTTGAGAGCTCCTGGAGCTAAGGCTCTCAGCTGTGCACTGTTATCCACTCAAATATCCTACATAATGTGAGCCCTGGCTAGCAGTCATTGTCAGAGAAATAGCTTTTGCTGCATGGCTGGAGGTTGTTGGTGGTTATTAGAGTAGGTGTTTGGAGGATTTATCTGTGACTGTTGCTAGGTTTTGAGTGTGTGATAATTCCCTTTCTTCTCCTACTTTGGTTTAACCCCATCTTCCTCTCCCCGATGCATCCCTCTGTTATTTGTGTGTGCATATTTGTATTTGTATGTTTGGTATTTTTTGTTACCCCGGTTCGTATTACTGTGTTATTCTGCTTGGTGTATTACGGTACACTACTACTCCCCTCTTCCCTGAGTGGGGGAAGTGTACAGATGAGGGCACATTCAGGTGCTAAAGCAAGATTCCTGCTTCCCAAAGATAAGTTTTTGCTCTGCTATTGAACTTATTAGTTTTGGTTTTGTTTGCCTTGTTTTTTGAGTTCAGCCATCCCCGGCCGGGGGTGTGCTGGATTCTTTTTCCTTGATCGGTGTTCTCTTTTGCTCTGCTTCCAGAATATTCTGAGTGCTGATATAGGGTTTGAAGTCTAGTGACTTCAGGGTCCTTTTTGCTTATCAGTTGTGTTGGTCACATTTTTAGCAGGGTTTTCTCGGATTGCAGACAGCAGCTTTTCTGTCCTGTCCTTTTTAGTTAGCTTGGGCCACATCGTTTGCTCAACCTATCTTTCTATCTGTGTTAGTGTTTTCATCTTGCTTCACCGTCATTATATGTTGGGGGCTGCCTATTGCTTTGGGGTCTGCTCTGGGGCAGTCAGTTTTTCCCTTTTCTCTCTTTAGGCTTATTTAGATCTCCGGCTGTGACGAGGTGTCTAGGATCACCGTAGGAACACTCCATGGCTACTGCTAGTTGTGTGATAGGATTAGGGGTCTGCAATCCGCTAGTTTCCAACCTCTCTGATTTTCTGGGCTGAGCTTGTGTTTTGTTTTTTCCTCCTCGGTGACTCAATCATAACAGCAACTGCAGCAGCTCAGCCTGGAGGTGGCAGATCTATGCACTGTCATTTTGCAATCCCCTAGCACATCAGGTATGGGGTCCATGACCCCAAGCAAATCTTAGTGGAGCCCAAGATCATTTTGCCCGACAGGTTCTCTGGGGCAAGTTTGTTGTTTTCAGTGAGGCCTGTAAGCTATACTTCAGGTTACTTCTTACTACTCAGGAACAAGGAAGCTATGGGTGGGGGTAATAATCTTGCTCTTTCAGGGTGACCCCCAAGCATGAGAGTGAAGGAATTTTTTCTGGCGCTGGGTAAAAAATATGATGACCCCGATCGCGTTGCCCTTGCTGAGTCCACACTATGTCAGCTTCAGCACAGAGACCCGCTGGTGGAGGAGTATTGCTCAGAGTTTTTGGAGGTGGTCACTAAGTGGAGTGATCCCACACTCCGTAGCCAGTTCTGTGAAGGGCTATCAGAAAGGGTGCAAGGCGCCCCTAGAGTTAGGAACAGGGAAGGAGACACCGAACAACAGAGTCGTGACAATTCTGACTCATCTTCTGACTATATATCTGTGTTATCATTTGGCTTGTTGAAGCCAGACTGCGTTCCTGGGGGTACGGAGTCCACAGTCGCACCTGGTGACTGACAGGGACTCTATGCCACATATGACACCAGCATTATAAAGGCATTATAAATTGCCAATGGCTAGTAAGAGACCCTGTTATAGATTTTGCATCATGTCCCAGGAGCATCCAGTTATGCCTGTGGTTTCATGGGCTGACTGGTCTGGAATATATACATATATAAGTTTTGAGCACAGATGCTCTTTTTTTCTATATGCAGGAACTTGTAGATGAGATGTTGAGCCTTTTTAACAATCTAGTTTACCAATTTGTGAGACAGCTACAATGATTCGCAGGATGTAATCTGGCAGATGACTCATCAGGGTATTGAATATTCCTATTAGTTTGGGATAATGCCTTCCCGAGATGCTAGCACACACTGTACGTGGAATTTTCCTTAGGAAGCTCTTTATTCTCTGGACGAATGGCTGGGGTGGGTGATATATAAATGGGGCGACGTTCTATAAACACGGTAAGGGCTCAGCTTGTTTAGAATTCCAACATGTAATTTGCTGATATTTGAGTTAAAAGGGCAGCTGTCCGCACTTACCTAAGACTCAAGGGTTACTTATTATTCATAGTGTTGCCGGCATCTTGTTCATGATATATAGAGCGGGCGCATTATATTAATAAGTAGGTAATTGGACAAACAGATGTAGCAGAGCTGAGAGTGTCAAATAAGAAGCATTGAAATTAATAGATTTAGAAGTGCTGAAATTCAGGAACATTTTTAAAGTAGTTTTCCCAAAATCGCAAGTTTTCCCCCCGTTTATAGAATATGGGATTACCTAATGATAACTTCTTTGCAGTCAGACCCCCAGCGATCTTGAAATTATGTAGAGCCCCACCATGTACTGGAGGTGCACTCATTACCTATGGGACTGCTGCACAAAGAGTGTTGTATCCTAAACCCTCGTTCTCAGGATCACTCGGTGTCCCACCACTCAGACCCCCAGAGGCCATTAACCCAAATGATTGGAGATACGTTGCAAATTTTGGAAATTCTCTTTGATGTAACGGCACTGAGACTGTCTGATGAGGCAGAACTGATGTCAGAGGTATCAGTGTAAGGAGGTGGAAGGTCCCCTCAGTTGCACCCTCTCCTTCTCTGTGTGGCCCTCCGTGCACCTTATATAAATATGTTGCATACCCTATTGTAAATGTCTGTGTATTGTTGTGTGTAATGCTATGTACCACTTCATGTTATCCCCTTGTATTTTACATTGTTAATGTGCTGTGTATGCCAATTGTTGTGCTGTGTTTGTAATGCACATACTAGAGGCAGCGACAGCACTAGATAATGTTGGAGGCTGGGCCAGCAGCACAAAGGCAGGAGGAAGCTGCTGTCCCCAGTCAGAACCTGGGGCAAGTTAACCCTGACCAGATGCTTAGTAACAGCCGGGGCATTGCCAGACTCCCAGATAGGGAGAGATCTGTTGCCCTGAACTAAAAGGACTCTGGAAGTCCCAGATCACAGCGAGTGGACTACTGTGAATCTTCGACTGCTGCAGCTGCTGTGGGTGCGGCTCTGGAGAGTGTCAGGGAGAGAACAGGAAGCCTGTGTTGTTGCCTTCTTGGACTCTAATATGCCTGGACTACCATGGCCGGAGAGAGAAAAAGGTAAACTGTGGGAAAAGCTGTGTCGGTCCCGTCTATTTATGTACAAAGGGCTGGGGTGTGCTCGCTGACCGTTGGCTCATTGGACTGTGTGTGGACTGTGCCTTTAAGTAACTCGGCATTAACTACTCCCTCCCCGGTTGCCCTTGCAACATCAGTACTGAGATACAGGGGCATTGCTTGGGTGTGCTGGTGAGAGAGGAGTTCTAGCAAAGCCTCAATAATTCTCCTCATTGCAAGTTTTAGGTCAGGGGGTCAGGGGTGTGGTGACTTGCCAAACCGAACCTTTTGCCCCCGGTTTATTTAAAGTCCGCCTATAGCTCTGCTGAGATGTAGCAGAGCCGAGATTGTCTGCAGAAAAAAAAAGCTAAGATTGTGAGGAGTAGCTGGGCTAAAATTATTATTTATAATTGAGCAAAGATTGTCAGCTGTAGCAGTGATGAGATTGTCAGATGGTCAACATATAAAAACATTGCAAGATGTGATAATCTCTATATAACAACGCTGCACCAGAGACAAAATCAGTTCACCTACATCTGTCCGCCAAGACTTAAAAAGATGCATTGTCCAAAGTTCCTACATTGGCAACATTAATATCATATGTAAAGCTGATCCTGAGCTCTCTGTCACATGTGGATGTGGAGGAGACCGTGCAGAGTTTATGCTGGCTCAAATACTTTCCATAAAGTGAGATGTCTGCCGTCATTGAGCAAATACTGGAAGCGTGTGCTGAGAGCCTGAAGAAAGATCTGCAAGAAGTGGTTGGATTCTAATGAATTTTCTTTTAACAACTTTTTTTTTAATTGGGAAAACTTTCATTATAGAAGTGTTGATAGTTTATTTTTAACAATTAAATTGCAAAATGAATAAACAAAAACAGAAATCTAAATGTAATCAATATTTGGTGACCTCCCTTTGAATTCAAAATAACATCAATTCTTCTAGGTACACATGCACAAAGTCAGGGATTTTGTAGGCTTGTACCGAACAAGTGACTGATAATGATCATCATTTTCATATGTACAGTAGGTTGCAACACAGTCATTCACAGCTGTGTAAGAGGCTTAAATACTGGGTGAGGAAGTATCATACTCTGCTATAAAGGTGAGGTTGTGGAAGAAAGTTTCATGTCACAGATCCATACATCAAGACTGGGCGCAGCAACAAGAAACAAGGTAGTTATACTGCATCAGCAAAAAAGCTCCTCAAAGAAATGCGCAACCTGGACGAAGGATGACACAGTGGTCAGCCAGGGAAACTTAGTGCAGCAGATAACAGACACATCATGCTTAGTTCCCTTTAGAATTAGATGTCCAGCAATGCCATCAGTTTACCACTGAAAGAATAACAAGAAGGTGCACTCCATATGTGAAATTGGTTAAAACTGAGAAATAGAGACTGAAAAGTGCTGATCACCTGGTAATGTTGTTCAAATTGTAAGTACAACACTGCACAGCACTTGAGGAATGAATGGGAGGATGTGGTTTCTGCTCCACCCGCAACACATGACCAAGTCAGGCACAGAACTTGAGGAAAAAAAAACTAAACAAATTGGAAAATGTGGTGTTGTCAGGCACTGACGGGTCCAGAGGAAACAGGGTGACCAGTGTAAAGGTACTGTCACACTAAGCGATATCGCTAGCAATATCGCTATAACTTGTGACGTTATAGCGATATTGCTAGCGATATCGCTATGTCTGATACTTACCAACGACCCGCTCCCCCGCTGGTTATCGCTGATCGCACGAGAACGTCCTGGACTGTTTCTCGTCGTCAGCTTCCTGCGGCGCTTCCTGTGGAGAGACGAGCGACGAGCGTGGAGCCGGGCGGGAGGACGTCAGGATCGCCTAGTGTGACACGTAAGTAGCGACCCCCCGTCCCCAGCGATATTGCTGGTGAGATCTGCCTGTGTGGCAGCTCACTAGCGACCACTTAGTGATGTACCAGCGATCCTGACCGCGTCATATCGCTGGTCGGGATCGCTGGTACATCGCTAAGTGTGACAGTACCTTAAGTCCTTGGAGCTATGTTTAAGGGGGAGGGTGTTAAGAACAGTCCCTTTGTTGAGCAGAGATACTAAAGGCCCCGTCACACTAAGTGATCTCGGTAGCGAGATCGCTGCTGAGTCACAACTTTTGTGACGTAACAGCGATCTCACCAGCGAGATCGCTGTGTGTGACAGCGATCAGCGACCGGCCCCCCTGCCGGTATCGCTGATTGCTAGAAGAAACCTCTGGACATTTCTTTGGTGGCTGGTCTCTCGCTGGCCAGCACGCATCGCTGTGTGTGACAGGCGGGAGACCAGCGATCAGGTGTAAAAAATAATAAAAAAATAAAAAATATAGTTATTCTCACCTTCCGACGTCCCGTTTAGCCATCCTGCCTCTCTCCACGCTCCGGTCCCAGTAAACCTTTGCACGAATGACCGCAAGACTTTGTTATCCCTCGAGACCGTGACATCTCGCGGTCATTCTCGCAAAGGATCACTGGGACCAGAGCGTGGAGAGAGGCAGTGTGACAGCTCACCAGTGATCACATAGCGACTTACTAGCGATCCTGACACCTTGATATCGGTGTCGGGATCGCTGGTAAGTCGCTTGGTGTGACGGGGCCTTAAGAGTGGTAGGACAATAAGCCACATGGTCAGTTAATTGATGCTGTGTGCTTTGAAGGACAGGGATCTGCAGCTGTGGCTGGATCCTGGTATCATGTATGGTGATTGGAGATTATTTTGCAGCATGGAATTGTGATGTCTCACCACCCAACTGGATTTGAGGACTGAATCTAAAGACTGTTGTGTGGTGACCTGTGAAGGGCTGGGATCTTATGCTGAGGTGAGATCCCAGTGACCGTGTGTATTGTTAGAAGTGGCCATGTGGGACTGTGTTGTGTCCCCCATCTGCTGGATCCATTAACTTCACCCAAGGACTATTTCTATATTTCCCTGGCATCGGATTGTCGGGTGGCGCCCCTGGATCTGCTCTCTTTGTGTGGACTCACTGTGGACTAATTACGGACGCTGCAGAATTACTTACATTTGTGTTGTCCCAGTTCCCTGTTCCAATAAATTTTGTTGGATTGTTTATTGGCCTGGTGTCTCTTCCTGCTGTGTCGCATACCCCATCACAAACTGGTGGCAAGCAGTGGGGTCAGAGCAGAAGGAATGGAGGATAGCGGCCCATTGACATCTTTAACCGGAACCTCAGGAACTGGACTGTGGGGAGCCTACAAACAAATGCCCGTGAATTAGGAATCGGCTACAAACGGCTGTCCAAGCAGCAACTGATAGAGGTTCTGGAAGAAGCTTGCCAGCAAGATGGCACAGAGGAAGGATTTCCACAGCAAGGGGAGGAAAGATGCGAACTGAAGGTAAATACCCAAAAAAGTTAGTGGGTTGTGTGGTATGAGGAGGAGATGGCATTGCTTGGGGATGAGGCCACCATAGAGGATAAGAGGGAGGCCAGTCACACAGCTAAGGAGAGGCAGCGCATGGTGGAAGCAGCTAGAAGCTCCAGACAGACTGTAACCACAACACCCACCATGAGAGAATTCCCAAGGGTGTCCTGTAAGGACTTTAAAAAAGAGAAGAGAAAAAAGACCAATGCATAAGAATAGCGCACACCTTAATATAGAAAAATGTATGACAATATTTTATTATTCAAAAGATAGACCACAACAAAACACATACATAATAAAACACCACTAAAAACTACAATATCAATAGCACATTACCCAAGGTCCCGTACTAATAACAGATGATAACTAAACCCGATCCTGAAAAACACTAATGTATATAAAATTTGATACACCAAAAAACATGAAACCATAAGTAAACTCCAATAAACAGAACATGCGTTCATACATGAACAGCCAAAATTGGGCGTCCCCAAGATTGGAAAAGTGGCGAATAAACAGGGGATAACCAATTAACCCTATTAAGCCTAGCAAGGTAGCCACTGGAGGGGAAAAAAGGGAAGATATAGAGTATAACAACTGGCCACAAATAAAGAAATGTATATATTTTTGGCTAATATCCTAATATGCAGTAGCACCCAGATGTATCAGAATGTGTATGAGTATAGGCTGAGGGCATCAGAAGTTAATATCCTAATATGCAGTAGCACCCAGATATATCAGAATGTGTATGAGTATAGGCTGAGGTCATCAGAAGTTAATATCCTAATATGCAGTAGCAACCAGATATATCAGAATGTGTATAAGTATAGGCTGAGGTGATCAGAAGTTACCACAGGAGCAGTCAGGTCAGGTTGTCAAGGGATAGTCATGATAGTAAGGCAAGGTCCCGGGACCATGGACATGTGGGAGACCCCACGTGTATCGCTGCTGCCGCAGCTTCATCAGGGGAAGAGTGGTAGGACAATAAGCCACATGGTCAGTTAGTTGATGCTGTGTGCTTTGAAGGACAGGGATCTGCAGCTGCGGCTGGATCCTAGTATCATGTATGGTGATTGGAGTTTATTTTGCCACATGAAATTGTGATGTTTCACCACCCTACTGGATTTGAGGACTGAATCTAAAGACTGTTGTTGTGTAGTGACCTGCGAAGGGCTGGGATCTTATGCTGAGGCGAGATCCCAGTGACCGTGTGTATTGTTAGAAGCGGCCATGTAGGACTGTGTTGTGTCCCTCATCTGTTGGATCAGTTAAATTCACCCAAGGACTATTTCTATATTTCCCTGGAGTCGGATTGCCGGGTGGCGCCCCCGGATCTGCTCTCTTTGTGTGGACTCATTGTGGACTAATTACGGACGCTGCAGAATTACTTTCATTTGTGCTGTCCCAGTTCCCTGTTCCAATAAATCTTGTTGGATTGTTTACTGGCCTGGTGTCTCTTCCTGCTCTGTCACATACCCCGCCACACTCAGAAGGTCAGATATAGGGGAATTTTATTGACAATGCATTTCGGAGTTTTCCATTTTTTCCCCCATCATCTCAGAATTAGGGGCAACCAGTGGCACCCAGGTACACTCATACACTGCTTGGAGAAGTTTGATCTTCATGGAAGAATTGAGTCTAAAAACCATACCTTCAATAAGGACACCAGGCCAAATGACTCAGCTATACATGAAAACTGAGGAAAATGGCAGCAGCTGCTATAAACTGATGAATCAAAAAGTAAAATATTTGGCTGAAATAGAAGGCTTCATCAAAAGACTGGAGAGGCATAATAATGAGGGACTGCAGAAACAGTGAAGCATGGAATAGGGTCCTTGCAAGTTTGAGACTACCTTTCTGCCAGTAAGGTTGGGGATTTTGTCAAGATTAATGGTGTACTCTATGCTGAGAAATACAAATCCATCATGCAATTATATCACGGAGGTGCCCGATTGGTTCCAAATTTATTCTGCAACAGGATAACGACCCCAAACATCCAGCCACTGTCATTAAGATCCAACGTCAGAGTAAAGGAAAACAGGGAGTCCTGAAAGTGATGATCAGGTCTAAACAGAACCCTATTCTCAACATCATGGAGTGTGACTGTGATCACGTGAAGAAACAGAAGGATCTGCATAAGACTCATACACAGAAGATCTGTAGTCAGTTCTCCAAGATATTTGGAACAACCTCCCTGCCGAGTTCCTTCAAACACCAACTGCAAGTGCATCTAGAAGATTTGATGAAGGAAATGGGTCGCCCGCCAGGGCAGTGGGGTACTCGGTACCGGGCCGGTATTTCACTGGGAAGTGTCACAGTTGCGGTGACCCAGTCCGTGGCCCTGGGCATCAATGTAAGGGAGTGAAGTGATGGAATAAAGTTTATGAATAGATGATTCGTGACGCCACCTGTGGTGTTCGGCAAATGATAAGTCAACGCTGCAGATAGATCCTCTGGGACAGATGGTGTAGTGCAGCAATGATGTTATAGGCCTCCACAGGCAGGGCTGCAGTCCCAGGGCAGTGTAGGTGGGTGTTGGGAAGGAAGGTGCAGTGTCAGGCACAGAGATGTAGCAGTGCCGGGGAGGTTGCAGCAAGAAGACAAGGACGCAATAGGTTGCAGTTTCTTTACCTTTACTTGGCAAATGCAGTCCAGGGTCCTGAGTACAGATGGCACAGGAGCTGGTTAGCCTGGATGCAAATCAGGAATCACTCTGGCAGATGGGTTGTGCAGTCTCCTTACTAGCGCTCTCTATGAAATACTCCCAGTACTGAGTTACACTGGAGTTCCTCCTTTCTGATGTTATCCACACTCCACTCGCATGGCAGACAGCCGTAGCCTTTTATATCTCTTGGCTCACCCGTCGCTGTTGTGCCTCTGAGGATTATGTGGGAATAGGGCATTTACAGCTTCCTATTCCTCTGGTTTCTGGTGCAGGACCGTTAGTATCCATACACCCTTGGGGACCAGGCTCCAGATCATGCGCTATCACTGGGACTGAGCTCTCCACTTTCCTCAGTCTCCCCAGCTCTTCTTCTCCACGTCTGCACACGACGCCCTCCTCACACTAACTGACTAATTTCCCCTACTGGCCACCAGAGAGAAGCTCTTCCCCTTAGTATTGGTTCAGAGGTCCCTCTGCTGGCCTGGAGAGGAACTGTGTTGTATGCAATGGTTAACTGCCAGAGAGACCCTTCATTGCTTCCAGGCATGACATCACTCTCCCTAGGAGGAAGACAATGCCATTGTGGCGACCAAACCCCTGGGGGCGCCACAGAAACAAGCGATCATCAAATATGAACGGATTTAGATTTCTCTTTTGTACACTTTGCATTTGGTTAATTGATAGAAATAAACTTTTAACACTTCTATTTTTGAAAGTCTTCTTAGCAGAATTTTTTCCACACCTGCCTAAAAGTTTGTTACAGTACTGTATATTTATTATGACAAATACTGTATATTTGTCAAAGGCCACTTTGCCGAAGGGCGCACCGTGTGGATCCCTGCACTAGTGTGAACAGGTAATAACTACAAATGTATTGTGTTTGATATAATATATTTTTTCACTAGGATGCCTATACAAGTTTACAATGTTCATTTGGGATAGTGCAATATACTCTAGAGCTACTCTGTTGTAGCCAGTGATAAAATGAAGTTTGCATATATCCCTCTTTGCTTTCCACTTTGAGTGTGCCCCGTGTCTCCCATGTGCAGTTTGGTCTTTTGACCTCTGTCCCACTGTTTACCAAATGTCCTGACATCTACAATAAAATAATATATGTCGTATTTCCAATCAAGTTTTCTGGGATTTCTTTGATCGTACATTTTCTCATGTGTATGAATTACCGTGTTATGTAGCAAGTGAGCACAGGGAGACGCTGATGGACCACAGGTGCGAATCTTAGTTATGTGATTCCCTTGACCGCGTCAGATAACGAATCCTCCTGCCAGTAGGAAAACTAAGTCCAAAATGAGGGGCTGCTCCCTCCCACACTCTGCTCCCACCCCTGGGCTTGTGCAGCCTTTCTCCTTCCATATCTGAGAATTTGATTTCTGTCCAGAACCATGGATGGCCATAATTTTCCGCCCAAAGCTCTGAATGGATTGGCGGCGCCACCACTGGGTTCTGCTGGATTTTATCTGCTCATTGAGACTAAATATGCCTACTTTATGTAATTCCTGGTAGTCATGATTTATAACTCAATAATGCAGGGTGCTACAGGTGGCTGCCAGGCACGGGCATGTGGGGGAAGGAATGCCGATTTGGATTATGTGACCGACTAGTCTCAACGATATTGCAAGAGATATTGCATTCTGTTATTATAGGTCATTTCATTTTCCAGATTCAATACCTCAGAGCCTTGCTGTGACCTATAGTGCCACCCTGTCTCCCTGTGCTTGAGTCAGACAAAAGAATCCAATTTGCAGTGAAGCTGCAGAGAGCTCACACCCTGGTGCTAATTGGTGGGGACCCAGCTTCAAAGAGCTTGAGTTAATTAAAGGTAAACCATGATCCTGGGGAATGAATGCCAAGGGTGGGAGCACATTTCAGGAGTGGAGAGACATTTATTCGTCCCTCTGTCATTATCTCAGTAAATTAGAATACTTTATAACACCAGCTTGAAAAATGATTTTAAAATCCGAATTGTTGGCCTACTGAAATGTATGTTCAGTAAATGCACTCAATACTTGGTCAGGAATCCTTTGGCATCAATTACTGCATCAATGCGATGTGGCATGGAGGTAATCAGCCTGTGGCACTGCTGAGGTGTAATGGAAGCGCAGGTTGCTTTGATAGCAGTCTTCAGCTCGTCTGCATTGTTGGGTCTGGTGTCTCTCATCTTCCTCTTGACAATACCCCATAGCCATAGATTCTCTATGGGGATAAGGTCAGGCGAGGTTGCTGGCCAATCAAGCACAGTGATTCTGTTGTTTTAAAACCAGGTATTGGTACTTTGGGCAGTGTGGACAGGTGGTAAGTCCTGCTGGAGAATGAAATTTCCATCTCCAAAAATCTTGTCGGCAGAGGGAAGCATGAAGTGCTCAATTTCCTGGTAGACGGCTATGCTGACTTTGGTCTTGATAAAACGCAGTGGACCTACACCATCAGATGACATGGCTCCCCAAACCATCACTGATTGTGGAAATTTCACACATGTCCTGGGTACAGCTTGGATTGTGGTCTCTCCACTCTTCCTCCAGACTCTGCAAAATTTACTTTCATTTGAAAACAACACCTTGGACCACTGAGCAACAGTCCAGTTCTTTTTCTCCTTGGCCCAGGTAAGACGCTTTTGGCCTTTTCTGTTGGTCATGAGTGGCTTGACAAAAGGAATGTGAAACTTGTAGCCCATGTCCTGGGTACATCTGTGTGTAGTTACTCTTGAAGCAATGACTCCAGCAGCACTCCTTGTGAACCTCCCCTAAATTTTTTAATGGTCTTTTCTTAGCAATCCTTTCAAGGCTGCGGTTATCCCGGTTGCTTGTGCACCTTTTCTGCCACACTTTTCCTTCCACTCAACTTTCCATTAATATGCTTGGATACAGCACTCTGTGAACAGCCAGCTTCTTTAGCAATGACCTTTTGTGGCTTACCCTCTTTGTGGAGTGTGTCAATGACTGCCTTCTGGACATCTGTCAAGTCAGCAGTCTTCCCCATGATTGTTGAACCTACTGATACAGACTAAGGGAACTTTTAAACGCTTAGGAAGACTTTGCAGGTGTTTTTTGTAAATTATTCTAATTTACTGAGATAATGACTATTGGGTTTTCATTGGCTGTAAGCCATAATCATCAACAATAACAGAAATAAACACTTGAAATAGATCACTCTGTTTGTAATGACTTTTTGATGATATTCTAATTTTGTGAGAAGCACCTGTATCGATCTATCTATCTATCTATCTATCTATCTATCTATCTATCTATCCCATATCTATCAATCTATCTATCTATCTATCTATCCCATATCTCTCTCTCTCTATCTATCTACTGTATCTATCTATCTATCTATCTTAGGAGACTTTATAACACCAGCTTGAAAAATGATTTTAAAATCCAAAATATCGGCCTACTGAAATATATGTTCAGTAAACGCACTCAGTACTTGACCGGGGCTCCTTTTGCATCAATTACTGCATCAATGCGGCGTGGCATGGAGGCGATCAGCCTGTGGCACTGCTGAGGTGTTATGGAAACCCAGGTTGTTTTGATAGCAGCCTTCAGCTCATCTGCATTGTTGGATCTGGTGTCTCTCATCTTCCTCTTGAAAATACCCCATAGATTCTCTATGTGGATAAGGTCAGGTGAGTTTGCTGGTCAATCAAGCACAGTGATACTGTTGTTTTTAAACCAGGTATTGGTGCTTTTGGCAGTGTGGACAGCTGCTAAATCCTGCTGGAGAATGAAATTTCCATCTCCAAAAATCTTGTCGGCAGAGGGAAGCATGAAGTTCTCTAAATTTCCTGGTAGATGGCTGCGCTGACTTTGGTCTTGATAAAACACAGTGGACCTACAACAGCAGATGACATGGCTCCCCACACCATCACTGACAGTGGAAACTTTACACTAGACCTCAAGCAGCTTGAATTAGGCACCTCTCTACTCCTCCTCCAGACTCTGGTGTAAGGGGGTGAAGCACAAGAAGCATCAGAAGGGGGTTACCTCCTCTTCTCCGTACCCAGAACCACCTAGCCGGGCAGCAGTGTTGCCAGGGGAAGACTTTTAGACCGGGACCGACTGCATCATGTGTCTATCAGAAGCAGTGGGGAAGGGGCACTGGACAGGAAGCAGTGCTGGCTGAGGGTGTGAAAAGAGAGCGCGCATGGGTCAGAACAGCGTGTGCAGCAGAGAGAGCAGGTAGCAGCCGCGCGCACCAGAAGAGAGGGCTAAGACAGGAGGATGTGACATAGAGATTGCTGTCTGTGAGTACGTGGAGGCGGAGTCCTCATTGACTAGAGGAGTACGTCCTCCTGACTCTGCAGAGACAGTGACCCGCGCATGCAGCCCCTGTGCCCGCGGTGACAGTTCAGAGCCCCTGATTCTGGCTGGGAGACTTAACAAAGGATGCAACATCGTTCCTGCAGAGAGACTGTTAGTTTCAAAGCTGAGACTCGGAGCAGGGGAGACCCAGTTTGCCCAGTGTCCCCCCTGCCTCCCACTTTAACCCCCAAGGCCCAGGTTACCTGCTACAGAGACTGCAGAGACTACAGAGCCTACAGAGACTACAAGTGCCGCTGTTGATGGTGCCTACTTTGGAGAAGACGACCCTTCAATCAAGATTTCATCAGACTGATAAGTTGCAAGAATACCCGTTAATTACTGTTGTTCTGCTTGACTGTTTGATAACTTTTTCTAGTTTTCATATACCGCTTAATCACTATTACCTTATCAGTTTAACCCCCACTGTTTTCTTCCTGCGAGGAGGTTCTGACCCCTGTAAATAAACCCTTTAACTTTTGGTCTGTCTCTGTTCTGTGGTGACATACTCAGCACCTGCATGTTGTAACATTTGGCGTAGTCGGCAGGATGGCACATGGTAGCTCGGAAGGGGCAGACCAAGCAGTTGGGGGAGGCCCCAGGTCTAGCATTTCCTTGGGAGCCATGTTAAATAATTTGCCAAAGTTTTCTGGGAGCAATTTGATGTTGTGGAGTTGGACGGAGCGCATCCGGGGAATGATGCGAATGCATCCCATGACACCAACCCTGGAAGCAGAGATTGCAGTGATGGCCCTGGAGGGAGAGGCACGGGACTCTGTTATGCTTAAGTTCCCCCAGGCGAGAGATACCCTGGACAAAGTTCTACATATACTTGAGGAGACATATGGGGATCCCACTGACGTAGGGGAACTGCGCATGCGACTGTTTCACCGGGTGCAAAGAGAAGGGGAGAAGGCGACGCAATTTATGAACGCCCTGCAAGACCTCCATACCGCCATCATACGGAAGGACGGCGTAGGTGTAAGGTCAATTGACGTTGTGCTCCGAGATCAGCTGGTGACGGGTTTGCGTGACGTGTTCATGAAACAGGCCATGCGAGAGCGCATGCGGGTAAAGCCAGATATGACTTTCTTTGAAGTCGGCAGTGAGGCGCACGCGAGATCAAGAGCAGGGAGTGACAGTGCCAGTGGGGAAGGTACGGAGCGGGGAGGTAATTGCCACCACGGACACTATCCCTCAATGGGTGGAAGACCTGAAGAGGGAAATTAGACAGGTCCGTGAAGAAATGGCGGCGTCAAAAAGAACTCTGGCGGTAGAGTATGGCTCTTTGGTGCGAGACAGAGAAGTTGCCCCCCGACATGAGACTGGTGCTACCCAGAGGAGCTCACCTACATTTTATACCTGCGGACAACCTGGTCACTTTGTCTGGTGGTGTCCCCGGCGGAGCCGACCATTCCCGCGCCATCCTTTAAACTAGGTGGCTCCGAGTCCGAGGGACGCAGCCCGGAGTGTGAAAATTAGAGGAGTATCAGAAGTCCCACCAGCCTTCTTTCCACGTGCCCCCTGGTCTGGGCCAAAATCAATGGAAGAGCAGTGCGGTGCCTGATAGACACCCGCTCACAAGTGACCACCATGACTGAAGGATATTTACGCCGACACTTCACAGAGGCACTACGGCCAGAATGGGGCCCAGTGATCAAACTTACGGTGGCCAACCACTTACCCATCCCGGTCGCCGGGGTGGTATGGATGAACATAAAGGTCTGCGGTAATGATGTGGGGAGAAGAGGAGTACTGCTGGTGGATGGACAAGCAGCTAAGGACCATACTGTAACCCTGGGCATGAATGTGCTTAAAGATCTCGGGAGCCTTCTTTTCAACGAGTCCCCAGAACAGTTCATCCAACAATGGAGTGACCTGACACCTCAGAGAAGGGTCTTCCAGCAGCTGATACAGACAGCCCAGGTCCGGGAAACAGCAACGGGAAGGAACTTGGCAAAGTCTTCGCATCCGCCTCTGTCAATCGAGTGTTTCCCCCTGGACAGACCGTGCTCCCTCTGCCTGTCTGAGCTGGTATTCCCCTGGAGGGGGTGGAAGTACAAGTTGAACCCAGCAAAGCCGACCATCTGCCATCGGGAATATTGGTCGCACGGACCTTGGCTACTGTGTTGGATGGCATTGTCCTTGTACTCTGTGTAAATTTGGGGGAGACCGATGTAACTTTGCCCCCTAGGAGTGAAGTTGTCCACATCCTGGGCATGCCAGACGAGATGGTTCCATCTGAGACAGTACAGCTGACTGCAAAGCCAGAAGATCCGTGGCTGGCGACTGTCAAGGTGGAGGAGGCCCCAGACCCCAGATTGCTGCAGGAAGGGCGATGGATAATGGAACACATGCAGGCAGAGCTCTCAGAACTGACCCCTCAGCAGGTTCCCTGGGTGGAAGCCTTGGTAGGATAATACTAGGAAGTGTTCGGCAAAAACAAAGATGACTTTGGACGCACCACGGCCATCACCCACGAGATACCCACTGGGGGCGCGGCACCAATCCGGGAATAGTATCGCCTGATACCCCCACAGATGTATCAGGAGGTAAAGGGGATGCTGTCACAGATGTTGAAGAAGGGAGTGATTCATGACAGTCAGAGCACGTGGGCTGCTCCCATCGTCTTGGTGCGGAAGAAGGACAGGTCCTTAAGCTTCTGTGTGGACTACCGCCAGCTCAAAGCTTGTACGGTGCGAGACTCATATCCATTGCCGAGGATAGAGGAGTCCCTGTCGGCGCTAGGGAATGCCCGGTACTTTTCCATGCTAGATTTGGCCAGCGGTTACTGGTAAGTGCCAATGTCCAAACAAGATCGAGCCAAGACAGCTTTCATCCTTCCGATGGGATTATATGAGTATGACCGCATGCCCTTCGGTCTAGCCAATGCCCTGGGAACGTTTCAACGCCTCATGGAGAAATGTCTGGGAGACCTGAACTTTGAAGCCAGTTTGATTTACCTGGACGATATCATCGTCTTTGCCCCCACCTTTGATGAACATCTGCAGAGACTGGAGCAGGTTCTGAGTCGGCTACAGAAGTACGGGTTGAAACTGAAACCCCAAAAGTGTCACCTATTTCGTACCCAGATTGAATACTTGGGGCACATTGTCTCCGCTAAAGGAGTGAGGCCCTCTCAGGAGAAAATTGACGCCGACCACAAAGACCGTGAAAGATGTGCGTGCATTCCTGGGACTCACAGGATACTTCCGGCGCTTTGTAAAAGACTTTACCCGCATTGCAAATCCCCTTCTGGAGTTGTTGAGGAGAGTACCCTCTTGTGCAAAACACAGGAACATACAATGGGGAGAGCATCAGGAAGAAGCCTTTCTAGCCCCGAAGAAGGCTTTGACGGAGGCCCCTGTGCTGGCCTATGCTGACTTCACACAGCCGTTCATCTTGCATACCAATGGGAGTCTACAGGGGCAGTGCTTTCGCAGATGCAGGATGGGAAAGAGCACGTCATAGCATACACAAGTCGGTCCTTACATGACTCGGAAAATAATCCAGAAAACTACAATTCATTCAAGCTGAAGTTGTTGGCGCTGGTGTGGGCAATGACTGAGAAGTTTGCGGAGTATCTGGCCGGCTCAGAAGTTTACTTGCGTACGGATAACAATCCGTTGGCTCATCTCGAGAGACAGGAAAGTTAGGGGCCTTAGAACAACGCTGGGTAACCCGGATGGCAAAGTTCCGATACAGGATCTCCTATAAGAGAGGAGCGGAGAATACTCATGCTGATGCCCTTTCTCGAGTGAATTATCGCAAGCCAGCGCCCAGTCGGGAAGAAGAGCTGGAGGCTGTGGAAGTCCCAGAGTTTGGCGAAACTGCTAGGACGGTGGCAGCTACGCAGGAAACAGATCAGGAGGGGACCCGTGTGAGTTTGCTGGAGCAACCCTGCGAGGAGTGAGTCTGAATGCAGCAGGAGGATCAGGAGATAGCCCAGTTGAGATGGTGGGTCGCGTCTAAACAGGTGCCCAGCCATCACGAGAGGTGGTCTGCATCACCTGGAATGCTAACAATGCTGCATCAATGGGAAAGGCTTCGGTTGCGGGATGGCATCCTGTATTGGAAGATGTTCCTCCAATAGGAACTCAGCCTTGTCTAGCAGATGGTGATTTCCTTGTCCTTGGTAGACCAGGCGGCTACAGAAGCACATGAAAAAGGAGCACATTTTGGTTCGGAAAAAAACTTTCAATGGTTGCAGTGCCTGTTTTACCATCCCAATCTGAGGAACGTCGTGGAAAGAGTCTGCGAGCAGTGCCGGAGTTGTGAACTGGTCAAGCCACCTGAACAGCGGGCTCCCACAGAGACGGTGAAGGCCTCTGGACCTTTGGATCTGCTGGTCATAGATTACCTGACGA
Source organism: Dendrobates tinctorius (assembly GCF_039654945.1). Classification (NCBI taxonomy): domain Eukaryota; kingdom Metazoa; phylum Chordata; class Amphibia; order Anura; family Dendrobatidae; genus Dendrobates; species Dendrobates tinctorius. Next base: position 4,400,606 of record NW_027361674.1, read on the forward strand.
TCAGGCCAGCGCATCAAGACTATGAACACTGTTTAGTGATGATAAACCACTTTACTAAATTTGCCATAGTGACACCTACATGGGACCAGACTGCCGAGTCTGCTGCTCACGCAATCTCCAAACATTTCATACAGGCATATGGGTGCCCCAAATGTATCCACTCCAATCGGGGGCCTGTTTCCTCGGAAAGGTAATGGAGGAGCTGCACCAGCTGTATAAGATCAATAAGTCCTGGACAACTCCCTATCACCCACAGGGGAACGGAGCTTGTGAGAGATTTAATCGCACGCTGAACCAAATGCTGTGAACCCTGGAAGAGGACCAGAAGGCATGATGGACTGAATTTGTCCCGGAATTGGTGTGGGTGTATAACAATCAGAAACACATCACCACTGGCTTCACACCCTACTCTCTGTTCTTCGGACGGCCCGGGAAAGAGTTGGTGGAGTTGGAGTTAGAGCCCGAGGAGGACTACCCATGGACAGGGGTGTACTCCTGGGTTCAAGAACACCGTCGTCGGCTACTGACTCTCCATTGACTAGTGCAGAACCGGCTACAGGAGTTGGAACATGCTCAAGTCACTCCTCAAAAGGGGACAGCTCTACGGCCTGGAGACCAAGTCTTGGTGAGAGAAAAGCGCCCACACAACAAATTGGAGTATCGGCGGGAGAAGAACCAGTACAGGGTGAAGTGGTGACTTGGCAACAAAGGTCCCGTCTATGAGTTTCAGACAGAAACGGAGGAGGGGAAACACCCACTCGTACTTTGCATCAAAATAGGTTGCGACCATGTTTGTCTCAAGATCCTGAACCAATGCAAGTGGCCCCAGCACCCCCACAGGCCTTTCCAGTAGTAGATGTTGATGTTGAAGACGAGGAAGACTCCCAACTTCCCCCGGGGGATACGGAAACAGGGCTGGGGCCTGAAACTACCAACATGCCGGGAGTGATCCTGACTCCCGTTCCTCCTGCAAATGCTGACACAGCTGCTCCTTCTGATTTGCGAAGCTCTGAACGTTCGACGGCTGGTGTACCCCCTTTTCGCTATAACCAAGATCAGTTCGTCTGGCAGCAGATTGTGCAGGGATTGGAAGACTGTCAACGAGAACTTCAGAAGCTCTTGCCCGTGGAATGGTGAGCAAAAAGAGAGGGGGAATGTAAGGGAGTGAAGCACAAGAAGAATCAGAAGGGGGTTACCTCCTCTGCTCCGTGCCCAGAACCACATAGCCAGGCAGCAGGGTTGCCGGGGGGAGGACTTTTAGACCTGGACCAACTGCATCATGTGTCTGTCAGAAGCAGTGGGGAAGGTGAAGGGGTGCTGGACAGGAAGCAATGCAGGCTGAGGGTGCGAAAAGACACACATTATAACACTGGCACCTTGAATTTCAAATGAAATGCAAAATTTAATTTAATCTGAAAACAACACCTTGGACCATTGAGCAACAGTCCAGTTCTTTTTCTCCTTGGCCCAAGTAAGACACTTCTGGCCTTGTCTATTGGTCATGAGTGGCTTGACACAAGGAATGCGACACTTGTAGCCCACGTCCTGGGTATATCTGTGTGTGGTGACTCTTGAAGCAATAACTCCAGCAGTAGTCCACTCCTTGTGAATCTTCCACAAATTTTTGAATGGTCTTTTCTTAACAATCCTTTCAAGTTGCGGTTATCCCAGTTGCTTGTTCACCTTTTTCTACCACACTTTTTCCTTCCACTAAACTTTCCATTAATATGATTGGATACAGCACTCTGAACAGTCAGCTTCTTTAGCAATGACCTTTTCTGGCTTACCCTCCTTGTGGAGTGTGTCAATGACTGCCTTCTGGACATTTGTCAAGTCAGCAGTCTTCCCCATGATTGTGGAGCCTACTGAAACAGACTAAGGCCTCTTTCACACTTCAGTTTTTTACAATCAGTCACAATCCGCCAGGTTTTGAAAAAAAACGGATCCTCAATTTTTTTTTGAGGATCCGTTTTTTTTCCCCATTGACTTGCATTGATGGCGGATTGTGACGGATTGCTGTCCGTTGCATCCGTTTTTTTTGAGGATCCGCCAAAAGTTGGTGTCCGTCATCATCCTCAAAGATTTCAAAACGGAGCTTGTAACGTTTTTTTCTCTGGCGGATCCTCCAGACACTGATTTAACCCGAAATTCATTCTCTCTCTCTCTCTCTTTCTCTCTCTCTCTCTCTCTCCTCATCCCGGCTCTCTCTCTCTCTCTCTCCTCATCCCGGCCAGCGTTTCCTTTAAATTTCCTGATTTTCCGTGCCATCCGTTCACATCAGCTAAGAACGGATCCGCTTCTCTGACTTTTTGGCGGATTTCAACTGATGCATAAAACTGAAGTGTGAAAGAGGCCTAAGGAACCTTTTTAAACACTTAAAGCCTTTGCAGGTGTTTTTGTTTTAATTATTCTAATTTACTGAGATAATGACTTTTGGATTTTCTTTGGCTGTAAGCCATAATCATCAACAATAACAGAAATAAACACTTGAAATAGATCACTCTGTTTGCAATGACTCTTTATAATATATGAGTTTCACATTTCGTATTGAAGAACTGAGATAAATTAACTTTTTGATGATATTCTAAAATTTGGGAGAAGCACCTGTATATATACATATCTCGGAAAAAAAATCCCCTTCTGCAGGCAGGCACCGCCGTCTGTGCTGCAACATTATCGCATATTTAATGTGTATGTAATTTATTTATTTCATATTATCCTTAAAAAAAAAACAGTTTGAAAAATGGCGCCTGCGCAGTAGCAGCTATCGGTGATCCGATAACTGCTACTGTGCAGGCGCCGCCATCATGCTAGAGAAAAAAATTCCTCTTCCAAGATGGCCTGTGCAGTAGCAGGCAATAGCTGATGCACAGGGCTGGCGTTAGGGGCAGGCAGCCCAAGCAGCTGCCTAGGGCCTCCGCTCTGCCAGGGGCTCCCAGCTAGCAGCACATCATACAGCCGCTATGGGGCCCCTGTGAGGCAGGGGTGCCCGCCTGCCCCCAGCGCCGACTACCCTGCCACCACATTGAACTGTGCCGGCATCATAGACGTCAGTAGAGTTCACACCAATGATGGAGGAGAGAGCATCAGCTGACGCTCCCTCTCCCATCATTCTCAGCTCTGCCTCTGACACTGCGGGTGGGCGATGACGTCATCGTGCACTCACTGTGTGCCAGTCAGAGCAGGAGACAGGAGCCGGGAGCAGCGGGGGCACAAGGAGAAGGTGAGGATTGTTTTTTTAATGCAACAGTGAGTACTGTACCATGGTGCTGTGCTGGGGGGAGCTGTATGCTATGGTGCTGTGCTGGGCTGGGGGGGCTGTATACCATGGTGCTGTGCTGTGGGGGAGCTGTATACAATGGTGCTATGCTGGGCAGCTGTATACCATGGTGCTGTGCTGTGGGGCTGTATACCATGGTGCTGTGCGGTGCGATGCTGGGCTGTGCTGGGGGGGCTGTATACCATGGTGCTGTGCTGGGGGGAGCTGTATACCATGGTGCTGTGCTGGGGGGGCTGTATACCATGGTGCTGTGCTGTGCTGAGGGGGCTGTATATTATGGTGCTGTGCGGTGCGGTGCTGGTGGGGCTGTACTGGGGGAGGGGGGCTGTGCTGTATACCATGTGGGACTGTGCTGTATACCAAGGTGCTGTACTGGGGGAGGAAGGCTGTGCTGTATACCGTGTGGAGCTGTGCTGTATATCATGTGGGGCTGTGCTATATACCATGGTGCTGTGCTGTATACCATGTGGTGCTGTGCTATATACCATGTGATGCTGTGCTATCTACCATGTGGTGCTGTGCTATATACCATGTGGGCTGTGTTATATACTATGCGGGTGTGCTATAAACTATGTGGCTCTGTTATATACCATGGTACGTACATTATATTCTATGGGGGAGGCTGTGTTATATAATATGGGGGGCTACATTATATTCTATGAGGAGGTGCTGTATTATATTCTATTCGAGGCTATATTATATTCAATGGTGGGCTGTATTGTATTTATTATAGCTGAAGAGCCCGGCGCTGCCCGGGCATAGTAACTAACTGTGGTTAGCTATTGCAAATTATAATTATCCTCCATCCCATAGTCCCGTGCCCATATACCCATCACACATCCTCCATCCCATAGGCCCGTGCCCATATACCCATCATACATATCCTCCATCCCATAGTCGAGTGCCCATATACCCATCACACATCCTCCATCCCATAGTCCCATGCCCATATACCCATCATACATATCCGCCATCCCATAGTCCCGTGCCCAAATACCCATCATACATATCCTCCATCCCATAGTCCAGTGCCCATATACCCATCACACATCCTCCATCCCATAGTCCCGTGCCCATATACCCGTCATACATATCCTCCATCCCATAGTCCAGTGCCCATATACCCATCACACATTCTCCATCCCATAGTCCCGTGCCCATATACATATCCACCATCCCATAGTCCCATGCCCATATACCTGTCAAACATATCCTCCATCCCATAGTCAAGTGCCCATATACCCATCACACATCCTCCATCCCATAGTCCCATGCCCATATACCCATCATACATATTCTCCATCCCATAGTCGAGTGCCCATATACCCATCACACATCCTCCATCCCATAGTCCCATGCCCATATACCCATCATACATATTCTCCATCCCATAGGCCCGTGCCCATATACCCATCATACATATTCTGCATCCCATAGTCGAGTGCCCATATACCCATCACACATCCTCCATCCCATAGTCCCATGCCCATATACCCATCATACATATTCTCCATCCCATAGTCCCATGCCCATATACCCATCATACATATTCTCCATCCCATAGTCCCATGCCCATATACCCATCATACATATTCGCCATCCCATAGTCGAGTACCCATATACCCATCACACATCCTTCATCTCATAGTCCCATGCCCATATACCCATCATACATATCCGCCATCCCATGGTCCCGTGCCCATATACCCGTCATACATATCCTCCATCCCATAGTCCAGTGCCCATATACCCATCACACATCCTCCGTCCCATAGTCAACCATTATGACATCATAATGAGCGGCGGCAGGGCTTGCAACCTATGATGACATCAGCGTCACCATGGCAACCATTGTGACATCATAATGAGGGGCGGGGCTTGATACACACACACTGCTTCCCCAGTATGCAAATAGGGGAATTATGACATCATAATGAGGGGCGGGGCTTGACACGCACACACTTTTTCCCCCAGTATGTAGATAGGGGCAAAATTGTTTGGTGAATTGGAACGCGCGGGGTTAAAATTTCGCCTCACAACATAGCTTAGGACGCTCTCGGGGTCCAGACATGTGACTGTGCCAAATTTTGTGGCTGTAGCTGCGACGGTGCGGATGCCTATCCCGGACATACAAACATACACACACACACACACATACATACATACATACACACATACATACACACTTTGAGCTTTATATATTAGATATTCTATGGCGGGTTATTGCATCATACTCTATGAGGAGGCTACATTATACTATATGAGGAGGCTACATTGTATTCTATGGGGGGCTAGATTATATTGTATGGGGGGCTTCATTATACTTTGAGGGGGCTACATTATATTCTATTAGGGCTGCATTATACTATATGAGGAGGGCTACATTGTATTCTATGGAGGGGCTAAGTTATACTATATAAGGGGTTGTATTATATTCTATGGGGGGGCTGCATTATACTCTGAGGGGACTACCATATATTCTATGGAGGGGCTGCATTATATTCTATGGGGGGGTTACATTATATTCTGTGGGGTGGCTGCATTATGCTCTAAGGGGTGGCTGCATTATACTATAAGAAGGGGGCTGCATTATATTCTATGGGGGGTTACATTATATTGTATGGCGGGGCTGCATTATACTCTATGGGGTGGTTGCATTATGCTCTATTGGGTGGCTGCATTATACTATATGTGGGCTGCATTATACTGTATGGAGGACTATGGGGAATACATTATACTATGTGAAGAACTATGGGGTGCATTATACTATGGGAAGTGAATTGTACTACATGGATGACTGGCGGTGTATTATACTATATGGAGTACTATGAGGAGTGTATTATACTATATGGAGCACTATGAGGAGTGTATTATACTATATGGAGGACTATGAGGAGTGTATTATACTATATGGAAGACTGAGGAGTGTATTATACTATATGGAGGACTATGGGGCACATTATATTATATGGAGGACTATGAGGTGTAAACTGCAGATATGCTGCTGATAACATGATACTGTAAGGGGACAGATTGGTCCATTAGTGATCATTCTGTCCCCATCATTCTTTATCAGACGTTGGAAAGAGGCCGGGAAACAAGTGTTGAACGACATAAATATTGTCGATCACACACATTTAGCGGCCTGAACTCAGCGCATGTAAATACAACCAAAATGCTTCTGTGTGATGTGCAATATGTTAGCATTTGGGCCCCATTTTAATCTTTGCCTAGGGCCCCACTTTGCCTAAAACCGGCCCTGCTGATGCAGCACCATCTTGGAGGAGGACATTTTTTTTTCTCTAGCAACAACCAAAAGACGGATTTCATCAAACATGGTATCATTTTAATCAGCATAATGGCGCTGACCTGACACTGTCTGTAGGTTACTGAGCACAATCCTGCTGACAGGTTCCCTTTAACTAGCTAGCCTTCATCACAGCTAAATACTATTGTCAATCTCTGACAGTGACATTTAAGAGGTCTACTGGTTACCCTATGACACTATCACCGCATGTTGATCAGTTTTCATGTTAGCCGGGGCCGACTAAAAGATACCATCGCTGCTCATCTCTGTGCCCCGATGAAGGCTGTGGCTGGACTTCATATACGCTAATAAACTTCACAATATACTGCAGCACTATAGTATTGCAGTATACAGAAGAAGCGATCAAGGGATGGCAAGGTTAAAAGCAAAAAATATATAAATAGGTTAAAAATAAAAACAATCTTGAATGATGCCCCTTTTAAGTTTTCTAGATAGAATAAAAGAATTTGGTTTCCCACAGTAAAGTTCAAACACAAGCATATGGTGCAACCTGGAAATAATGGAGAAGTGGTGCAATGTGGTGCGGGGTGGTAGTCTTGGGCGAGGTACTCGTCTTCCAAACCCCGGCATGTTACATGATAATAGGTGTCTTGGCTGGGTGTGTGGACTTCAGTTGAGGGGGAGCTACGCCCATGCAAGCTGCATGGTACCCGGACCATTTGTTGTACTGTTCAATGAGGGAGGCCACCATTCAAAAATGAATGGTCTTTTACTGAACAATAACGTAGAGAGGAGTATGCACAGTGGATAGCGGGTGCAAATCTTCATGGCCGTTTCTCTTAACACATAGAACATCTTTATAGACATTCTCTTTCTCTCTTTCTTTAACTCACTCAGTTCTGTCTCAGGTAGTTCCTCTGCTGTGTCACCAAACAGCACAGTGAGTATCTGTAGCCCTCTATACAGGCCCACTCACTGATTCCAAGATTGTAGACACCTGTGATGCTAATTAGTGGACACACCGTGATTTAACATGTCCCTCTTGTCACATATTTTCAGGGGTACCATCATTTCTGTCATAGGCCTATTTCATGAGTTTTATTTTTTTTTAATTCTGTGGAAGCATGGTTGAAAAGCAATGTCTGACTTTCATTTGTTCATGTTCATAGATTTTTGATCTGTTATTACTTTTGTCAGATTCAAGTTATTTCTGTGACAATTGTGGGTTTTTCTGTCATTAAACGAGGGGTACCAACATTATTGACCACGTGTGTATATATCCATTCAATATATATATATATATACTGTATATATATATATATATATATATATATATATACGACATGCAAACACACTGTATATCTACCTAATATTTTCCATCCATCTAATATTTATCCATCCATATTATGCCTCTGTCTTAAAGAAAATGTTATCACATGCACCTGTTGCTTTGTCCCTAAAAAGGAAAAAAAATACAAAAAGTAAAAAAAGGAAAAAACAGTGACAGGAAAATTGGTTTCCCATTGGCATCCTTTTCTTTCTTCTCCAGCCCGGCAGCCAGAAGGGCAATTTACTTTCCCGACCAGCATCTACAGTAACCTTCTAATCAATTTCCCCCTGGCTCGGTGGCTTTTTTGGAAGGCAGCGCGGCCAGCACTCTCCTCTGACAAGTGTAAATGTCACAGACTCAGCAACTTGACATGTTCATTCTCAGAGGAGGCAGAAACGATTTCTGTCCTAGTCCTCCCCGGCCTCAGAACGTGGAAGTGTAAAAACATTGTGGATAAAGCAAACAAGCCTGGATCTTGGCGAGGATTAAGGCCGAGCTCCTTCCTGAATACATATTTACACTGGGTAATAGGAAAGGAGCCGTGCTGTGTGCCGCTTCCTGCCCGGCCGTTCTTGGGTATTTCACCACATTAACGAATGGTCAAAAGGTGAAAATTGTGCGCCGTCTCGCGAGAGGGATGCATAATAGGCTTTTGGCTTTTCTTGCTTTTCTCTCCTCAAGACTCCCGGTCGCCTTATTTGCATTTCGTCTGGCACAGAGCCATTCTAATTGACTGGGATTATTAGAACATGGATATAAGCCAAAAGCGTTGCATCCCCTGTATTTACTTAGGCATCGCTATATTGTGGTTGTATTTTCTACAAAAGGAGCCATATTCCATATATTTCCATTATTGTGCAACTATTCAACATTGCATATGCCAAGGCCACGGCAGTATTGTCTACTGACCACTCCCTTTAAGGGTCTAAATATAAAAGTGCCTTCTAAGGTGCCCAAATGGCAGTGCCAAAGAGTCCACTGGCTGAATAATACTTCCATATAGATGCCCAAGGAAACTCTAGCGACATGGTGCAGGGGCAGATACTGACAGTGAAGGACTTCTGCCCTTCCCCTCTGTCAGGCCCACCTAGGTATACACACGCACATTTACATGCAAATTCACATTAGGTGCATTATGTAAAATATGCACATGTAAATTACAAGAGCATTTACACATTACACATGGATATACATGGCACATACATGCACACAAGCATATAGAAGATACACCCATACACATTACACAAGCATATACAAGATATACCCGTACACATTACACATGCATATACAAGATACACCCATACACATTACACAAGCATATACAATATACACCCATACACATTACACAAGCATATACAAGATACACCCATACACATTACACATGCATATACATGGCACATACATGCACACAAGCATATAGAAGATACACCCATACACATTACACAAGCATATACAAGATATACCCGTACACATTACACATGCATATACATGGCACAGAAATGCACACAAGCATATAGAAGATACACCCATACACATTACACAAGCATATACAAGATATACCCGTACACATTACACATGCATATACATGGCACATACATGCACACAAGCATATACAATATACACCCATACACATTACACAAGCATATACAAGATACACCCATACACATTACACATGCATATACATGGCACATACATGCACACAAGCATATACAATATACACCCATACACATTACACAAGCATATACAAGATACACCCATACATATTACACAAGCATATACAAGATACACCCATACACATTACACAAGCATATACAATATACACCCATACACATTACACATGCATATACATGGCACATACATGCACACAAGCATATAGAAGATACACCCATACACATTACACAAGCATATACAAGATACACCCATACACATTACACAAGCATATACAATATACACCCATACACATTACACAAGCATATACAAGATACACCCATACACATTACACATGCATATACATGGCACATACATGCACACAAGCATATACAATATACACCCATACACATTACACAAGCATATACAAGATACACCCATACACATTACACATGCATATACATGGCACATACATGCACACAAGCATATAGAAGATACACCCATACACATTACACAAGCATATACAAGATACACCCATACACATTACACATGCATATACATGGCACATACATGCACACAAGCATATAGAAGATACACCCATACACATTACACAAGCATATACAAGATACACCCATACATATTACACAAGCATATACAAGATACACCCATACACATTACACAAGCATATACAATATACACCCATACACATTACACAAGCATATACAAGATATACCCGTACACATTACACATGCATATACATGGCACATACATGCACACAAGCATATAGAAGATACACCCATACACATTACACAAGCATATACAAGATACACCCATACATATTACACAAGCATATACAAGATACACCCATGCACATTACACATGCATATACATGGCACATACATGCATACAAACATATAAGACACTCATACACATTACACATGCATATACATGGTACATTCATGCACACAAGCATATATGTACACTCATACACAATGACATCTTATGATGCACTTGATCACACAGTTTTCTTTGTTCATTCATTCATAGCTGTATCAGCCATAACATTTGTATTTTTACACAAGCTTTGCTATATAAGGGCTTGCATTTTTACTAGATGAGCTGTATTTTTTTTCAACTGCCTTTTTACCAAACATGTAAGTAGGTATTACATTTGTATCAACTTTTTTATGGGTCTAATATAGAATTTTTTTTAAAAAATCACTCACTGATTTATGACATTTACCGACCAACATAAATAGTTTACTGTATTGTGCGGGTTGCTACGATTACAGAGATACCAAGTATGTCCATGTGACTTTCTTTTTAATAAGTGAAACAAATAAGGTCATTATTGTAATGTTTTTAATTAAATGACTAAAAGTCAAATCTCTGACTTTTAGTTTATCCTTAAAATACAGATACATAGAGTGCATCTCTGTGTACCAGTACAATATGCTTGTCAAGAAGAGGAATATTATTTAGATGTTTAGGCAGAGAAAATGCTCATAGACTTAGCAGTGAAGCATGTGGCTCACTAATTAACTTTCTGTCTGCCCTACTATAGATCGTGAGTTTGAATCCCAGGGAAGACAAAACTGCAAGAAAAGTAAATAATTAATTAATTACATTACCTTGTACTAATCACAGATGCACAATGGACTCCGCCCCCCAAGGTCCTGTGTCAGAGAGAAGGTCCTGACTAGGAAACTTGTAATTCCTGTAATTCATCTCTTTGCCTAAACACTACACCCTCTACCTCAACACCTACTACCTCTGCCCTGGGACTACAGCTCTGCCTGTGGAGATCTATTACACCTCTGCTGCATCACACCATCTGTCCTAGAGGATCTGCACTGCAGAGCTGGTCCCCTTCTGACCAGGTGGCATCATGAACTTATCTACACATAAACTCAGTGGCGGATTATAATGAGGTCAATTTGGGCAGTTGCCCCGGGCCCAGTGGAGTTAAGGGGCCCACAGCCCAGGCCAGTAAATTGCCCCATTATAATCCGCCACCGCGCAGGGCCGGATTATAGGCAGGGCAGGTGGGGCTTCAGCCCTGGGGCCCCCACCACAAGAGCTTCTAAGGGGGCCCCCACCACATTCCTGCTGGCTGCTGCAATGGCACTCCATCTTCTCCCCACCTAAAAGTGAGTGACCGTGGGGGCGGCATTATGTGCTCTGCTACCAGCAGCATCTACAAGTAGCGTGAACGCTGGTGCTGCTGGTAGCATGCAAAGGCTTGTGATGAGATCACAGGAGGTAAGGTGTCAGGGCCCCCGATCATGTGAACCCTGTCTCCTCCCCTCCTGTGACCTCATCACAGGTCCTGTGCGCACAGCACAGAGCACTGAGAGCAGCCATGTATGTGGAGTGCGGCTCTGCGGGTGGAGGTCAGTGCTGGAGGCTCCATTTTTCTCTATGTGGAGTGCGGCTCTGCGGGTGGAGGTCGGTGCTGGAGGCTCCATTATTCTCTATGTGGAGTGCGGGTGGAGGTCGGTGCTGGAGGCTCCATTATTCTCTATGTGGAGTGTGGCTCTGCGGGTGGAGGTCGGTGCCGGAGGCTCCATTATTCTCTATGTGGAGTGAGGCTCTGCGGGTGGAGGTCGGTGCTGGAGGCTCCATTATTCTCTATGTGGAGTGCGGCTCTGCGGGTGGAGGTCGGTGCTGGAGGCTCCATTATTCTCTATGTGGAGTGCGGCTCTGCGGGTGGAGGTCGGTGCTGGAGGCCCCATTATTCTCTATGTAGAGTGTGGCTCTGCGGGTGGAGGTCGGTGCTGGAGGCCCCATTATTCTCTATTTAGAGTGTGGCTCTACGATTCGTGACCCCCGTCACGTGACGAGGGGGGCCCACAGAGTCTGAACTGCCCCGGGCCCTGGCTACCCTTAATCCACCCCTGCATAAACTCTATTACTCTTACTTTACATGGACACTCAGGGCACTGCCACTGCGACACTTCCTGTTTAAGACACCAGCCCAGCACTGAGTGAGAACCCCACTTACCCTGGGGGTGCTCCATTTATCTAGACTTTTCTTTAGCTTGAAAGGCCCTTTAATATAAAGATTTGTCGTGTTAAAAAGCCAATTGTGACAGATGCCCCCTTTAATAGGAATGGCTGAAGTGACCCCTGGTTAAAGCCATACATGTTGTAAAATGCACTGTAATTACAATATATGTTGCAGAAATCTTTATTATGGTGTCGGTAGAAGAATATATTACTGAACCCCAATGTAACTACGATTACATAATTGAGGAAATTATGGCACATTTTATTGTGTCCAATTAAAAAAAAAAGATTTGCCTAGGAGCAACATGGAACTAAGATATGGGGAGGCATTAGTGTCTACGGGTCCCTTAGTACCTACAGACCCTATAAGCTCCATGCATGCAAGGTGCCACAATTTAGTGCCACAAGTCCAATATACAGACTCTTTGGGACTGTGTGCCACCATACGAGCTTCATACATGCATTTAGTCACCATAAGGTAGCACAAGCTGGTGTTCCACCATGTAAGGTCAGTGAACACACTGAGCCACAATATGGTGATACACTAGTGCCTACAGATCCGACATTCATACACTTAGGGACATCGTCTGACACCATACAGGTGCCACAATTTGGTGGCTCACTAGTGTCTACAAGTCCAATATATTTACAAACCCTTATAAATGTTGTAACATCCTACAAGCTCAGTGTATACATTAAGCTACAATATGGTGACACACAAATGACTACAGGCAGGCTCGGACTGGCCCACAGGGAAATAGGTGAATCCCCCGGAGGGCCACTGTGCATGAGTGTTGTCCCCACTCCCAAACATGAGCAGTAGTTGGCACAATATACATGGTTCACCATGTACAGACAATAACAACATCTCATCATTCACCTCATTGACCCAGTTTATGATTGTATTAAAGCATAGGTAAATTTGTCAACGAAGGTCAGGTAACATTGCATGTAGCTGAACAGTAGAACCTTAGAGTCAATGTTACTGTGGTCCTTAGCACTTCAGAGTGAAACTGCCTACGGATCCAAAATACAGGCCCTTTGTGGACCACAATACAAGCTTAGAGAACATGTTTGTTTTCCTCGCTTATATAGCACTATCACTGGAGTGTAGGAGGAAACCCACGCAAAAATGGGAAGAACATAGAAACTTCTTGCAGATGCTGCCCTTGGTGGGATTTTGGTGGGATTTTAACACGAAACCCCAGTTCTGGAAGGCTATGATGCTAACCAGTAAGCCATCGTCCTGTCCTATTAATCCACTATATGATGGCACACAAGTGTGTACTAGTCCAATATTCAGCTACATGGGGATAGTGTGCCACCATACAAACAACAAGTGCAATACACAAACCCTTATGGATGGTGTTCTATCATGCAAGCTCTACATGTACAATTTCAGTCACCATATGGTGATACACTAGCGCTTACAGATCTAACATACATATCCTTATAAAGTACTGTTGGCACCATATGTGGGGAGGTTGAACTGACGGACAGGTCTGCCTGTGGAGAGAGGCAGAGGGATAGCGCTGTGTAGGCTGAGATACAGAGAAAGGGGTGTCATGTGGTAGTTTGACCATTAGAGGGCAGTGGGGAGTGTAGGAGAGAGTGACTATATAACTGCCATGGGTCAAAGTAACTGCCATTGGTCAAGATAACTGTCAGGTGATAGTGGGAGCTACCAGGACTGGGAGTATAAAGGCTGAGGGAAGGTTCTGGAAAGTCCAGTCAGCCAGGGGAGCTCACTAGAGAGGAGGATCTGCCATAGGGAGAAAGACGGTAAAAGCCTTCAGAGAGTAACTGACAGTGGAGATGGTCACGGGGGGTGACCCAAAAGGACAGTAGCCGCCGACGTAGATGGTCTGGGGGTATCAAGTGGACGGTGTACTTCGAAGGGTTAAACGCTGTGGTGGAAGTGCCTAGGGCAGCCACGGTGGGAAGAGCCACACAGGACACCACGATGGTGAAACTAAGAAGTGAGGATACCTGGGTCTGTGAGCAAGAGAACAGTGAAATTCCTGTGATGAAGTGTGGTGGTTGTCATAGAGGCGGCCAATAAAAACAGACCTGTTGAATATAACTCCTGTCTCTGTCTCGTGTCTGTTGGCGGCAAGAAGTGGGTCACCCCCCATTCCTGTTGGATCAGCACCTCCCCTCGCCTATCCTACACATACACCAGAGTTGTGTCTAGGATTTTCTTCACCTAAAGGCTCATTCAGATGTCTGAGCACAATGCACATCGGTCCACTAATGCATGGTTTGGCCACGTGTCTCCTGAACCGAGAGGGACAGCTTCATGTCATTCTATGAGGTTGTCCGGCTCGGGTCGGGAAAGCCACGACCAGTCAGTGCACTGTGGTTTGATCTCAGACTGATATGCAAGAACATCTGAGTGAGCCTTAGGGTACCGTTACACTTAGCGACGCACCAGCGATCCCGACAACGATACGACCTGGTAAGGATCACTGGTGTGTCGCCATATGGTCGCTAGTAAGCTGTCAAACAGTCATATTTGCCCAATGACGCAGCAACGATCCAGCGATCCGTACAACGACCTTGGCGGCCTTTAGGACCTTGTCACACAGCAGCGATTCTGACGACTCTCGCCTGCGTCCATGATTTCTGAGTCACTAATGTGGCGCCCCTGAGGCTCAGTCGCCACAGAGGTACTGCACCTTCCTCTCTCCTAAGGTGTGGTACCCCACCATACAGGTAAGTTGGAGGCTCCTGACCACGTCCAACACTCGCACCTCACACAATAGAGTAGTTCAGCACAACCACATTGCGGCTCCTTGCTTAGAGAGTAGCAGAGCACCTTTGGTGGTTCCATGCTTGGAACACTAGACATGCTGGGAGGCGGGTGGAGTTTAGGATACATATATATGAGCGGGATGGTTTAGGATTACAGGTCAGTCTGACAGGAGGTCAGTGAGGAAGGAAGCCACTCGGAGGGAGTGGGGATCCCTGGAAGAAGGGATGGAGGAAGGAGTGCTGCAGCTGCCTCAGTGACCTGAGCCAGCTGGCACGGGAAAGGAGAGGAAAGAAGGAGAAAGACGTAGAACTGAAATCTGAACTTCCATAGAAGGGAAAGACAAGTACGGAATGTAGGAGTAAAGGGAACACAGAGGACGTGGGTTAGAGGAAGAACCCTGCCTAGAAGTTCTGAGCGCAAGGCCGGGGCCCAGTCCCCGAGGTTGTATGGACGCTAATGGTTCTGCAGCAGACACCGGTGGAGTAGTAGGCTGTAAATGCACTACTCCCATCGAAGACTTGAGGGCACAACAGCAACACAGATAGAGAGCCTGGACATAGGAGTAGAGAGTCCCTGAAGCAGGCTGCAGCTGTCTGCCATGCAAGTAGAGTTCTTGGGAACATCTGTCAGGAGGAACTCCAGCGTACCACGATACTGGAGATCTTCACATTTAAAGGCGCTATAGAGGAGACGTTCAGGAAAGGCACATAAGTTGGCGGAGTGTGGAAGGGAGCTTTCCATCTTGCCTGGAGGTTGACTGAGACCCTGACCCGGAGGACACGGCACAGAAGCGGGCACTACAGACTGTGAATAAAGCTTTGGAACAACATGCCCTGGTGTCCTTCATTCCTTCCTGCGTCCGTCTACCCTTCACTGCTACATCCCCTGCGCCGGACACTACACCATCTAAGTGTCCCCACATCTACACTGCCCTGGGGCAACAGCCCTGCCTTTGGAGGGCTATACCATCATTGCTGCACCACACCATCTGTCCCGGAGGATCTGTCTGCAGCGTCGGCTTAACACCTCCCTTGCCGAACACCACAGGTGGCGTCACAAACTATTCACCATTAACTTATCTCCCTATTGCTTGGGCGCCCAGGGCCACGGTCCGGGTCACCGCTGCTGTGACACATCCCACTGACACCGGCCCGGTACCGAGTACCCCACAGCCCTGGGATGGCGACCCACTAACGAGGTAGCTCGTCGATGTCAAACACAGCGATGCGCGCTGGCCAGCGGGATACCAGTGATCAAAAAATGGCCCAGGACATTCAAGCACGATCAGCGACATCGCAGCAGGGGCCTGGTCGCTGCTAAGTGTCAGACATAACAAGATCGCTGGCGAGGTTGCTGTTGCTTCTCGCTATGTGAGACGGGGCCTTTAAGGAAAAAAATCAGTTTACTTTAATGCTATATGTTAATATCACAGCCAAGGTAGATTGGCTTGTTAACATTCCCTAGATAAAGAGCATACTGGTCACCCACGCAGTTTAGCAAAACCCATGAACGGATTGTAAAGATAGAAAAGTTATAAAGGAAAACACAAGTAGGACAGAGCAGAATGCATGTATCTTTCCAGTCGTGTCCTATTACTATGCTCTGACGTCAGATTATTCCTGTTTTCCTCTCCAAAATCAATCTCCCCATCGACACATATTTTCATTACAAAAACAACAGGTTCCATCAACGTAACCACCGTAGTTCTCTTTTCTACAAATTCAATGGTTTAACAGATGGTCCTAACTAATAAAAAGAGCTACTTTAATTAGTGGTTCTGAAGACAGTAATTCATATTGGTTGGCTTGCCGTAAAATTTCATTGACCAGAATCAGCACTGTTGAATTCCAGTGGATGCCATCTGCTAGGCTCTAGATGGTGGCTACTGAAATTGCTGTTTGCATCTCTCACTTCATTGATTTGGAAGTCGGGTTTAGATGGGACATATAGCATTGGCTTAAGAAAACGCTTCATTGCTGCCTGCCTGGAGTCGTAAAAAGGCTGCCAGAAAGATACTCCTAGTAACAGATTACAAAGGCTTACCCTGCTATCGATGACAGCAACTGTCTCTAAAAGCCGCTTTCACCCACGGTTATAATTTCTTTGGCAGTGGATTTGTAGCATTTGAGGATCTACCTGTTTATTTTCTAAACCTCTTGCCCAGTTTATTGGCTTTCCCATAAATCTGCAAATTAAAACACATCTCTGCCTGGCTTTTATCTGTATATGGAGGCTGGGGTTGGACCGTCGGGGGCTAAACAAGAAGAGGACAAACACGGTTAGTTACTTTAATAAAGGTTTACGGCATCATGAATACACCTCCCTCCCCTAGCATTCCTCTAACGTCCTACATGAATACATCTGTCTGGGTTTTGTGTGCATCTATAAATCCCTAATTATTCAGGTTTCGGTACTGATTATTACATACATTTAGGATTTTCTTTGTGATTTAGTTATAAGGGATTGTCGCCTCATCCATTTATCATCCACAATGCTTCAAATTAGGATGAAATAATCCACAAAAAAGGTTTTAGGTGCAATTTGCAGAGAAAAATTAAAAGACATTGTTTAATCCACTGAGAAAAGTCTTCAGTCACTTTATGTGACCGCAGACTTCTGAATACTTACAGCGTGCGATGCATGCGCCGTCAGGATTCTCTGGTATTGCTGGCAATACCGGTGAATGCTGACAGTGTGTGCACCACACACTGTAAGGCTACGCTCCCACGATGAGCTTTTGGCTTTTCGATGCTAATTTTTTCTGCTGTGGCAAAATCACAGCGTCTTACAGTTCCAGCAAAGTGAATTAGATTTATAAAAATCTCCTACCCATGGGATTCTTTGCGTAAACCCACCTGGGGTGCGTGTTTCAAATCCGCAACATCTCAGTTTCTCTTGTGTTTAGGCTGAGTTTTCTACTCGGAATGTCCCCATAGACTTGCATTAGATGTGGAAAATCTGCAGGTAAGAAAAAGCGAACTTGTGTTGTAAGTGCGTTTCCGTGGCAGAATCGCAACAAATACACATGTAATGTGTACCTGAGTATGTCAATAAAGTTGTCAAAGCCAAATACCCAGAAGTTTCAAAAACAAAACAGCTTTATTTAAAGCATAACACACCAACAAGAGACAAAAACCGCAGCATCTAAAATGTGTTAAAAACGCATGTTAAAATAAATGCGCGCAAAAACCCAAGGATCTAAATGTCTTCACAAAGCACAGATAATTCTCCTGTGCTCAGCCTATGAAATAACGATGTACACAGCCCATGTAATACATATCACATAATAGTGCAACACATACCACATGTAATACCAATGTACACAGCCCATGTAATATCACTATAAAGTGAGCACATAATAGTGCAATACATACGACATGTAATACCAATGTACACAGCCCATGTAATTGGAGCGCCCGCCAGGGCCGTGGGGATCCTCGGTACCGGGCCGGTTCTTAAGGGGATGTGTCATGACAGCAGTGACCCGGTCCGTGGCCCTGAACATCCAATGAAAAATGCTGATTGAAGGGGAAATAAAGTTTATAAGAGATGGTTTGTGACGCTGGGGCTTATGGTGATGCAGCAGAGTTGATACAGCTCTCCACAGGTAGAGCTTAGTCCCAGGGCAATTATATTGTTAAAGATGGTGATGATGGATGTAGTGCAGGGAAGATGGTGCAGTAAATAACTCCGAGGACACAGCAGGGTGCAATTTCCACACTTTTAGGCTAAGTTCACACGTAGTGGAACTCTCGCGGAAATTACCGCGAGAGTTCCGTAATTCCATTCCGCGGGAAAATCGCATTTTAAATTCCCGCGGAACAACTAGCATTTTGCAAGCGTAATTAGCTTGCAGAATGCTAGCGTTTTCCAAGAGATCTGTAGCATCGCTTGGAGAACTGATTGACAGGTTGGTCACACTCGTCAAACATAGTGTTTGACAAGTGTGACCAACTTTTTACTACTGAGGCTGCCTATGCAGCCTCAGTAGTAAAAGATAAAATGTAAAAAAATAATAAAAAAGATAAAAAATGGTGTTATTTTTACCTTCCGACGTCCCGCGCAGTCTTCCCGCCTCTCTCCACGCTCCCGTTCCCAGTAATCCTTTGGGAAAATGCTCGCAATGACGTACGTTCTCGCGGGATCGTGACGTCTCGCGGTTATTCGCGATGACGTCGCGCGAATGACGGCGAGACTTCGCGATCCCGCGAGAACGGACGTCATCGCGGTAATTGTCGCAAAGGATTACTGGGAACGGGAGAGTGGAGAGAGGCGGGAAGGCTGCGCGGGACATCGGAAGGTGAGAATAACAATATTTTTCATTTTAAATTCTATTTTTTACAGGGATATGGTACCCAAAGCCCGGAGGACAGTCTCCTCTCCTCCGGACCGTGGGTACCATCTGCAATTGTTCTGCTTACTTTTCACATGGTGTGCAAAGCCACATGCGGGAAGTAAGTGGAACAATGCATTCCTATGGGTGCGGGAACGCCGCGATTCCGCAAAATTAATGAGCATGCTGCGTTTTTTACCGCGAAGCGATTCCGCCGCGGTAAAATCCGCAGCATTAGCACAGCATTGCAGAATCCCATAGGAATGCATGGGATGCTTATTTTTCGCGCTTTCGCGGCAAAATCGCGCTGTTAAAATAGCCGCGGAAACGCGAAAAAAAACGCCACGTGTGAACTCAGCCTTATTCATGGCTTGAAGTGCAGGCCGAGGCACTAGTTACATGACAATGGAGGTCTGGGGAACCTGGAAGCAACTTAGGATCCACTAAGCCAGATGGGTTTTGAGGCCTCATTACTGCGCTGTCCTCTGAGGTCCTTGCTGCCTAAAGCTATGCTCAGTCCTCTGTTCCTTATTGTTCTGAAGTAGTTGCCCGTATGGCAGGCAGCTTGAGCCTATTGCAGGTATCGCTCCTTTATGGCGGCTCCGGGCTCTGGTCTGCTGCTGTGCCTTTGGGTGTTTGTTGGGCCAGTAGACCTGCCAGCCCCTGCCAGCCCCTGCCCTCCGGATTTAGCTGCAGGGACTGTTGTACCCGTCAGCCACGGACTCTGGCGTCCGGCATCTAGCACTGTATTCTGGGATGAGCTTGGTCACAGCTCCACTCCCCAGGTTCTCTTTCACTTCTCCTCTCTTCACACAGACTCTGTCTCTCTCAGTCCCAGACACTGACTGTCTGATCCCGCCTCCAGGCCAGAACTTATAGAGAAGCTCTCCTGAAACCGGGTTTAGAGTTCCCTCTTCTGGTCTGGAGTCAGGGAAATTTTTGGATGTAAGTGTTATTTGATCAGGGAACCCCTCTTTGCTTCCAGCCATGTCATCACCCCCTGTGAGGGAGGCAATGCCACTGTGGCAACCGGTATCCTGGGTTGCCACGTAATATCACTATAAAGTGAGCACATAATAGTGTCATATACACCCCATGTTATATCAATGTACACAGCCCATGTAATATCACTATACAGTGAGCACATAAGTGTCATATACACCCCATGTTATATCAATGTACATAGCCTATGTAATATCACTATACAGTGAGCACAAAATAGTGCCATACTCGCCACATGTTATACCAATTTACACAGCCCATGTATTACCACTATACAGTGAGCACATGATAGTGTCATACACACCACATGTAATACCAATGTACACAGCCCATGTAATATCACTATACAGTGAGCACATAATAGTGCCATACACAGGGCTACCACTAGGAATTTCGGAATCCTATACTGGCTCCACCTCCAACCCACGAACCTTCCACAGTCCCACCATCCTCTCTTGGACAAACTCTATTTCTGCACTACGTCCTTACCAATCACACATTAACAGTTCCCATCGCCACATACATAGCCAGCAGCTTTTATTTTGGCCAAAAGATGTTTTAATCTGCCACCACGACTAGGTAGACTCTTCTGGCTGGGCTCTACTCTGCTGTAACTTATGCGGGCCCCTTCTGCACATCGGGCCCCATATGCCAGTAAGGGCAGTAATGTCCTGATAGTGGCCCTGGCCATACACATCACATGAAATTCCGATGTACACAGCCCATGTAATATGACTATACAGTGATCACATAATAGTGTGCTGTTCCATCTAAGGTTATTATTGTATGCTTATATAATTGTGTTATGTTACCTTTCTTTGTATTCAGTTTTGCATTCGGTCCGCTACCACCTGCTGTCCTTTTCTGTATATACACACACACACGCACACACACACACACACACACACACACACACACACACACACACACACACACACACACACACTGCATACCTTGCTGCACACATCTTGCTGTACCACCTGGGTAGTTACACCTGCATTTCTGGAGAAGTACTGCATTACCAATCATACACTGTATGTCCAGATTTCCAATAAACAAGTCTGGACTTCACAATATCTGGTGTGTATCATCTCTCCGGACACATGAACAGGAAAACAGCAACAATGGTCCTGTCTGCTGTGCATCAAGGAAACGGAAGGTAGGAATCTCTCCCAGCCCCACTCAACTACACCTCCATTCGCCTCATGTGGGGACAGAACAAATGGTGCCATACACACCTTATGTAAAATCAATGTACACAGCCCATGTAATATGACTATACAGTGATCACATAATAGTGTCATACACACCCTATGTAATACCGATGTACACAGCCCATGTTATAGCACTATACAGTGAGCACATAATAGCGCCATACACACCCTATGTAATACTGATGTACACAGCCCATGTAATATCACTATACGGTGAGCATATAATAGTGTCATACACACCCTATGCAATATCAATGTACACAGCCCATGTAATATCACTATACAGTGAGCACATAATAGCGCCATACACACCCTATGTAATACTGATGTACACAGCCCATGTAATAGCACTATATAGTGAGCACATAATAGCGCCATACACACCCTATGTAATACTGATGTACACAGCCCATGTAATATGACTATACAGTGATCACATAATAGTGTCATACACACCCTATGTAATACCGATGTACACAGCCCATGTAATAGCACTATACAGTGAGCACATAATAGCACCATACACACCCTATGTAATACTGATGTACACAGCCCATGTAATATGACTATACAGTGATCACATAATAGTGTCATACACACCCTATGTAATACCGATGTACACAGCCCATGTAATAGCACTATACAGTGAGCACATAATAGCACCATACACACCCTATGCAATACCGATGTACACAGCCCATGTAATAGCACTATACAGTGAGCACATAATAGCGCCATACACACCCTATGTAATACTGATGTTCCCAGCCCATGTTATATCACTATACAGTGAGCACATAATAGCGCCATACACACCCTATGCAATACCGATGTACACAGCCCATGTAATATCACTATACAGTGAGCACATAATAGCGCCATACACACCCTATGCAATATCAATGTACACAGCCCATGTAATAGCACTATACAGTGAGCACATAATAGCGCCATACACACCCTATGTAATACTGATGTACACAGCCCATGTAATATGACTATACAGTGATCACATAATAGTGTCATACACACCCTATGTAATACCGATGTACACAGCCCATGTAATAGCACTATACAGTGAGCACATAATAGCACCATACACACCCTATGCAATACCGATGTACACAGCCCATGTAATAGCACTATACAGTGAGCACATAATAGCGCCATACACACCCTATGTAATACTGATGTTCCCAGCCCATGTTATATCACTATACAGTGAACACATAATAGTGCCATACACACCCTATGCAATACCGATGTACACAGCCCATGTAATATCACTATACAGTGAGCACAAAATAGCGCCATACACACCCTATGCAATATCAATGTACACAGCCCATGTAATAGCACTATACAGTGAGCACATAATAGCGCCATACACACCCTATGCAATATCAATGTACACAGCCCATGTAATAGCACTATACAGTGAGCACATAATAGCGCCATACACACCCTATGTAATACCGATGTACACAGCCCATGTAATAGCACTATACAGTGAGCACATAATAGCACCATACACACCCTATGCAATACCGATGTACACAGCCCATGTAATAGCACTATACAGTGAGCACATAATAGCGCCATACACACCCTATGTAATACTGATGTTCCCAGCCCATGTTATATCACTATACAGTGAACACATAATAGTGCCATACACACCCTATGCAATACCGATGTACACAGCCCATGTAATATCACTATACAGTGAGCACAAAATAGCGCCATACACACCCTATGCAATATCAATGTACACAGCCCATGTAATAGCACTATACAGTGAGCACATAATAGCGCCATACACACCCTATGCAATATCAATGTACACAGCCCATGTAATAGCACTATACAGTGATCACATAATAGCGCCATACACACCCTATGTAATACCGATGTACCCAGCCCATGTAATATCACTATACAGTGATCACATAATAGCGCCATACACACCCTATGCAATATCAATGTACACAGCCCATGTAATAGCACTATACAGTGAGCACATAATAGCGCCATACACACCCTATGCAATATCAATGTACACAGCCCATGTAATAGCACTATACAGTGAGCACATAATAGCGCCATACACACCCTATGTAATACTGATGTACACAGCCCATGTAATAGCACTATACAGTGAGCACATAATAGTGTCATACACACCCTATGCAATATCAATGTACACAGCCCATGTAATAGCACTATACAGTGAGCACATAATAGCGCCATACACACCCTATGCAATATCATTGTACACAGCCCATGTAATAGCACTATACAGTGAGCACATAATAGCGCCATACACACCCTATGCAATATCAATGTACACAGCCCATGTAATAGCACTATACAGTGAGCACATAATAGCGCCATACACACCCTATGCAATATCAATGTACACAGCCCATGTAATAGCACTATACAGTGAGCACATAATAGCGCCATACACACCCTATGTAATACCGATGTACCCAGCCCATGTAATATCACTATACAGTGAGCACATAATAGCGCCATACACACCCTATGCAATATCAATGTACACAGCCCATGTAATAGCACTATACAGTGAGCACATAATAGCGCCATACACACCCTATGCAATATCAATGTACACAGCCCATGTAATAGCACTATACAGTGAGCACATAATAGCGCCATACACACCCTATGTAATACCGATGTACCCAGCCCATGTAATATCACTATACAGTGAGCACATAATAGCGCCATACACACCCTATGCAATATCAATGTACACAGCCCATGTAATAGCACTATACAGTGAGCACATAATAGCGCCATACACACCCTATGCAATATCAATGTACACAGCCCATGTAATAGCACTATACAGTGAGCACATAATAGCGCCATACACACCCTATGTAATACTGATGTACACAGCCCATGTAATAGCACTATACAGTGAGCACATAATAGCGCCATACACACCCTATGCAATACCGATGTACACAGCCCATGTAATATCACTATACAGTGATCACATAATAGCGCCATACACACCCTATGTAATACTGATGTACACAGCCCATGTAATAGCACTATACAGTGATCACATAATAGCGCCATACACACCCTATGTAATACTGATGTACACAGCCCATGTAATAGCACTATACAGTGATCACATAATAGCGCCATACACACCCTATGTAATACCGATGTACACAGCCCATGTAATAGCACTATACAGTGAGCACATAATAGCGCCATACACACCCTATGTAATACTGATGTACACAGCCCATGTAATAGCACTATACAGTGAGCACATAATAGCGCCATACACACCCTATGCAATACCGATGTACACAGCCCATGTAATATCACTATACAGTGAGCACATAATAGCGCCATACACACCCTATGTAATACCGATGTACACAGCCCATGTAATAGCACTATACAGTGAGCACATAATAGCGCCATACACACCCTATGTAATACCGATGTACACAGCCCATGTAATAGCACTATACAGTGAGCACATAATAGCGCCATACACACCCTATGTAATACCGATGTACACAGCCCATGTAATAGCACTATACAGTGAGCACATAATAGCGCCATACACACCCTATGCAATACCGATGTACACAGCCCATGTAATAGCACTATACAGTGAGCACATAATAGCGCCATACACACCCTATGTAATACTGATGTACACAGCCCATGTAATAGCACTATACAGTGAGCACATAATAGCGCCATACACACCCTATGTAATACCGATGTACACAGCCCATGTAATAGCACTATACAGTGAGCACATAATAGCGCCATACACACCCTATGTAATACCGATGTACACAGCCCATGTAATAGCACTATACAGTGAGCACATAATAGCGCCATACACACCCTATGCAATATCAATGTACACAGCCCATGTAATAGCACTATACAGTGAGCACATAATAGCGCCATACACACCCTATGTAATACCGATGTACACAGCCCATGTAATAGCACTATACAGTGAGCACATAATAGCGCCATACACACCCTATGTAATACCGATGTACACAGCCCATGTAATAGCACTATACAGTGAGCACATAATAGCGCCATACACACCCTATGCAATATCAATGTACACAGCCCATGTAATAGCACTATACAGTGAGCACATAATAGCGCCATACACACCCTATGTAATACCGATGTACACAGCCCATGTAATAGCACTATACAGTGAGCACATAATAGCGCCATACACACCCTATGCAATATCAATGTACACAGCCCATGTAATAGCACTATACAGTGAGCACATAATAGCGCCATACACACCCTATGTAATACTGAT
Organism: Dendrobates tinctorius; assembly: GCF_039654945.1. Classification (NCBI taxonomy): domain Eukaryota; kingdom Metazoa; phylum Chordata; class Amphibia; order Anura; family Dendrobatidae; genus Dendrobates; species Dendrobates tinctorius. Next base: position 4,426,804 of record NW_027361674.1, read on the forward strand.
GTACACAGCCCATGTAATAGCACTATACAGTGAGCACATAATAGCGCCATACACACCCTATGCAATATCAATGTACACAGCCCATGTAATAGCACTATACAGTGAGCACATAATAGCGCCATACACACCCTATGTAATACTGATGTACACAGCCCATGTAATAGCACTATACAGTGAGCACATAATAGCGCCATACACACCCTATGCAATATCAATGTACACAGCCCATGTAATAGCACTATACAGTGAGCACATAATAGCGCCATACACACCCTATGTAATACCGATGTACACAGCCCATGTAATAGCACTATACAGTGAGCACATAATAGCGCCATACACACCCTATGTAATACTGATGTACACAGCCCATGTAATAGCACTATACAGTGAGCACATAATAGCGCCATACACACCCTATGTAATACCGATGTACACAGCCCATGTAATAGCACTATACAGTGAGCACATAATAGCGCCATACACACCCTATGTAATACCGATGTACACAGCCCATGTAATAGCACTATACAGTGAGCACATAATAGCGCCATACACACCCTATGCAATACCGATGTACACAGCCCATGTAATAGCACTATACAGTGAGCACATAATAGCGCCATACACACCCTATGTAATACTGATGTACACAGCCCATGTAATATCACTATACAGTGAGCACATAATAGCGCCATACACACCCTATGTAATACTGATGTACACAGCCCATGTAATAGCACTATACAGTGAGCACATAATAGCGCCATACAACCCTATGCAATACCGATGTACACAGCCCATGTAATAGCACTATACAGTGAGCACATAATAGCGCCATACACACCCTATGTAATACTGATGTACACAGCCCATGTAATAGCACTATACAGTGAGCACATAATAGCGCCATACACACCCTATGTAATACTGATGTACACAGCCCATGTAATAGCACTATACAGTGAGCACATAATAGTGCCATACACACCCTATGTAATACCGATGTACACAGCCCATGTAATAGCACTATACAGTGAGCACATAATAGCGCCACACACACCCTATGTAATACTGATGTACACAGCCCATGTAATAGCACTATACAGTGAGCACATAATAGCGCCATACACACCCTATGTAATACTGATGTACACAGCCCATGTAATAGCACTATACAGTGAGCACATAATAGCGCCATACACACCCTATGTAATACTGATGTACACAGCCCATGTAATAGCACTATACAGTGAGCACATAATAGTGCCATACACACCCTATGTAATACTGATGTACACAGCCCATGTAATAGCACTATACAGTGAGCACATAATAGCGCCATACACACCCTATGTAATACTGATGTACACAGCCCATGTAATATCACTATACAGTGAGCACATAATAGCGCCATACACACCCTATGTAATACTGATGTACACAGCCCATGTAATATCACTATACAGTGATCACATAATAGCGCCATACACACCCTATGTAATACTGATGTACACAGCCCATGTAATATCACTATACAGTGAGCACATAATAGCGCCATACACACCCTATGTAATACTGATGTACACAGCCCATGTAATATCACTATACAGTGATCACATAATAGCGCCATACACACCCTATGCAATACCGATGTACACAGCCCATGTAATAGCACTATACAGTGAGCACATAATAGCGCCATACACACCCTATGTAATACTGATGTACACAGCCCATGTAATATCACTATACAGTGATCACATAATAGCGCCATACACACCCTATGTAATACTGATGTACACAGCCCATGTAATATCACTATACAGTGAGCACATAATAGCGCCATACACACCCTATGTAATACTGATGTACACAGCCCATGTAATATCACTATACAGTGATCACATAATAGCGCCATACACACCCTATGCAATACCGATGTACACAGCCCATGTAATAGCACTATACAGTGAGCACATAATAGCGCCATACACACCCTATGTAATACTGATGTACACAGCCCATGTAATAGCACTATACAGTGAGCACATAATAGCGCCATACACACCCTATGCAATACCGATGTACACAGCCCATGTAATAGCACTATACAGTGAGCACATAATAGCGCCATACACACCCTATGTAATACTGATGTACACAGCCCATGTAATATCACTATACAGTGAGCACATAATAGCGCCATACACACCCTATGTAATACTGATGTACACAGCCCATGTAATAGCACTATACAGTGAGCACATAATAGCGCCATACACACCCTATGTAATACTGATGTACACAGCCCATGTAATAGCACTATACAGTGAGCACATAATAGCGCCATACACACCCTATGTAATACTGATGTACACAGCCCATGTAATAGCACTATACAGTGAGCACATAATAGTGCCATACACACCCTATGTAATACCGATGTACACAGCCCATGTAATAGCACTATACAGTGAGCACATAATAGCGCCATACACACCCTATGTAATACTGATGTACACAGCCCATGTAATAGCACTATACAGTGAGCACATAATAGTGCCATACACACCCTATGTAATACTGATGTACACAGCCCATGTAATAGCACTATACAGTGAGCACATAATAGCGCCATACACACCCTATGTAATACTGATGTACACAGCCCATGTAATAGCACTATACAGTGAGCACATAATAGCGCCATACACACCCTATGTAATACTGATGTACACAGCCCATGTAATAGCACTATACAGTGAGCACATAATAGTGCCATACACACCCTATGTAATACTGATGTACACAGCCCATGTAATAGCACTATACAGTGAGCACATAATAGCGCCATACACACCCTATGTAATACTGATGTACACAGCCCATGTAATATCACTATACAGTGAGCACATAATAGCGCCATACACACCCTATGTAATACTGATGTACACAGCCCATGTAATATCACTATACAGTGATCACATAATAGCGCCATACACACCCTATGTAATACTGATGTACACAGCCCATGTAATATCACTATACAGTGAGCACATAATAGCGCCATACACACCCTATGTAATACTGATGTACACAGCCCATGTAATATCACTATACAGTGATCACATAATAGCGCCATACACACCCTATGCAATACCGATGTACACAGCCCATGTAATAGCACTATACAGTGAGCACATAATAGCGCCATACACACCCTATGTAATACTGATGTACACAGCCCATGTAATATCACTATACAGTGAGCACATAATAGCGCCATACACACCCTATGTAATACTGATGTACACAGCCCATGTAATAGCACTATACAGTGATCACATAATAGCGCCATACACACCCTATGCAATATCAATGTACACAGCCCATGTAATAGCACTATACAGTGAGCACATAATAGCGCCATACACACCCTATGTAATACCGATGTACACAGCCCATGTAATAGCACTATACAGTGAGCACATAATAGCGCCATACACACCCTATGTAATACTGATGTACACAGCCCATGTAATAGCACTATACAGTGAGCACATAATAGCGCCATACACACCCTATGTAATACTGATGTACACAGCCCATGTAATAGCACTATACAGTGAGCACATAATAGCGCCATACACACCCTATGTAATACCGATGTACACAGCCCATGTAATAGCACTATACAGTGAGCACATAATAGCGCCATACACACCCTATGTAATACCGATGTACACAGCCCATGTAATAGCACTATACAGTGAGCACATAATAGCGCCATACACACCCTATGCAATACCGATGTACACAGCCCATGTAATAGCACTATACAGTGAGCACATAATAGCGCCATACACACCCTATGTAATACTGATGTACACAGCCCATGTAATATCACTATACAGTGAGCACATAATAGCGCCATACACACCCTATGCAATACCGATGTACACAGCCCATGTAATAGCACTATACAGTGAGCACATAATAGCGCCATACACACCCTATGTAATACTGATGTACACAGCCCATGTAATATCACTATACAGTGATCACATAATAGCGCCATACACACCCTATGTAATACTGATGTACCCAGCCCATGTAATAGCACTATACAGTGAGCACATATACTGTACACCACATGTTTAAAGTGGGAATACATTAGGAGGATATGCGTGGTAGATAGCCATCGGCAGGAGTTAGTAGGGTTTCTAGGCCGATAGTCCAGACTGACACTACGCACACTGTGCAGGCATTATTTGGGCCTGTGAACAGATTACCATGCAGCCCCACGCCTGGGCCATCATTAGTGGGATATATGCAGAGGTTCTGGTTATTGGAGAAAATGTTGATATATTCTAATGCTGAACGAGCAAAGTGAGTCACTTAAAGGGTTCAGTCAAGCACTAAGCAGAAATGTGTTGTAAAATTGGTCTGAAATGGCCTGGAAATGTTAATTCACCACCAGGGATTTTTTTCCAGCTCTCTGCCCAGTTAAGGGTAATTTAGTCCTGTTCTTTCTCTAGGAGCAGCTTCTTTAAGAAAGGAATTGATCGGGACCCCTGATTGCTTCGCATTGTATCAATATTAGGTGAGGCGGCTAAATAGATAATGCCGCCTCCGTGGTCTCCCACAATCCATTGTGCTGATATAACGACTTGCTGTGCAGTTCAATGCCAGACAACATGATATGCCCTATTATCTGCCCAGATGGAAAACAGGTCTAGTAATGAATGTCGCGCACATCTGGACATGGCTTCCCTATACCTCGCTGCACTACCCATTTTAAAGCTCCACGTTTCCGCCAGCGTTTTGTGTTCTGCCTAATTTAATCAGTGATACATAATAACTTGTTATGTGCCGTGTTCAGAATTTCAGGATGGTGTTATTATATCCTTCACAGACAGATGCATTAGGTAATGGTGTGGGATTAGGTCTCCGTCTATAAACATGCCTTTCAACACTTAAATTTTGGAAAATATAAGGGCCACCCGTCCATGAGTTTTTACATATAGGGATAGTGGTATGGCTGCATAGGCTGTTGTCCCTCAATAAAAATGATATCTTTTTGTTGCGCCAGTCTGATAAAATCTAGCATAAAAGCCATATGCAAATCAGGCAGGAAGTGCAGTGGGGGCGTGGACTGCTTCTTCCAAGTGCATTGACACGCCCACACACACGGTCTTCAAAGCTAGATTTCTCATGACTGGTTCATTGGATGTCTACAAAAAAAGGAATCATTTTTATTTGGTGTGGAGGGGGGATCAGTGCCTATATGTAACGTCCGTCTGCGGTTCTGGGCTGCAGCCAGGCAACACCCCGAGAAACACTGATACCCTTTACCCCTATACAGGGATCTGGATTTACAACAGAGCCCAGGAGGTACTGTCTGAATAGGAGCAGCGGCCAGAGCAGGACGGTCGTCAGAGTGAAGTACAAAAACGGCAGGCAATAGCAGAGTCAATTTCAGGCCAAGGTCAGAGTCAAAAACCAGGAGGGCGGCAGAGGTACAGAATCGTTAGGAAGTAGCAGAGTCAGAATATCCAGGCCAAGGTCACAAAACAGGAGAGTAGCAGAAGTACAGAATCGTCAGGCAAAAGAGGGGTCAGAAATCCAGGCTGAGGTCAGAGTCAAACAGAAATCAATCACTAAGTAACACACAGGGGAACCAAGAATATATCCGGCGGCTTGCAAGACCAGTCCCAAGGTATTTGAGGGATCAGGTCATCCCTCACAGGTTCCTGGACTGGTGATGTCATTAGGGCCGCCCCCAAGACCAGGCCAGATGGAGTTGCAGTAACCCCCTGATGACTGACAGAGGGGCGGAGCCTGCGCCCACCAGATGCCTGCGCAGGAGCCACTTCTCTGTCACCACCATAACTCACGGGCGGACCACGGCGCCTCCCAGTGGCCGAGGCAGGAACAGCCGTCCCCGAATCTGACAGTGAAGTGGCGGTCTGGCGCCTCCTAGTGGCCGTGACCGGAACAGCAGGCCTTGAATCCAACGGTGACGTGACAGACCGGCGCCTCCTAGTGGCTAAAGCTGGGATCATAGGCCCTGAGTCTGACGGCGACGTAATAGAACCACGGCGCCTCCCAGTGGCCGAGGCAGGAACAGCCGTCCCCGAGTCTGACGGCGAAGTGGCGGCCCGGCGCCTCCTAGTGGCTGCGACCGGAACAGCAGGCCCCAAATCTGACGGAGACGTGACAGTACCCCCCCTTCCAAGAGGGGCCTCCGGACCCTCAAAACCTGGTTTGTCAGGGTGGAGGAGGTGAAACCTTCTAATTAGTGCTTTTGCATGGATGTCCCGCGCAGGGACCCAGGACCTCTCCTCCGGGCCGTAGCCCCTCCAGTGTACCAGATACTGTACGGACCCTCTTACAAGGCGGGAGTCAAGGACACCCTGGACTTCATACTCCAAGGACCCTCCGACCGAAATGGGAGGAGGAGGGGACGGGACAGGGTGAATAGGGGAGCGATACAACTTGAGGAGAGACTTGTGGAAGACATTGGGAAATTTGAAAGACTGAGGGAGTTTTAAACGGAAGGCCACCGGGTTAATCACCTCTATAATCTCATATGGACCAATAAATCTGGGACCCAGTTTGGCAGACGGTACTTTAAGCTTGATGTTTTTGGTGGAGAGCCAAACCTTGTCTCCAACTCCCAGGTGCGGTCCTTTGGATCGCCGTTTGTTCGCTGCCGAGGTCTGTCTAACCCGGGCCCCTTTCAAGTTAGAGTTTACCTCAGACCAAATGGTTTTTAAACGATGTATATTTTTCTCTACCCCAGGAAGCTCCGACATTCTGGCCGAGAATGAGCCAAAGCGCGGATGCAGCCCGTGGTTGCAGAAAAAGGGGGTAGACTTAATGGAGTCCTGATACTGATTGTTTAGGGCAAACTCGGCTAGTGGCAGATGTTCTGCCCAATCGGACTGGTGTTCTGAGATGTAGCAACGAAGGTATTGCTCCAGAGCCTGGTTGACACGTTCGGTTTGCCCATTGGTTTCAGGGTGGTAAGCCGAGGAAAAAGATAGCTCAATACCAATGCGTTTACAGAACGCCCTCCAGAACTTTGACACGAATTGGGTACCCCTGTCAGACACAATATTGACCGGGGCACCGTGTAAACGTACCACATGTACAATAAACAGTTTACTCAACGTTTCCGAGTTAGGTAACCCCGACAGGGGGACAAAATGACATTGTTTACTGAACCTGTCCACCACCACCCAGATACACGTCTTTCCATCTGAGGACGGTAGGTCCGTAATGAAGTCCATGGAGATGTGGGTCCATGGACTCTCGGGGGTGGGCAAGGACTGGAGCCAGCCAGCAGGGCGAGTATGGGAGGACTTGGCGCGGGCACAGACCTCACATGCTAAGACATATTCTTTGCAGTCCTTAACCACCGTCGGCCACCAAAAATTCCTAGTTATCAATCTGGCGGTATTATTGAGACCAGGATGGCCTGCCAAGACAGAGTCATGTGATTCTCTAAGCACTTGTAGGCGAAACGCAGGTGGAACGAACAATTTGTTGGGTGGCGTAGTGTCAGGGGCTTGTTCTGGGGATTTACGGATCTCCTCCAGAAGGTCCAATGACACTGCGGAGACAATGATCCCAGTGGCCAATATCGGAACTGGTTCACAGTCCTCGGCTTGTGAGGGGCAGAAACTGCGAGAGAGGGCATCGGCCCTCACATTTTTTGTACCAGGGCGGAAGGTGATTATAAAATTAAACCTAGAGAAAAACAATGCCCACCTTGCTTGTCTAGGATTTAACCTTTTTGCTGATTCTAGGTATGTCAGATTCTTATGATCGGTAATTACCGTGATCTTGTGTTTGGCGCCCTCGAGGAAGTGACGCCATTCCTCGAAGGCCCATTTAATTGCCAATAGTTCCCGATTCCCAATATCATAGTTTTTCTCCGTGGGAGAGAATTTGCGGGAAAAAAACGCACATGGACGAAGCTGAGTGAGGGATGTAGTGCCTTGTGATAGCACTGCTCCCACTCCGATTTCAGAGGCATCCACCTCCACAATAAATGGACGGTCCAGATCCGGCTGAACCAAAACTGGGTTGGCCACAAAACTCTCTTTTAACGTAGAAAACGTCTGAATTGCCTCAGGATTCCAGTTGGCCACGTCCGCCCCTTTCCGGGTCAGATCCGTGAGTGGCTTGGCAATCTCTGAGAAACCTCTAATAAACTTGCGGTAATAATTAGCGAACCCCAAAAATCGCTGCAGCGCTTTCAGCGATTTTGGTTGCACCCAAGCCTTAATAGGCTGGACCTTGGCAGGATCCATGCGGAAGCCTTTACCTGAAACCATGTATCCTAAAAACTGTACCTCCTCAGCAAAAAATACACATTTCTCCAGTTTAGCAAACAAGGAGTGTTCACGTAGTCTTTGTAGCACAGAACAGACGTGTTGAGAGTGTGTCACTGGGTCAGCAGAGTAAATCAGAATGTCATCTAAATACACCACGACATACACCCCACAAATGTCTCTAAAAATATCGTTAACAAAGTGCTGAAATACGGCAGGTGCGTTGCTGAGTCCGAACGGCATAACCAGGTACTCAAAATGGCCAAGGGGTGTATTGAAGGCCGTTTTCCACTCATCCCCGTCTCTTATGCGGACTAGATTGTATGCCCCCCGGAGGTCAAGTTTAGTAAACCAACGGGCTCCTGTTAGCTGATTAAAAAGATCAGGGATGAGTGGAAGCGGATACTGGTTTTTTATAGTGATTGCATTCAACTCCCGATAATCAATGCAGGGTCTGAGACCACCATCTTTCTTCTCCACAAAGAAGAACCCAGCCCCAACTGGAGAAATGGACGGTCTGATAAACCCTTTTCTTAGGCTATCTGCAATATAGTCATTCATGGCCTGACGCTCTGGGCCAGAGAGATTAAATATTCTTCCCTTAGGGAGACGGGCATCCGGAATCAGATCAATAGGGCAATCATACTCTCTGTGAGGGGGTAGCTTTTCAGATTCTACAATAGAAAAGACATCCTCAATATCTCTGAAAGCAAACGGTATGCGGGGGGTTTTAACCTTAACTTGGTTTACTGCCAAGGATATGCAATTTTTCTGACACTGTGGGCTCCAGCGTACAACGTCACCCAAGTGCCAGTCGATGACAGGATTGTGCTGGCGTAGCCATGGCATACCCAGAATAACTGCAGAGGTTAAATTGTCCATCACAAAAAATGACACCAGCTCAGTGTGTAAGGCTCCCACAGACATGGCAACCTTGGCAGTAACAAACTTAACCCCCTCCTGAATAATGGACGTGCCATTAATAGCCGTGGTTTTAATAGGGGCATTAAGTTTTAGTAGAGTTACACCCAAATTCCTAGCAGTCAAGGAATCCATAAAATTTCCTTCAGAACCACTATCCACATACGCGTTTAAACACAGCGATTTCTGACCACATGAAACTGAAATGGGTAATAAAACTTTAGCCGCATCTGCGGGCAATACCTGAACCTCTGGGCAACCATAGCCAGAGTAGTTGCCCAGAGGTCGACGTGCCAGGAGCATGGATCTCTGAGGTGCAGCTCTCTCCCTGAAGACTCCAGACTGCCGCATAGTTGTCCAAGAAAATGAGAGAGATCTTCCAGGCTGTGCACTGCAACAGGTGTTCAGGCCAAAAATCAGCTCAGTCAGAAGAAGAGAAAAAAAAAAAGTTCAGGGAGACTGCTTTTGTATATGTTGGGTATATACACAAGAAGCAGTTAATTTTATGGCCGGATATAATGTAACGTCCGTCTGCGGTTCTGGGCTGCAGCCAGGCAACACCCCGAGAAACACTGATACCCTTTACCCCTATACAGGGATCTGGATTTACAACAGAGCCCAGGAGGTACTGTCTGAATAGGAGCAGCGGCCAGAGCAGGACGGTCGTCAGAGTGAAGTACAAAAACGGCAGGCAATAGCAGAGTCAATTTCAGGCCAAGGTCAGAGTCAAAAACCAGGAGGGCGGCAGAGGTACAGAATCGTTAGGAAGTAGCAGAGTCAGAATATCCAGGCCAAGGTCACAAAACAGGAGAGTAGCAGAAGTACAGAATCGTCAGGCAAAAGAGGGGTCAGAAATCCAGGCTGAGGTCAGAGTCAAACAGAAATCAATCACTAAGTAACACACAGGGGAACCAAGAATATATCCGGCGGCTTGCAAGACCAGTCCCAAGGTATTTGAGGGATCAGGTCATCCCTCACAGGTTCCTGGACTGGTGATGTCATTAGGGCCGCCCCCAAGACCAGGCCAGATGGAGTTGCAGTAACCCCCTGATGACTGACAGAGGGGCGGAGCCTGCGCCCACCAGATGCCTGCGCAGGAGCCACTTCTCTGTCACCACCATAACTCACGGGCGGACCACGGCGCCTCCCAGTGGCCGAGGCAGGAACAGCCGTCCCCGAATCTGACAGTGAAGTGGCGGTCTGGCGCCTCCTAGTGGCCGTGACCGGAACAGCAGGCCTTGAATCCAACGGTGACGTGACAGACCGGCGCCTCCTAGTGGCTAAAGCTGGGATCATAGGCCCTGAGTCTGACGGCGACGTAATAGAACCACGGCGCCTCCCAGTGGCCGAGGCAGGAACAGCCGTCCCCGAGTCTGACGGCGAAGTGGCGGCCCGGCGCCTCCTAGTGGCTGCGACCGGAACAGCAGGCCCCAAATCTGACGGAGACGTGACACTATACAGCCATATCACTACCTCCATAAGCACAAAAATGTGCAGACAGTTCCCTTTAAAGGGGTTGTCACGACTGGGTAGGTAATCGCCTATCCACAAAATAGCTGGTAACATGTAGATCACTAACTGTGCCCCCTGAAGAAAGGGATTTTGGAGATTAGGGCTCTTGTTGGAATGGAGCGGTAACACTCAGTCATCTTCGAAAGTTCCACTCACAATGAACAGAAGAGTGGGGCACATATGCAGCCACTGCTACATGCCAGTGGGGCATTTCAGAGCCCAGATCTTGGGATTTGTGGGGTCCTAGTCATGAGCAAATTATCACCTTATCCCTTTAGGTTGTCTGCCCCAGAAATGCCTCTTTGACGCAAAGTTCTATTTGTGCCATGCTGATTTGAGGTCGACATTGGCGTTTGTATAGCCTCACTGTGTTTGCATGGGTTTTATATTAATACTCCACTATAAAAAAGATAAAAACATGGGATTCGTCCTAGTGACTCAACAAAAAGTAAAAGTTATCAACTATTCAATATAAGGTTGGCTGGTTTTCTTCCCAACACAGAAGGTTTATAACCATTTTGGTCTTATTCCTTCTTGACTTGGTTTCCCAGTAATCGTCAACACTAAATGCAACTTCCATCATCTTCAGCTATGACTAACTACAAGTCACTTCTTGGTTTTGGGCTGCATAGTGGTGGCTACCTAGAGATTTTACCCATCTACTAGTTGAGCAAAAAATATTTGTAGGAGCCTGGTCAGTAAGCTGTGGACCAGAGTTCTGAGAACGTCCTAAAGCATCTCTAGTGCCTCTTCTGAATTGTAGGCCCCAGCAACAAAAATGTTTCAGGACGTATTAATCAAAAGAAGCACTGGAGGTAGGTAGTAGAAAGTTTCAAGTGCTCTGGTTCGGTAGCAACAGACTACAGACTTGCCAACCGGACCAGGGACCTACAGATTTTTTTGCTCAACCTCACTGTCTTCATATTGTTTGCACCATGCACAGGAACTGATCTCCAAAATGAGACACAACCTGTTAGCGTTTTTTCTAATTCCTTTAAGAAAATATATGTAAATATATTTCTTTAATTGCACCCCCCCTACATTCGAGCCTTAGCCTGCTGCCTATTCCATCCACTCTTGCATGATCTTGACCTATGTATACTGCAGCTGGAAGCACACGTTCCGGTTTTGATGGCGGTATTACTGAAGCTGAAAAAAACATTACTTTTATGAAACATTTGTCTCTCTGTAGGAACAGAGTCTAGACTGGAGAATGAATGCTTAAAGCTATTTAGCATAATAAACCCCTGATAGTATCATGATGTGACTGATGCCGTGCTAGAATAAGACTAGAGGTCCAGTCACCGCACTACTCCTCCGCTGCACCGTTCCTGTGTTGAGAGCCTGGTAAGTGACTGTATCGGCACAGATTTACTGCCCCAGTCATGTCGTGTTAGAGGCGCTCTCAGCAGATAATGTGATGCTTGTTGGAGAGACTTTCACACATTTAGCGGCTATTATTACGCCTTTTTCAGCAGGTCCATCAGGTCGTAACATTTCATTTGAGTCTTTACGTTTGACGTGTTAATGCAGCGTTAAAGGAGAACTGTGATTTAATTTCTCTTCGGATTCATGTTTAAAATGCCCCAAAGCATTTTCACTAATAGTAAAATTAAAGGATGTTTTTATTAAATGTGTTGCTCTAAAGTAATTTCCCTTAAAATGTTTCTGTACTTAATTTCACAGTTGCTCTGTATGGGTTATGATAAACTTAAAAAAAGGTTTGCTACCATTTTTTGTAAAGGTATAGTTTTAGAATGCTCTCAAAATAAAGTCCAGCACCTATGCACCTGCTGATGACTCTCCGCTCCTCCGTCCCACTTGCCTGGGCCCTCGCTGATCTCCTTTACTTCTCTTTCAGCATTGCCTGCTGCATCAAATCATGAGCCATCAAAGAAGAAGCGGAGACTGGTAGGAAACCCAGGCAGCGGGATGGAGTAGCAATAGGGAAACAGCAGGTGAGTGAGATGCAACCATACAGGAGCCGAAGAGGTAAGGGGGCCACTTATACCTCAAAAAGAGGAGGAATTGTGTGTTATCATGAGCTATTGGACTGTAAAGGTCCATATACAGTCCTTGCTCTAGAGCCTTTTCTGTCTGTGTTCACCACGGAGATATGTACAGTATAACACAATGTATATTTAAAATGAAAGGAACGGGTGGAAAACTCCTTAAAATAGTGTCTACATGTGCAACCAATATTTTTATACTGGATCAATATGTCTAAAATAAAAAAAATGAATTAATAATTAACATTCTTCTAATGTCTTGTGTCTACAACTCTCATGTGGACTTGTGTCTCCATGGTTGCAGACTACAAACAAATCCTGTGTAGTCAGATAACTTCTGCTGCTCACCTACAGATGGTGCCCATCATATCCATTTATATATCTATCTACTGTATCTATCAATCTATCCCTCTCTGTATCCATCCAGTTAATATTTTTCTCATATTTATATATCCCTCCATCTCATGTCTAATTATCTATCTATCCATTCCATACAGGGCTGCCACTAGGAATTTCGGGGACCCATACTGGCAAAATTTTCGAGGTCCCATTGAGAATCCGCTCTGGCTTCACCCCAGCCCCGCCTCCACCCCTCGAACTGTCCACAGCCCCAGCGCTCTCTCTTGGAAAAACTCCACTTCTCACCAATCACACATTAACAGTTCCCATTAACAGATCACACATATAACCAGCAGCCTTTATTTTGGCCAAAATATTTTTTAAGCCACCACCACAACACGGTAGACTCTTTTGGCCGGGCCCTACTCTACTCTAACCTATTAAACATTTGTTAAAATATGCAATACTTTTAAATTGACCAATAATATCACACACAAGGGACAAATACCACCATACCATGACCAGACACCATATTACCACCACATAGTGACTTACAATACCACATACAAAGAAGAAATACCGCCACACCATGTCCAGACCACATATTAAAACCACAGTGACCGAATAATATAACATACAAGGGACAAATACTGCCACACCATGACCAGACCACATATTACCACCACATGGTGACCAATAATACCACATACAAGGAACAAATACTACCACACCATGGCCGGACAACATATTATCACCACTTTGTGACTGAATACTACAATACTGATCAGTAATAAAAAAAACAATACTAATATCACCATATGTGCCATTATACACAGGAGATCTGTACTTAGCATGCAGTGTCAGTGTAAAGGCAATACAGTGATCACTGGTGACATTGTACACAGGACCGCTGTATATAGTATACAGTGTATTGTATCAGTGTATAGGTAACACACTGACTCACCAGTGACGCCTCTAGGTGAAGTCTTTCATGTTCATCAAGGACAGATTGATATCACTTCTTCCAGCCAGGGCTCGTCTCTGCAGGAAATAATACAGTTATCTAGAGCACCGCTTGAAGAACACATTACTTCTTTCTCAACTTCTACACTACACCAAATGAAGAAAAAAAGGCAACATAGTATCACTCTGCACAATAACAGGACCGCCTCCCCATTTAAAACAGAATACTCAAAAAATAAAATACATCACTGTAGTAATAATATCCCTTAATTAGCCCCTATGGTAATAATATCCCCCATCCTGGCCCCCATGTGTCTCATTCCTGGCTTCAGCCATATGTTCTCCCATCCTGCCCTCATGAGTATCCATACTACACCATATGATCTCCCCATCCTGCCCCATTTGTCCCATGATCCTGCCACAACTGTCCCATTATCCTGCCCCATATGTCCCATGATCCTGTCCCATGAACCCGCCCCATCTGTCTCCATCCTGCCCCATCTGTCTCCATCTTGTCCCATCTGTCTCCATCCTGTCCCATCTGTCTCCATCCTGCCCCATCTATCTCCATCCCGCACCATGTCTCCAGTCATGTCCCCTGTGTCCCCAATCATGCCCCCTGTGTCTCCAATCCTGCCCCCAATGTCTCCAGTTCTGCCCCGTGTCTCCAGTCCTGCCCCATATCTTTCATCCTGCCACCATGTCTCCAATCCTGCCCCCTGTGTCTCCAATCCTGCCCCCATATCTTTCATCCTGCCACCATGTCTCCAATCCTCCCCATGTATCTCCAATCCTGCCCCCGTGTCTCCAATCCTGCCCCCATATCTTTCATCCTTCCACCATGTCTCTAATCCTGCCCCCATATCTTTCATCCTGCCACCATGTCTCTAATCCTGCCCCCATATCTTTCATCTTGCCACCATGTCTCCAATCCTGCCCCCTGTGTCTCCAATTCTGCCCCTGTGTCTCCAATCCTGACCCATATCTTTCAGCCTGCCACCATGTCTCCAATCCTGCCAACATATCTTTCATCCTGCCACCATGTCTCCAATCCTGCCCCCATATCTTTCATCCTGCCACCATATCTCCAATCCTGCCCTGTGTCTCCATTCTGTGTCTCCAATCATGCCCCCTGTGTCTCCAATCATGCCCCCATATCTTTCATCCTGCCCCCGTGTCTCCCATCCTGCCCCCTGTGTTTCCATTCTGCTCCCTGTGTTTCCAATCATGCCTCCTGTGTCTCCAGTCATGCCCTCTGTGTCTCCAATCATGCCTCCATATCTTTCATCCTGCCTCCTGTCTCCATTCTGCCCTGGCAGGATAGACACTTGTTTCCATCCTGCCAGCTTGCTGCTTTCAATAAAAATAAAATAAAAACTTTCTCCTTACCTTTCTGTGCTCCTGCGGCGAGTGATCTTCCCTAAAAGCTGAAAGCACACACTTGCCGGCGAATGACAATGACGTCAGACGCCAGCGACGTCCGCACTGACGTCAGCTGCCAGCCTCTGATTGGCTGGCAGCTTTAACTATTGCCATGCGGGCCCGGGCCCTCATGGCAATAGAGTGTAACTGAACCCTGCGTCTCGGACGCAGGGTTCAATTACTGCACTGGCAAAATCCTGCCGCTGGGGCTCGATAAGCAGAAGAGACGGCAATAATGCCCTGATGGCGGCCCTGATTCCATAGCTCTCCATCTATCCCATATTCAATTATATCTATTAAGCTATACAGCCCTTACCTATCCAGCTCTATCCATACCATACCTAATTATCTGTTCATCCATCCCATATCTATCCATTCCATATTCATCCATCTAATATCTCTCCATCCATCCATTCCATATCTAATTATCTATCCATCCATCTCCATCCATCCCATGTCTATCAATCTATCCATCCCATATCTTGCCACCTCATATTCATCCACCATCTATCCATGGATCTGTATCTGTAGATCCCTCCCATGGATCTCTGCCTAATATCTGTCCATTCATAACTTCTGCCAAGTTTTTTTTTCAAACTTTTGTGTAAACATCCATTGATTTGTTCATATTTGCACCAGCCTACTGCACATGAACACATATGCATGAAAAGGAATGACAAATGGTTTTGAAACCAGTTCTCGTCCCCCTTGTTCATGCGGTTAGGTCTGTCCATGCAGGTGCGTGTCAATCCAGTGAAGCGATTCAAAAATAAATCTCTGACCACAAATATTTGCTGCATTGCTTAGATGCAGTGATCCTGCTCCATATGACCTGCGCACATATCTGCGTTATATCGGTCTGCTAAATATATGTATTATTCATGACGAGTAATTGTACAGAATTCCTGCTTGAATACCTATGTCTCATCCATCCATTTATCTATATCTGTCTATCTTCCACTTTCCAAGAACTTGATATGTTGTAGTTTAGGGATTAGGACTCTTTTTTATGGGTAGAAAATTGGCTGACGGAGTTTTTGTAAAAATTCTTGTTTTTGATCTTTGGACTGTGTATACATCAAAGTGATCAGTGAGCGGGTAAGCAAAATGATTGTTCATCAGCTGATCATATCTTTATGTAGTCCATGATATAATAGAGCAAACAGGGGGTGTGCTGATGACTATATTTGCCAGCTCCCCATTTTGTCCAATTTTAAAAATCCACAAAGAGAATTGATGTATTTTACCCTCTTAAAATTTGGTGTCACAAGTCCGTCCGGAAGAAATATTACTAATGTTATATACTTCTTCTTTGGTGCACCTTGACTGTACTTGATATTATGTTGTAATTGTGGAGACAAGAGGGTAAGTTGGTGTTCTTGTTTGCTGTAGCGGCCGTCTTAAGAAAGACTGCATGGACCAGAGCCCATCCCACTGAATGCATGCACTCCTTTCCCGTTGACAGAATACCACGCAGACAACACAGGGTGAGTGTAAAACAGTGTGGCAATAATTTATTGAATCACCAACAGACAATAACATATTGAATAGTCCTAGCAAAAATACGCAAAATGGTTTAAATTATTGAGTTTCACTCTTCCACTGGCTCGCTGGGATTAGAGCATCTGCGACTTCGGGGCTTCCAGGGCATACTAAGCCCACCAGTGGCACCTCACTTTTGGCGGGCACCCACAGAAAGGATGTAACTACAAGCTGATTGTCCCAGCCTGGATTCTCCAAACATCTTTGAGGGTCAATGAAGCAGATCTGTATTTGGGTCGCCCTCGCACACCCAGGGCAGCGGGGGTACTCGGTACCGGGCCGGTGTCAAGGCGGGAATGTGTCACATCAGCGGTGACCCGGTCCGTGGCCCTGGGCGCCCAATATCAATGGCGGTGATGTTAATGGTGTTAAAGTTTATATGAATAGTTCGTGACGCCACCCGTGGTGTTTGGCAAGTAAGATGGTAAGCCAATGCTGCATACAGATCCGCTGGGACTGATGGTGTGGTGCAGCAAAGATGGTGTAGCTCCCCACAGGTGGAGCTGTAGTCTCAGGGCAGTGTAGGGGCAATGGATGAGGAGAGGCGCAGAATGGTATGGAGGCTGGTACCCAGATGTAGTGGTGCGGGAATAACTGGAGGACACCAGAGTATGCGGTTCCAAAGCTTTACTCACTGTTTGCAGTTCACACAACTGCCTGCCTCCGTACCGTGTTCTCCAGGTCAGGGCTCCAGCCAACCTCCAGGCAGGATAGGATTCTCCCTTCCACACTCCGCCAACATGTACCTTACTGAACGACTCCTCCAATGTGCCTTTAGGTGCGAAGCACTCCAGTACTTAGTTACCCTGGAATGCCTCTCTCTAGGTGTTCCAAGTCTTTACTTGTATGACAGACAGCTGTAGCCTGCTTCGGGGACTCCACTCTGCGTCCTGGCTCTCTCTTCAGTTGCTGTTGTGTCCCAAGTCTATGATGGTAGCAAGGCGTTAGCGGCTCACTACTCCTCCGGTGTCTGTTGCCGGACATAAAGATCCGATCCGATCAACCTCGGGGACCGGGCCCCGGCCTTTGCGCTCTCTGGACTGGAAGGGTTCTCTCTCTTTCTCAACCTGCTTCCCACCGTCCTTCTATTCTCCTTCATTCCGATCTGTTCTCTCTTATGGAAGGTTAGGTTATCAATCTTATCAGTCTCTTTCTCTGGTCTTTCTCGTGCCAGCAGCCCAGATCACTGGGACCTGCTGCAGCACGTCCCTCAGACACCCATCTTCTCTCTTCTCTCTCCTCCAACCAACTAACTAACTTTCACTCTTCCCACTCTTTTGTATCATCTCTCTCCACCCGCCTCCCAGCACATCTCGTGTTACGAAGCAGGGTTCCACGAGGGGTGCTCTGCTAACCCCCAGCCTGAAGCTGTTAGGTGGCCCCACTGAACTATCCTGTGTGTGGAATGCAGGTGTGGAGTGTGGTCAGGAGTTCCCACCTTACCTGGATGGTGGGGCACTACACTTTAGGAGAAGGTGCAGTACCTCTGTGGAAACTGAAGACTCAGGGGTGCCACATATTCCTCCAGCTAGAGCCATAGTCCCTTAAGCTGGCACCCTGTAGAATATCAAATCTGTGTTCCCCTTGATGATTCCATAGTGCCTAGGTTGTTGTTCTGTAGAGACTCTTTTCTTGCAGAAGGATAGAAATTGCATTTTAAAATGGGTAATCAACATATTAGCAAACATCAATTGTTCAATGAACCTGCGTCCCTGTCCTCCAAAGATAGCAGACAATAACCTGTAGGAGCTGATATAAGAAGTAAGCACCTACCATTCAACAATTCTCGAACATCAATTTCAAGCATCAACATGCAAGCTATTAAGACACCTATGTTTCTTGACCCACCAAAGAAAAAAAACACAAATTCAATACTCAATGTTTAGACAGTAGTCTATGTCTCTTGGCCTACTGAAAATAGACATCAGGCCTAATTATGATTAAATGCTGAGTCATAACAGTAAAGTTTCACTTTATTTGCTGTAACATTTGTATGTGCGTGTGTTTTAGAGACGCATAGGGATATGGCGTGCAAAGAGGTTGTCTGGCCGGAATCCCTGGATAGTATCCCTGAACAGCAAGTGGGTGGTCTCTTTTGAATGTACATGTTGGTATGACAAGTTTGTTGACTATGAGCATAGCGAATTGGTAGTGTTGCACAGAATCCCTATTTTTCCTCCATTCGGGGGGCAGTTACAGAGGGTGCAGATGCAGGTAAGGCTAGGTTCACATTGCGTTAATGCAGTCTGTTCAACACATAGCATTGATGGTCTGCGTTAACGCTACTCCATAACGTGATTGCTTTATGTGATCGTGCTAGTGTAGCCTCTCCGTCTGCGCTAGCAGTGACAGACCCCCAATCGGTGCAGACCGTGTCCGAGGGTCCGTCACAGAATGACGGTACATCGCTAACTCATGCCGTTTATGACATGCCTTAGGCTGGTTTCACATTTGCGTTTTTTTGCGCTGGAAAAAAACGCATACGTGTGCATGCGTTTTTTGCCCTATATTTAACATGGGTGCGCATACCTGCGCGCTGGTAAGCGCATGTATGCGATTTTCATGCGCTGCGTTTTTTTGGGGTGTGCGTTTGTATTTTCCAGACGCAGCATGTTGCATTTTTTGGCCCTGCAAAAAAGCGCATGCGCACATATGCGCACGTTTTGCGCTAAAAATGGCCATTATAGCCTATGGATGCGCATACATGCGCACTGGCATGCTCATGTATGCGTTTTTTTGCACATGCGTTTTTTTTTGTTAACCATGGAATTTAGGGGTTTGGGTTAGAGTTAGGGTTAGTTAAGGGGGTTTAGGGTTAGGGTTAGGGTCAGGGTCAGGGTTAGGGTTGGGGTTAGGGTCAGGGTTAGGGTTAAGTATGGTTTGGTTAAGGGTCAGGGTCAGGGTTAGGGTTGGGGTTAGGGTCAGGGTTAGGGTTAAGTATGGTTTGGTTAAGGGTTAGGGTCAGGGTTAGGGTTAGGGTTAGGGTCAGGGTTAGGGTTAAGTATGGTTTGGTTAAGGGTTAGGGTCAGGGTTAGGGTTAGGGTTAGGGTTAGGGTCAGGGTTAGGGTTAGGGTTAGGGTTAGGGTTAGTTAGGGTTTGGGTTAGGGTTAAGTATGGTTTGGTTAAGGGTTAGGGTCAGGGTTAGGGTTAGGGTTAGGGTTAGGGTCAGGGTTAGGGTTAGGGTTAGGGTTAGGGTCAGGGTTAGGGTTAGGGTTAGGGTTAGGGTTAGTTAGGGTTTAGGGTTTGGGTTAGGGTTAAGTATGGTTTGGTTAAGGGTTAGGGTCAGGGTTAGGGTTAGGGTCAGGGTTAGGGTTAGGGTCAGGGTTAGGGTTAGTAAAGTCATGGTTTGGGTTAGTGTGAGGGGCCACCTAATGTTGGAAAAAAACGCAAACGCGGTAAAAACGCACTAAAAACGCATACAAACGCATAAAAACGCTGCGTTTTTTTCATGCATGCTCATAAAAATGCTTGAAAAAAACGCAGCAGTTGTATGCTTTTGTATGCGTTTTTTCAATGCGTTTTTTTGCGGGAAAAACGCGCTGCAAAAAAAAGCAAGTGTGAAACTAGCCTAAGCGATGCGCTTGGTAATGGCAGCTTATGGCAGCATTAACGGATGCGCTACATGGCGTTATGCTGCGGTGTAACACAATCCGTTAAATGGACTGCTTAAACGCTATGTGAACCCAGCCTTACAGCTAAGCTATTGAATGAAACGTGGAGGTTTTCTGTGGCTGTATACATGTGAAAGACAGGCCACCTGATAAGGAGGGTTTCACAAGAAAGTATGCCCGAATGCCTTTGCTTATGGGTAACTTAGACGGGAGCAAGAGCAAGTGTGTATAGCCTGCTTGCTGCATTCCTGAGGTGATAGAAGACATCTGAGGTCTGTGTAAAAAATGAAAAGAAATAAGGTTTATGGCTAGCCTACGTATGTTTCCCACCCAGGGAAGCCCTAAAAAGAGGGCAAAGTCTTGTGGAAGCGTGGCATCACCTTTTCTAAATAGGAAACCAGCAAGGAGGAGTAAGAGAAGCTCAGTGGAGCACTTGGTTTGGGTAAACCTCTGTGAATATGTAAGGGGGAGGACTGTACCGCGGGTACCTGCGTGCTGGGTCCAGAACTAATGAGGCTGCATTCCCTGTTGTCTGGGGGAAGCAAGAGCGAGCCAGACCAACCTCTTGACCGTGGGGGGCAGGGGAATATAAAGGAGAATGCGCACACAGCAGAGGGGAGCTTGGCGCCAACCCGGGGCAGTATGCAGTCAGGTAAGCACAGAGGACACCTGTCAAGAAGTTGCCCTACAAGAGACAGCCGACGTTGCAGAGTCGCTCACCCTTCCAAAGGTCATGCCCACTGGAGAGAACACTGCCCCTGGAAGAGATGGTACAATGAGAAGAGGGGAACCGCACCCAGAGCCAGACAGAGCCACGACGTCAGACGCCGAGAAGTGAGGAAGAAGATGTCGACTGTCTACTGTGAGATGTCTGCACTGCTCAGTCCCGTGGAGATGAGTCAGGTGGAACGCCAAATTGGATCCAGTGGTCCCGTCTGTGAGATTCAACCAGAAGGGGAAGAAGGGACGCCGACCCGAGTAGTCCACCAAAGTATATTGTGACCTTGCCTGCAACAAGATCTCAAAGGAGGGGAGAAAGTGTCAAGTGTCCTTGAAATGCTCAGTCCCACAGTTCCTGATGGTGACGAGGAAGAATCTCTTGCCTCGTTCCCTGAGATGGATTGTTCACTGCCCAC
This sequence comes from Dendrobates tinctorius, assembly GCF_039654945.1. Taxonomy (NCBI): domain Eukaryota; kingdom Metazoa; phylum Chordata; class Amphibia; order Anura; family Dendrobatidae; genus Dendrobates; species Dendrobates tinctorius. The sequence goes on from NW_027361674.1 coordinate 4,448,604, forward strand.
CAGCCCAAGGGAAGAATGTAGGTCTGAAACTTCAGAGATAGCTGCTCTATTGAACCTGGATGTACTCCCGTCCTCTACGACCCAACCTGACTCTACCACTCAACCTGAAGTTCTGAGTACTCCTAACGAGCAAATCCAAGAGGAGCCTCAAAATACTCAGTGTGACTATGTTGGTGATTCGCCCCTGTGGTATGCACAGAACAATTCCCTTTGGCAGAATGTGGTGCAAGAGAGGCAGAAATGGATGCGAAAGTTGTGGGCATCTGTCCCACCTCCGAAGATCATAAAGGAGCATGAAGAACTTTCGCCCGTGGAATGGCGAGTTAAAGGAGAGGAGGAGTGTAAGGGCAAGACTGTACCGTGGGTACCTGAGTGCCGGGTCTGGAACTGATGAGGCTGTATTCCCTGTTGCATGAGGGAACCAAGAGCGAGCCGGACCAACCTCCTGACCGTGGGGGACAGGGGAAGATAAAGGAGAAAGCGTGCACAGCAGAGGGGAGCTTGGCACCAACCTGGGGCAGCGGTCAGTCAGGTGAGTGGCGTGCCCCGTCCTCACCACAGAGTACCGATGCCGCAACAGGCCACATTAAGAGGGCCCCCTGCCATCTGCAAATGGACCGCTGCGCTGAGTGGAGACTTGCGTTCAGCAGCAGCCAGGGAGAGGAGTGCTTTGTCCTGGGAGCACCAGCATTGTGCAGGCCAGCGTCTGCTGTCTCCCACCGTCAACAGCGGGGACCAGAGAGAGAGAGGGACGTGCAGTGTGTGCCCGGTGACTACAGAGAAAGGTGCAGTGTGTGCCCCGTGACTACCAGAGAGCAAGACTCCTTACGCACCATGTCCGTGAGTACAGTGCGCTTGCCACATAAGAGTGACCAGGTACGGGACAGACACTTGTGCCCTGACATTGCAAGTGTATATTTGCCAAGCCACGTTGGGCTTGTACAGGACTATGGCCCGCACCCTTGTCAGCCACTGCTGCTTATGGACTAGGGGCAGCGGAAGGCACCGCATCCCGACCACTGCCGCCAGGCATTGATGCCCATAGGACCCCTTTGGAAAAGACACCACGCCAGCCGTTGCCAGTGCTATTGACTTCATAGTCTCAGGGACTACTGACTTGCTAGCCGTATTCACCGGAACTGTCGATACCTGATCCTGTATTCTTTAACTCAGAATATCCTTTGCCAAATTGCACTGTTTAATCCCACGTTTTACTGTGAACCGAGTATTCCCCTGTTTGTTAAAAATTGTTAACTCTTGCTCTGCCTCCTGTCCATCACTGCATCCCACAACCTGCTCACAAATGTAGTAGGAAGGAACCTTGCTGGAATGAAATGTGAGTATCATACGGGTAGATGCACCCCAAGAGGATTGGCCACCTTTCTTTACTATTTGAGCAACATCTAAGCCAAGCCTCCAACTGGAAGTTTCCTCCATAAAAAGTCCTGTTGATTTTTAACATTTATTTGTGATTTCATGTCTGTGAGCCTGAGCAGCCTCGGGCCACATAGGGCTGTATAACCCCAAATGATCCCCCTGTTACAATACTGTAGGTCAGATTTTATGTAAACCCCATTCCAAAGAAGGTGTTTGGGGTGGTACCCGTGAGGTTTGGGAGTGTTCTTCTGGGGCAAGGCTTAAATGTCCATGAGTTCAACTTTTTGGAGAAACCCCTAAATGATAACTTGTGATTGTGATTTAGCGGATGGCTGTGTGCAAGGACTGGTGGCTGTCCTGTGAAGTCTCGATTTTGTTGAGCTGCTACTTTGTGTGAACATTGGGGGCGACACAACATTCAAATGCCCAGCGGCAAAGTCTATATTCCTTAGATAAAATATCATTCCCTATTATCTGAGTTTATAGAGCTGTCAGCTCTACTTGTTATGAGTGGCGGAAGACACTAAATAAAAAGTAAATAAAGTGCCTTCGCCACTCGGGGTCCACCGTGCGGTGGATGGAATAACCGCTGCTAAAAGAGGCAGAGCACTAAGGCGGTAATGTGCACAGGGTTTTAGCTGCACCCAGTGCACTGAAGCAGACTCTGTTATATGCACAGAGCTGCAAACAAAAGCATAAATAACGCTGAGTCTGTACAGGGTCACAGACTTCCAGCGATGCAGATACGGTATTAAAGGTCACAGAAGTAGCCTTAAACACCAGGTCTACTCCTTCTAGACCTACCGTAAAAATAGGATGCGGAACGACGCAACTGCGAACGCCCAACAGGCTGCAACCGCAGCGCGGCGTGAACTGAGCCGCAGAGAAAGCACCGCTATGCTGCAAGCGCGATGCAGGACGCTAGCTGCTGGCAAAGATGATGCTTGAGCGCGCTGGCGCTAATACTGGCTGATGCCCAAACACTCACACAGACGTATTATCAGAGGGAAGGGGTTCTTAATAAGTCAGTCACCAGTCCAAGCATCCATGATCATACATACAGCAGCCGTATGAAAATACTAGCGCATGGCGGAACGGCCATGCGCACTTTTTATAGCGTACGGGACCTGCCGGAAATCTCCAGACCTCCAAAAGGAGCCAATAGGATCCGGAGCAGGACCTGAACACCTGACTCCTGAACTCCAATGGGAGCTCGTCCCGTGAGCATGCTCAGAAGATGGCACAAAGAACTTAGCCTCTGGAGATAAATGTGAGAATCTGGATTCCTGCATAGGCATGGTAGAAACCAGATTCCTAACACTACTTGTGTGTTCCATAATTTTGCTTTAAATGTCTGTCATGGTGTCCCTTTGTTTAGATATTTGAATGCTTAATGGGGAATGTGCCATCTCGACAGCAGGTCTTAAACAGAAAGTCATTAACATTTTCTTAGACATTTCCACCCTCTTCTCGTCTTTCTTCAGGTGCTACATCATTCTTCTCATCGGCAAATTAATGCTTCCTACAAAATCTATTTCTCATCTCCTCTATCTCCTTTTTAAGCCAACAAAGATTTTTCAGTGCTGAGGTAATTTAGCCGGTCAATATAAACCATGATGTGTTTTCTTTCTCGACTTAAAAGGGAGAAGAGAAAAAAAGAAAGAAATAAAAATCGCATCAGGTCTAACTGCAACTTTGTCAGTCAGATGTTCAACAGCTCACAATTGGTCTTTTATTTCAGGGGAGGGCGAAAAAAAATGTAATGAAAGGAACATTTTGAAACCAATTTTCAGAATCCTTTCCCCTTAGGGCTTGGAACGTTAATGTAAATCTTCACCAAAAAGCAATAGTCACACATTGAATGAAATTGTAGATCCAATCACTCACTGACACTCACACAGGAAGACTGAGATGATTGAAATTAGTCTACCTGTCATTTGCTCTGCATTTTCTCTCAATTTGTTGCACCACGAGAATAGATAGAAATTTTATAGTCAACCTCATTTAACCTGTTTTTATGTCTTTCCTAAATGGGTCCCTCATAGACTCAGTGGATTCTAGCTAGCAGGGAGAATTTTTTTTATTTTTTAAAGGGGTCTTTTTTAAAGGGAAAGGAAATGTCTTTGTTGTTTTGCATTTTTTCTTAGCTAGCTTCAACCATTTTTTGATTGTATATATCTTTTATTCTGTTTTTGGAACAGTCATCTAGCCTGAGCTGTTACCCACAGTTTCAGCGGCTCAGGTTACAGCATGAGCCTCAGCATGATGAACGTCCATTAGAAAATGACTCATTAAGTCCAAGAGTATTATATAGGTTACTGAGTCTGTCTGCACAAAATGACTGTTCAAACCAAGCACAATCTCTCAGTGCCCCTTTGGCATGGCTGAGCAGTGCACCTTCCCACCTACTTGATTTCGATCAGTCTTCAGCCTCATCTTCCTTGACAGCTCTGGCTTTACAGGAGCACCTCCCCTTGAGAAAGCTGGGGCGAAAAGCACGTCAGGGCACTCCAATTCACTCTGACATGGGTAAGTGGCAGATTGCATTTTTTGTGACTTTTTAGAGATCATTTAGTGCTAATCGCGCAGGTATATACAGGATCCAAATAGACAAGTGATTTTTCCTTGGCACTTTATGCTCATGCACAAGCACTTTCTCTGCATCTATCATCCAGGCATATCTAAGTAGTGGAAATTTTATGATATTTATCCACATTGGGTGTCTCTTCACCCTGTCTATATTTATGGTCTGCCCCTCTGTTTTGGTTGTTCCTCCTTGTTACCTGTCTGACTTTTTGTAATATAAATACATGTATATGTACATGTATAATATACGTTTTTTTAACTGATGATGTTTAAATAAAATTTGTTTGCTTTTATTTTCCTCTGTGGTTTATGGCTACTCCAATTTTCTTTGTTGAGTAGCCAGAGGAGCTACTGAACTACTCTGCCAGGCCAAGGATGCACAGAGCACATGTGCTTGGGTTGGGCAGTCATTTTGTGCCCTCAGACTCCCTTTGAATAAATGATAACCTATTCACTAGAGAAGTGATGATAACTTAAATCAGAATGATTCTAATCACTAAGATCACCACTAATCACTAGATCCAGGTCCTAATCAGTGTCACAGATTTTGAATGGAGCAGCAAGGCTCCGACTGTCACTCTAAGGGCCCCGTCACACATAGCGACTCACCAGCGATGCCGACAACGATATGAACTTGTCAGGATCGCTGGTGTGACGCTACATGATCGCTGGTGAGCTGCCAAACAGGCAGCTTCACCAGCGATCAGCACCAGCGATGACGAGCGCGCGCGTCGCTGTGTACCTTAGATACCAGCGCGCTGGTGCAGGGAACTGGTAACCAAGGTAAACAGCGGGTTTCTAAGCGCCGCATGGATACGAGCTGGGAGCTCGCTGATCGCTGCTCTCCTGCTTGCTACACGCAGCGATGCGTGCTGGCCAGCAGGAGACCAACGATCAAAAAAAGTCCAGGGCATTCAAGCACGATCAGCGATACCTGGCAGGGGGTTGGTCGCTGATAGGTGTCACACACATCGATCTCGCTGGTGAGATCGCTGTTGCGTCACAAAACTTGTGACTCAGCAGCAATCTCGCTAGCGAGATCGCTGTGTGTGACGGGGGCTTAACCAAATTTTCCTGGCCACAATAACCTCACTCTGTGAATCGGTGGTTGTCCCAGTGATTGTACCTAAACTGATCTATCTAGAGTACAGATCACATTTATATAAAGCAGAATATCTTTCGAATTTGTAGCAAATTTGATTAGAATTTGGCCAATCTAAGGCACTTTTATTGAGCAGAAAGGTATATTTCTTGCAACTTGGTATTGTTTTGCAGTAGGTAGCAAATAAGGTATAATATATATATATATATATATATATATATATATATATATATATATATATACACAGCTCTGAGACCACTGCACAGTTTTATAACTATCAGCTTCTCTACATGTCTGACAGCCATTCCATTCCAGTGTCATTTGAATTCCAACCAGAGTACACCTCATTCTACTTAATATGCTTCTGATTAGGTGATCACCTGAACCAAATCTTATTTAGTGAAGGAAATTATAAAAACCCTGCTGTGGTGTTCACAATCCTCTTGCAATAGGACAAGATGGATGGCAAAACAAGTGCTAGTAACATCCCAAAAGTAATAGGAAGGAAAAAATAACTTTTAACCATGCCAAAGGAGTTGAAAAGAAAAGTCTTGAGAGAGGAAAAGAAGGGATCAATTCTGGCTTTACTAGCAGAGGGATACAGTGAGCGTCATGTTGCCTCCATCCTTAAAATTTCTAAGATGACAGTCCATTACAACAAGGTCAAGCAGCAGACATTGGGGACAATAAAGCTACAGACCGGCAGAGGGCAAAAACGACTCTCCACTGACCGAGATGACCGTCATCTTACATAGTAACATAGTAATTAAGGTTGAAGGAAGCCTTTAAATCCATCTAGTTCAACCCATATCCTATACTACCCTTCCTTAACATGTTGATCCAGAGGAAGGAAAAAAAAAACAATTTGGCAAACAGTAAGCTTCACATTGGAGAAATAAATTCCTTCCCAACTCCACGTACGGCAATCAGACTAGTTCCCTGGATCAACGCAATATCAAGGAAACTAGTGTATATACCCTGTAATATTATACTTTTTCAAGAAAGGCATCCAGTCTCTTCTTAAATTTTAGTAGGGAATCACTCATTACAACATCATATGGCAGAGAGTTCCATAGTCTCACTGCTCTTACAGTAAAGAATCCGCGTCTGTGAGTATGCTTAAACCCTTTTCCTCCAGACGTAGAGGATGCCCCCTTGTCCCCGTCACAGGTCTAAGAGTAAAAAGATCATTAGAAAGGTCTTTGTACTGTCCCCGCATATATTTGTATATTGTAATAAGATCACCCCTAAGCCTTCGTTTTTTCAAACTAAATAACCCCAAGTGTAATAACCTGTCTTGGTATTGCAGACCCCCCAGTTCTCTAATAACGTTGGTCGCTCTTCTCTGCACCCGCTCCAGTTCAGCTATGTCTTTCTTATACACCGGAGACCAGAACTGTACACAGTATTCTAAGTGTGGTCGCACTAGTGACTTGTATCAGGGGCGGACCTACCACCCGTGCAGCCGGTTCATTGAACGGGGGCCCCTGGGGGAGAGGGGGCCCCTCCAGCCTCCAGCACCGCATGCAGGGGCGCAGCTATAGTGAGGTGAGTTGAGCCAGCTTGTCAGGTGGCAGGCAGCAGGGGGCGGCATTATGCGCTCCTCTACCCGCAGCACCTACAATTTAGCCTCTGCACGCTGGTGCTGCGGTCCTGCAAGAGGCTTGCAATTGATGAAGTCACAGGAGGGAAGGAGTCAGGGCCCCCTGATCATGCGACCCCTGACTCCTCCCCTCCTGTGACCTCATCACAGGTCCTGTGTGCACAGCCCTAGCCCTTGTTTTATGCAGGACTCTCCTGTGCTGGTTGTCATTGTGCTGGATGAAGAAAGTTTACAGGGTGGATGTAGCAGAGCTGTGTGTGTGTACGAGGTGTAAGGAGCGGAGCTGTGTGTGTACAAGGTGTACGGAGCGGAGCCATATGTGTGTACGTGGTGTACGGAGCGGAGCCGTGTGTGTTCAAAGTGTATGGAGCGGAGCCGTGTGTGTGTGAGGTGTACAGAGCGGAGCCGTGTGTGTGTGAGGTGTACGGAGCGGAGCCGCACGTGTACTTGGTGTACGGAGCAGAGCCGCACGTGTACGAGGTGTACGGAGCAGAGCCGCACGTGTACGAGGCGTACGGAGCAGAGCCGCACGTGTACGAGGTGTACGGAGCAGAGCCGCACGTGTACGAGGTGTACGGAGCAGAGCCGCACGTGTACGAGGTGTACGGAGCAGAGTCGCAAGTGTACGAGGTGTACGGAGCAGAGATGTGTACGAAGCAGAGCTGTGTGTGTATGAGGTGAATGGAGCGGAGCCGTGTGTGTACGAGGTGTATGGAGCGGAGCCGTGTGTGTACAAGGTGTATGGAGCAGAGCTGTGTGTGTACGAGGTGTATGGAGCGGAGCCGTGTGTGTGCGAGGTTTATGGAGCAAAGCCGCAAGTGTACAAGGTTTACGGAGCATGGACACGTGTGTACAAGGTGTATGGAGCAGAGCCACATTTGTACGAGGTTTACGGAGCGGAGCCATGTGTGTACTGAGTGGAGCCGTGTTTGTGCGAGGTGTACAGAGTAGTGCCATGTGTGTACAAGGCATTAAAAGTGGAAACCGTGTGTGTATGTGGTGTGTGGAGCCATACGTGTACAAGGTGTATGGTGGGGAGCATTCATATCTCCCAGCGGGACAGTCCCAATTTTGAGAGAGAGTTTGCCCCACTGCCCCGGCTGGGAGCTTACTTTTCCCGCAGACACAGGAGTACACGGCAGAGCCCCGAGGAGCACTTTGAAATTCGCACATGACATTCCAACGGAAGTGACGTGCTAGAAGCTGACCGGAAATTAGGTAATTTCGGGAGGAGATTGTGACGCAACCATGGAGGGAATGCTTCAGATCCATCATCACGTACTCCTCCAACAGCGCAGACAGCAGTATCGCCTTGGACTCGGGGATGCCGGCCATGTGAGTGGATCATGATATGTCTTGCATCGGGAGGCTCAGGTGGGCACTACAGTGGGAGCCGGGCTGCTATAGTATCTTTATAGAATCTTTCTCTCTCTGTTTCTTTATCTCTCTAATCTTTCTTTTTTTCTTTTTCTCTCTCTGTTCTTTCATTCTCTCTCTGTTTCTTTCCTTCATTCTTTCTCTGTTCTTTCTTTCTTTCCCCTCTTTCTTTCTCTCCTTTCTTTCTTTCTTTTGTTCTTTTGTTCTTTCCCTTCTTTCTTTCTCTCTTTTCTTTCTTTCTTTCTTTCTTTCTCTCTCTCTCTTCAATCTTTCTTTCTCTCTCTGTTTTCTTTTTTCTCTCTCTCTGTTCTTTCTTTTTTTTCCTCAGTACCAGTCAGTGTGCCCACAGTACCGGTAGAATAAGAGGGGTAGGAAACTAGGTGACACTGGTCACATTGAGCCTCTGATACTTTTTACTAGTGTATAATCATATGCCATGAGCACCCTCATAAAGTGGGCCAGACCCAGACAAAAGGGTACAAACAAATCATTATTACTATCAGTCCAAGTGGACAATTATATACGTAAAGTTAATGATGTCCCTGTGCCAAGCAGTGCGGAGGATCAGAATACACTGGGGAGACCTGAGCAGCGGGGTTTGGGGAGAAGAATTATATGGGGCCCAATATACTGTATGAAGTAATATATGGGGCCCATAATACTATATGAAGTAATATATGTGGCCCATTATACTGTATGAATTAATATATGGTGCCCATTATACTGTATGAAGTAATATATGGTGCCCATTATACTGTATGAAGTAATATATGGGGCCCATTATACTGTATGGAGCATTTTATGGGGACCATAATACTGTATGCAGTAATATATGGGGTCCATAATACTGTATGGTGCATTATGTGGGGATAGGGGATGACTTTCTGTTTGTTGTGATCCAACCGCTGGGACCCCCCCATGATCCTGGGAAACGTAGCTTTGAAGAGAAGGGGCCCATGTCAATGGAGCTATGGTCAATCATACACACTGTGGTGCCATTCACATGTGGCTCTTCAAATAACTCCTTTAAGAGAGTGATGAGGGGACGAAAAAGTATAGCAAAAATTCACTGATTGGGGCTGATGAAGTGTTATAGTTTGTGGGCTGGTGGGATTTGTGTGGCAGGGCTGCATTTTTGTCCCAGTCCAGCCCTGTGCCAGGCCTACCATTGCCATTAATGACCCTTGTCCTGGATACTTCTGTGTTGTTCTTGTATGTACGTGTGATGGCGCTGTCATCCTTGTGTTTGAGCGGATCGGAGCACAGCTGCGGAGGAAGCAGATAAACTAATTTCTCCATCTCTTCCATTGCCAGCGTCGGCGTATATCGCCCAGCATTTAGATGATATCAGAGTGATGTGCGCTGTTACTCTCACCCATAGACATATATGGGTGCGAGTGCGCCGCGTTTCGTCCGAGTTTCGGCCGAGTGTCGGTGACAATCGCAACATGCTCCAATTTCACTCGCACGTACAATACGGCTGAGGAAAAAAACGGTGATGGGAGCTGCCCCATAGATGAATACTGGTCCGAGTGCTATGCGATGTTTTATCACATAGCACTCGTCCGTATTCATCGCTAATGTGACACCGGCCTTATGCTCAGATCACGAGAACCTTGGCCAGTCCATGCATTGCCATCTGATCTTGGATCGATTTGTACAGCTGTCTGAACATGTCCTTTGACAGATTGTGTTCTTGATGCTATACGCTATGGTGAAGACTCTTACTTACGCTTATATATATATATATATATATATATATATATATATATATACGGAAGCTGATAAGTTAAAGCCAGGGATCATTATACTACAGGCCTAAAACCCCATTCTGCCTCCATGCAGCAGGATTACAGCCAAAATTTGCAGACTGGTGAGTGATAACACTGCTTCTTTGCATTGTAATTCAATTCATTCTATGCTGTTTATAAATATACTACCTGAAGAGCCTGGTATTGCCTGGGCATAGTAACTAACTGTGGTTAGTTATTACAAATTATAATGATTATCCTCCATCCCATAGTCCCGTGCTCATACAACCTATATGTTTACTCATATTTGTTGCAGTATTGGGGGGGCCCGGGAAGATTTCTTGCACAGGGGTCCTCTGCAGTCTGTGTCCGCCCCTGACTTGTATAGAGGTAAAATTATGTTCTCCTCATGAGCATCTATGCCTCTTTTAATGCATCCCATTATTTCATTTGCCTTTGCAGCAGCTGCCTGACACTGGCCACTAAATGTGAGTTTGTCGTCCACCCATACACCCAGGTCTTTTTCAGTGACAGTTTTGCCCAGTGTTTTACAATTAAGCACATAATTATACATCTTGTTCGTTCTACCGAAGTGCATGACCTTACAATTATCACATTAAAGCTCATTTGCCATTTATCAGCCCAAGCTTCTAGTTTACATAAATCTTCCTGTAATATTAAATTGTCCTTATCTGTATTGATTACCCTGCAGAGTTTAGTGTCATCTGCAAATATTGAAATTCTACTCTCTATGCCCCCTACAAGGTCATTAATAAATATGTTAAAAAGAAGCGGACCCAATACTGACCCCTGTGGTATCCCACTGCTAACCGTGACCCAGTCCGAGTGTGCTCCATTAATAACCACCCTTTGTTTCCTATCCCTGAGCCAGCTCTTAACCCACTTACACATATTTTCCCCTATCCCCATTGTTCTCATTTTATGTATCAACCTTTTGTGTGGCACCGTATCAAAAGCTTTTGAAAAGTCCATGTACACTACGTCCACTGCATTTCCTTGGTCCAGTCCGGAACTTACCTCTTCATAAAAGCATATCAGATTAGTCTGATAGGGACGGTCCCTCATAAACCCATGTTGATATTGGGTCATGAGGTTATTCTTCTTCAGATACTCCAGTATAGTGTCTGTTGTGAACTCATTTTCTGGTCTGCCTCTGGTTTCTGGTGAAGGAACTGGTTGTGTTGACAGAGGAGTCGTGAGTTCTCTTTCCGGGCTCCCTCTGCTGGTGGCAGGAGGTCATGAAACTGATCTAATTAACAGAGACCTGCCTCCTGATAATGAGGACGAGGATTGGACATCTGGAGTCTCAGACTGGATTTAAGACAGCCGACTCCCTTTTCCCATGCTGGTGATTTTTTCGTGCCTCCTGAGGTTCTAGTTTCCAGTTCAGTTCCTGCCTTCTCAAGCTAAGTGTTCTCTGCTATTGTTCACACTTGATTTGGTTTGGTCTATTCAGTTTTTGTGTGCATAGGGAGCCCCGGCTGGGGCTGTGCTGAATTTTCATTCTTATGTCACTGTATGTGCCAGTTTACTTTTTGTCCCTTATTAGATTGGCCTCTTTTTGGTCTGTTCTCAGAATATGCCAGAGTGCTGATATAGTGGGTGAATTCTAGTGACTTCAGGGTTTTTTTTTGCTATCAGAAGTGTTAGACATTTTTGCAGGGTTTTTTTGGCATGATTGCAGACAGTATCTTTCCTTTCCTGTCCTTTCTAGTTAGTGTGGGCCCCATCGTTTGCTCAGCCTATTTTCCTACCTGTGTTTGTGTTTTCATCTTGTTTCACCGTCAGTACATGTGTGGGGGCTGTCTATTCCTTTGGGGTCTGCTCTGGGGCAGTTTAGATTTCCCCTTTTCTTGTTTAGGCTTATTTAGTCCTCCAGCTGTGACGAGGTGTCTAGAATCATCGTAGGTACGCTCAACGGCTACTTCTAGTTGTTGTGGTTAGGATCAGGGGTCTGCAATCTGCTTAGTTACCAACCTCTCTGGTTTTCTGTGACTTAGCTTGGTTTTGTTTTCCTCCTCGGTGACCCAATCATAACAAATATCTCTTAGAAAACCCTCCAGAATTTTACCCACAGTGGAGGTTATGCTTACAGGCCTGTAATTTCCAATTTCAGTTTTTGTCCCCTTTTTGAATATTGGCACCACATTTGCTATACGCCAGTCCTGTGGTACAGACCCTGTTATTATGGAATCTTTAAAGATTAAAAATAATGGTCTATCTATGACTGTACTTATTCTAATGTTACTCAGCAACCGCAGGATGACATCAAGTGACCTACATAAGGAAAGGCAAATGGCAGCTGGGGTGAAGTGCACGGCAAGAACAGTTCGTAACAGGCTCCTAGAGGCAGGGCTCAAGTCATGTAAAGGTAGAAAAAGCCTTTCATCAATGAGAAGCAAAGGAGAGCCAGGCTAAAGTTTACCAAAGACCATAAGGATTGGACCATAGAGGACTGGAGTAAAGTAATCTTCTCTGATGAATCTAATTTTCAGCATTGCCCGAAACCTGGTCATCTAATGGTTAGACGGAGACCTGGAGAGGCGTACAAGCCACGGTGTCTTGCACCCACTGTGAAATTTATTGGAGGATTGGTGATGATCTGGGGATGCTTCAGCAAGGCTGGAATTAGGCAGGTTAATCTTTGCGAAGGACGTATGAATCAAGCCGCATACAAGGTTATCTTGGAAAAACAGTTGATTCCTTCTGCTCAGGCAATGTTCCCCAACTCTGAGAACAGGTTTTTCCAGTAGAACAATGCAACATGCCACACAGCTAGGTCAATCAATGTGTGGATGAAGGACCACCACATCAAATCCACATCAAATCCCTGTCATGGGCAGCCCAATCTTCAGACCTGAACTCCCATTGAAAACCTCTGGAATGTAATCAAGAGAAAGATGGATAGTCACAAGTCATCAAACAAAGAAGAATTGCTTAAATTTTTGTACCAGGAGTGGCATATGGTCACCCAAAAGCAGTGTGAAAGACTGGTGGAAAGCATGCCAAGACGCATTAAAGCTTAGATAAAAATCATGATTATTCCACAAAATATTGATTTCTAAACTCTTCCTGAGTTAAAACATCAGTATTGCTGTTTCTAAATGATTGTGATCTTGTTTTCTTAGCATTATTTGAGGTCTGCAAGCATTACATTTTTTTGTTACTTTGGCCATTTCTCATTTTCTGAAAATAAATACAAAATTTAGTGCTTGGAAATTTGAAGATATGTTGTCATTAGTTTATAGAATGAAAGAACAATTTACTTTTTACTCAAAAATATACCTACAGTATAAAGAGAAAAATCAGACAAACTGAAAACTTTGCAGTGGTCTCTTAATTTTTGCCAGAGCTGTATAGCTGTATATATACCGTATATATATATATATATATATATATATATATATATATATATATATACTGTACATATATATATATATATAATCGTCTTATTCTGTCTGTCATCTTATTCTGTCTGTCTGTCTGTATCTGAAATCCCGCGTCGCTGACAGGCGCAGCTGTTTGTAACGGTAAGCTGCGCCTGCCGCTGATTGGTCGCGGCCGCCAGACGCAGCACTTAATCTGTAAAAAATAGAAAAAAAAAAAAATCATACTCACCTTCCGACGGCGTCCGATCTCCTTTCCACGCGTCTGGCCTCGCGGTCCCAGTAATGCTTTGCGCCTTAGACCGGAGATGAAGTCACTCTCGTGAGAGCGCGACGTCATCAGCGGTGTTTCACGCACAGCATTACTGGGACCGGAAGATGCCGGGCAAAGGGGGGTGAGCATACCAGCAAAGGGGGGTGAGGGGACCATCCATACAAGGAATGGGGGGTGAGGGTGACCATGCATACCAGGAAAGGGAGGTGAGGGGACCATGCATACCAGGAAAGGGGGTGACGGGACCATGCATACCAGGAAAGGGGGGTGAGGGGACCATTCTTACCAGGAAAGAGGGGTGAGAGGACCATGCATACCAGAATTGGGGGATGAGAGGACCATGCATTCCAGGATTGGAGGGTGAGGGGACCATGCTTACCAGGATTGAGTGTGAGGGGTACCATGCATGTCAGGATTGGGGGGTGAGAGGACCATGCATATCAGGATTGGGGGGTGAGGGGACCATGCACATTAGGATTGGGGGGTGAGGGGACCATGCATACCAGGAAAGAGGGGTGACAGAACCATGCATACCAGGACAGGGGGGTGAGGGGGACCATGCATACCAGGAAAGGGGGTAAGGGGACCATGCTTACCAGGAAAGAGGGGTGAGAGGACCATGCATACCAGGATTGGGGGAGAGAGAACCATGCATTCCAGGATTGGAGGGTGAGGGGACCATGCTTACCACGATTGGGGGGTAAAGGGTATCATGCATATCAGGATTCGGGGGTGAGAGGACCATGCATATCAGGATTGGGGGGTGAGGGGACCATGCATATCAGGATTGGGGGTGAGGGGACCATGCATACCAGGATAGGGGGGAGGGGTTGCATGCATATCAGGATTGGGGGGTGAGAGGATCATGCATAGCAAGATTGGGGGGTGCATTATTGCATTATTATTAAAACTTCATAAATAAACTACATACATATACTAGAATACCCGATGCGTTAGAATCGGGCCACCATCTAGTGTATATATATATACACTCACTGGCCACTTTATTAGGTACACCATGCTAGTAAGGGGTTGGACCCCTTTTGCCTTCAGAACTGCCTCAATTCTTCGTGGCAGAGATTCAACAAGGTGCTGGAAGCATTCCTCAGAGATTTTGGACCATATTGACATGATGGCATCACACAGTTGGCGCAGATTTGTCGGCTGCACATCCCTGATGCGAATCTCCCGTTCCACCACATCCCAAAGATGCTCTATTGGATTGAGATCTGGTGACTGAGGAGGCCATTTGAGTACAGTAAACTCATTGTCATGTTCAAGAAACCAATCTGAGATGATTCGAGCTTTATGACATGGCGCATTATCCTGCTGAAAGTAGCCATCAGATGTTGGGTACATTGTGGTCATAAAGGGATGGACATGGTCAGCAACAATACTCAGGTAGGCTGTGGCGTTGCAACGATGCTCAATTGGTACCAAGGGGCCCAAAGAGTGCCCAGAAAAAATTCCCCACACCATGACACCACCACCACCAGCCTGAACCGTTGATACAAGGCAGGATGGATCCATGCTTTCATGTTGTTTACGCCAAATTCTGACCCTACCATCCGAATGTCGCAGCAGAAATCGAGACTCATCAGACCAGGCAACGTTTTTCCAATCTTCTACTGTCCAATTTCGATGAGCTTGTGCAAATTGTAGCCTCAGTTTCCTGTTCTTAGCTGAGAGGAGTGGTACCCAGTGTGGTCTTCTGCTGCTGTAGCCCATCTGCCTCAAAGTTCGACGCACTGTGCGTTCAGAGATGCTCTTCTGCCTACCTTGGTTGTAACGGGTGGCAATTTGAGTCACTGTTGCCTTTCTATCAGCTCGAACCAGTCTGCCCATTCTCCTCTGACCTCTGGCATCAACATGGCATTTCCGGCCACAGAACTGCCGCTCACTGGATTTTTTTTCTTTTTCGGACCATTCTCTGTAAACCCTAGAGATGGTTGTGCGTGAAAATCCCAGTAGATCAGCAGTTTCTGAAATTCTCAGACCAGCCCTTCTGGCACCAACAATCATGCCACGTTCAAAGGCACTCAAATCACCTTTCTTCCCCATACTGATGCTCGGTTTGAACTGCAGGAGATTGTCTTGACCATGTCTACATGCCTAAATGCACTGAGTTGCCGCCATGTGATTGGCTGATTAGAAATTAAGTCTTAACACACAGTTGGACAGGTGTACCTAATAAAGTGGCCAGTGAGTGTATATATATATATATACACATACATACACTTATTTGTATTCGGGCCCCTGAGTCAATGCTTTGTAGGACCACCTTTCCCTACAATTACTTTTTGGGTCTTTCTCTATCAGCTTCGCACATCTAGAGGTGACATTTTTGCTCCTTCTTTGCACACTCGCTATCGTTCAGTGAGATTGGATGGAGACGTCTATGTTCACGTCTTGTCACAGATTCTCAATGGGATTTAGGCCTGGACTGTGACTGGGCTGTTCACACACATGAATATGATTTGATCTAAACCAGTGTTCCCCAACTCCAGTCCTCTAGAGCCACCAACAGGTCATGTTTTCAGGATTTCCCTTAAAATTGCACAGGTGAGATCTGCTCTCCTGCACAGGCAATAATTCCACCACCTGGGCGATACTAAGGAAATCCTTAAAACCTGACCTGTTGGTGGCTCTTGAGGACTGGAGTTGGGGAACACTGATCTAAACCATCCATTGTAGCTCTGCTGGAAGACAAACCTATGCCGCAGTCTCAAGTCTTTGCAGCCTCTAACAGGCTTTCCTCCAGGATTGTCCTGTATTTAATGCCACCCATCTTCCCATCATCTCTGACCAGCTTTTCTGTCCCTGCTGAAGAAAAGCCTCCCCACAGCTGGATGCTGCCCCCACCATGTTTGATGATGGTGTTTACAGAGTGATCTGCAATGTTAGTTTTCCACCATACCGTATATAGTATTTTGCATTTAGCCCAAAAAGATCCACTTTGATCACATCTGACAAGAGGTCCTTCTTCCACATGCTTGCTGTGTTCCCTGCATGAATGTTTGCAAACTGCCAAAGGGACTTCTTATGGCTCACTTTAAAAAAAATTCTTTGTTCTTGCCACTCTTCCATAAATGCCAGATTTGGGGAGTATGCATCTAATAGTTGTCCTGTGGACAGATTCTCCCACCTGAGCTGTGGATCGCTGCAGCTCCTTCAAAGTGATCATGGGCCTCTTTACTGCCTTTCTATTTAGTGCTCTCCTTACTTTGGTTGTCAGTCTAGAGGAGGATGGCTACATCTTGGTAGGTTTGCAGTTGTGCCATATTCCTTGCATTTTTAGATGATGGATTGAACAGTGCTCCGTGAGATGTTCAGAGCTTGGGCTATTTTTTTTTTTTAGAACTTTATCCTACTTTATTCTTCGCCACAACTTTATCCGTGACCTGTCTGGTGTGATCCTTGGTTTTCATGATGCTGCTTGACCCCTAATATTCTCAAACAGACCTCACAGTACAGTTGTAGTTATACTGAGTAGAAATTATATAATTATACACAGCTGGACTCCATTTACTAATTATGTGACATCTGGATGCAATTGGTCAACCAGGATTTATTTAGGGGTATCAAACTACATGTAGTCTCAATTTTCAGATTTATGTTTTTTAAATAATTAGAAAATCAGGTATGATTTGCTTTACATTTCACAAGTATTTGCTGCTTTGTGTTGGTATAACAAAAAAAAGAAATAAAATACATTTAAGTTGTGAGTTTAATGTGAAAAAATGTGGAAAACTTCACAAGGTATGAATACTTTTTAAACGGACTGTATTTTATATAATTATAATTTATATAATTAATGGGACATCCCATAATCCACAGATTTGTCTGATCATATTTCTTCCCTGGAAATATAAATAGCGGCTTCATTCCGGCATCATGCAGCTGCAACGTTCATCATTCTTCACATTACTGACTGACACAATAGATAGCCGGTGCTTTAACACTAGGTGCTTTATTGGTTGTGAAGTGGGGAGTGGACAGGCAGGATTGACACTTACCCCTTTTAGGGAATATCTTTGGAGAAACCAGATGAAATCAATTCAGATGTGGTTTAAGATTTCAGGGGTCACTATAGGTCTCCTGGAGGCTTGAGGTTCCTTGTAACTTGTTCCTGTGTTATATGCACTGAAGCTTTACAAAGAGTTTTGGTACTTTGAGAGCTGCCATATGGTACCTCTGTACAGCACTGTATTATGCAGAAAAGGCCTCCTATAAAACAATACTTCTATCTCATAATTTTAGCCATAAATCATAATAGTAACCTTAAAGCCAGTTTCAAGTTTGACATTCAAGGTCCAGTTACTGACCGCCTTTTGATCTCCTGACCCGAGCCCATGTAAGGGAAGGCCAGGACTATAGTCATGGCCAGAGACACTGAAGCATCTGTGTCCCGACCTTCCCTCACAGAAAACTGTAGTCCACTTCTCAGCGTACCAGCGTCACCAGTTTCAGGTCCCCCTGGACATTTCCCAGGTGGCGTCGGCCCCTCTTTCAGGCGATCCCCAGTAATGGAGACACAGTTCAGGATAACTTGAACATGCTCTTTACTTAGAACTTCACATGTTACATCCACAGTTGGCACATCATGGAATTCACTTGTTTCCTCATCTTTCGCTACTTCGCTGACACTTCTGTGTGGCACACGTCCGGACCGGACCGTCTTAGACTGCTCCCCAGGTCCTTCCTTGCCTAACCTCACCATGATGACAATTCTTTCTGCCTGTTTCGCCCCAGACTCGAAATCATCAGCCACCCAGTTTGGTTACCTCTGGAAAAGCATCTGGCCAATCCGTACCTTTCCTTCGAAGCTCCAACTTCCTTCAGCTCCTCACTCCAACTGACTCCCGTCCTAAAGGTGTCCGCCCAGGCTATGAGTCGCCACATCTTCCTTCTCCTGTACTGGCCCACTGCGATGATGCCCAGTGGCTGTGGATAACGTGGGCTGCAGCTGCCTAATGTTGCGTGGCTGCAGAGCCGTCCGAGGCCTATAGCCCATGTGGACACTTCGTGCACCCTGGCCCCATCTGACTTAACTTCCTAAAACTCCTTACTTACCACCCGGCAGCCCCTCCTATTTTAACCCCCTACAAACTAGCTATTACTTATTCTAACCATGCACACTCGTATGCCCCCATCTAGTGGCCCCCTAAGGAACTACACTTACCCTTAGCCATGAGAACTATAACACTAAGGTGCCCCCTCTAATGTCCGAAGTGTGCACTTTACTTTCCCTATCTTATACAGTATTACATTACAGGAACATAACGCATATACAACATTGAACATAAAATGGTAACACTGAAGAGTGTGGCAGTACCATTGACTATGCGGGGTAATACATATTTTACATGTAGCAGTACCACCGAATATTAACAATGACATTACAGTAACTAACATATGTAAACAGTTACACATTAAGAACCATTAGGGGAGCAGAACAAGGCGGTAATCCTACATCACCCCCTTACACCCAACAGACTCATATGTAGCAAGGGTGACTGGGGGGGTAGTTGTGGCAAGTTATTTAAAGACACAGTACATAGAGTCCACTAAGCAAACAGTCAGAGATCACTTCTAGGCCCTTGTACATAGATAGGCGGGACCAACACAGCTTTTCCCCATAGGTTACCTTCTCTTCCTCTGGTCAAAGCAGTCCAGGCAAATAAGGGTTCAGGCAAATAAGGGTCCAGAAGGCAGCTGTACTCAAACAGGGAAAAGTAACTTTATTTGAACAATGATGAAGGATGGACAAAAAGGCAATTGCAACACTGGCTTCCTGCTCTCTCCCTGACACGTGCTGCAGCCATACCCACAGTGTCCGCAGTGGCCGAGATTCACAGTAGTCCAATCGCTGGGATCTGGGCACCTGAGACCCCATCAGCAAAGGCCATTTCAATGTCCTGGGGGCCTGTGTTGTAAACCTTCAGTCTGTATAGATCCTTGATACGGGGCAGGAGATCTCTACCATCCGGGAGTCTGGCAGTGCGGCTTCTGTGGCACACATCTGCCCTGGTCGACGCACCTGAGCCTTCAGACTGGGAAGCAGCAGCTTCCTCTTCCTCAGGCTGCAAGCCAAGCCCCTCTGTTTAACTAGTTCTGCCCTTAACTATATACAGGTCTTAAAGGAGAACATCACAATACATAGTATAGCTCATACTACGGTGCAATTAATACCAAAACACAGATATTAAATCACGGTACAGAAAGTGCACAGGGGATCGCATGAAAGGAGAAGAGGGCGCAGCTGATGGGATCTGCCACCCCCTTACAGTCCCCCCTCCTTACACATGGCCGACCCCAACCATGACAACTTTGACAAAAAACATGACAACAGAGTCCCAGTCTCTCTGCAGGTACGTTTGTAGTCCACAAGAGCTGGTTGGCCCTTTAACACTGGTAGCCGACATCTCTGAAGTGGGTCTCATTCTGACCCGGCAGTTGATATTGTGGCCATAGTCCTTCTGGGGACAGTCTCCCTCTTTCCTTTCTGCAGAGCACGGGTGTTTTGAATTCTCTCTCTGGCTTCCCTCTGGTGATTACTGAAGATAGTGGAGCTGGTCAGATTGAGAGTTCTCTTTCTGGGCTCCCTCTGGTGGTTACTGGAGGTAGTGGAGCTGATCTGATTGACAGAGGCTTGCCACCTGATAATGAGGAAGACGATTGGAGATCTGGGGTTTCTGATTGGGATTTAAGACAGCTGACTCCCTCTATCCCTGCTGGTGATTTTCTTCCTGTGCCTTCTGAGGTCTGATGTCTCCTGCTCTTTCCCTACATGTTCAGCTAAGTGGTTCATTTGCTATTCTGTTTGCATTTGATCTGGTTTTGTTTATCTCTGCTTTGTGCGGGTCAGCTAGCTTCGGCTGGGACTGTGCCAGTTTGTTTTGTCCCTTTTTATATTGGTCTCTTTTTGCTTTGCTTTCAGAATATATCAGAGTGCTGATATATGGGGGCGAAGTCGTGCGACTTCAGTGTTTTTGTGCATCAGACGTGTTGGACTTTTTGCAGTGTTTTTTGCGTGATTGCAGACAGTGTCTTTCCTTTCCTGTCCTGTCAAGTCAGTGTGGGCCCCATCATTTGTCAGTCTATTTTTCTGCCTGCGTTTGTGTTTTCATCTTGTCTCACCTACAATATATGTTTGGGGGCTATCTATTCCTTTGTGGTCTGCTCCGGGGAAGTTTAGATTTCCCCTTTCTTGCTTTGGCTTAGTTAGCTCTCCGGCTGTGCCGAGGCATCTAGGATCATCGTAGACGGCTCCACGGCTACTGCTAGTTGTGTGGAGAGGATCAGGGGTCTGCATCCGCTTAGTTACCAACCTCTCTGGTTTTCTGTGGCTTAGCCTGTGCCTGCTTTCCTCCTCGGTGCCCATTCATAACGGAATCACCAGCCTAACTGTAGACTCTAGGGTACTCTAAAGAAGGAAAGATTAAAAAAAAAAAAAAAAAAAAAAAGTGTCAGAATTTTTTTTCATATATTTTTTCCTCTTTTTTTCTCTGGGGCTGTAGGAGGATATTTTTTGTCTAAATGGAGACTAAGCAACTGTCTGATTGTGTTGAGCAGCTCGCTGCTGAAGTGCGGGGAATTTCTGCCTATCTCGCTCAATCATCTGCTGTTGAACCAAAAATCCCTACTCCTGATGTGTTTTCTGGGGATCGGTCTAAATTTTTGAATTTTAAGGATAATTGTATATTATTTTTTGCTTTGAAACCTAACTCATCAGGGAGCTCTGCGCAGCAGGTTAAAATTGTCATCTCCCTGCTACGTGGCGATCCCCAGGATTGGGCCTTTTCCTTGACACCCAGAGATCCTATTCTGGCTAATGTGGATGCGTTTTTTCAAGCCTTGGGGTTGTTGTATGATGAACCTAATGGTATTGATCAAGCTGAGAAAACTTTATTGGCATTGAACCAGGGTCAGGATTCTGCAGAGTTATATTGTCAAAAATTCCTTACTAAATGGAATGACGATGCCCTAGCAGCTCTCTTTCGGAAGGGTTTGGCAGAAACCGGAAAAGATGTTATGGTGGGATTTCCTGTTCCCTCTGGTCTTGACGATTCTATGTCATTGGCCATTCAAATTGATCGGTGTTTTCGTGAACGTAAAACTACACGAGAGGCTTTGTCGCCTTTCGAACGAACTTCTGAACCCATGCAATGTGATACGGTTTTGTCTGGGGAGCAACGTCAGGAGTTTAGAAGGCGTAATAAGTTGTGTTTTTTCTGCGGGGACGCCTCTCATTCTATTTCTGTCTGCCCTCAACGAGAGAAGCGTTTTGCTCACACATTTGTGGTGGACAGTGTACAGTCTAAGTTCCTTTTGGCCATTACCCTGATCTGCTCCTTGTCTATATTTTCCGCTAAGGCTTTTGTTGATTCAGAAGCAGCTTTGAATCTGATGGATTTGGACTTTGCTAAACGTTGTGGATTTCCCATGATGCCCCTGCGGACTCCTATCCCTTTGAGGGGTATTGATGCTACTCCCTTGGCGGAGAATAAACCCCAGTTTTGGACCCAGGTGATAATGCGGGTCGCTCCGGATCACCAAGAAAATTGTAAATTTTTGGTGTTGCACAATTTGCATGATACTATTGTTCTGGGTTTCCCTTGGTTGCAAACTCATAATCCTGTTTTAGATTGGAAATCTGTGTCTGTGGTGAGTTGGGGCTGTCAATGTGTTCTTAGTGACACTCCTGTTTTCACCACCTCTCCCCAGTCTCATGATATTCCTGACTATTTGGCTGATTTTTCTAATGTATTCAGTGAGAGTAAGTCTGCGTCTTTGCCTCCTCATAGGAGTTATGACTGTGCAATTGAGTTAATGCCCGGATGTAAATTTCCCAAGGGTTGGCTTTTCAACTTATCGGTACCCGAACATGATGCTATGCGATCTTATATCAAGGAGTCATTGGAGAAGGGTCATATTAGACCATCCTCTTCACCTTTAGGTGCTGGGTTTTTTTTGTGGCCAAGAAAGATGGTTCATTAAGGCCATGTATTGACTATCGTTCCCTTAACAAAATCACTGTTAAATATCAGTACCCGTTACCCCTGAATTCTGATTTATTTTCCAGAGTTAAAAGTGCCTGTTGGTTTACCAAGCTTGACCTCAGGGGGGCGTATAATCTTAATCACATCAAGCATGGGGATGAATGGAAGACGGCGTTTAATACTCTGGAGGGACATTTTGAGTACCTGGTGATGCCTTTTGGGCTCATTAATGCCCCTTCTGTCTTCCAGTCTTTTATGAACGATGTTTTCCGTGACTTTGTGGATAAGTTTTTGATCATTTATCTGGATGATATTTTGATCTTTTCCAGTGATTGGGATTCTCATGTGGAACATGTCCGGACTGTGTTCCGGATTTTGAGGGAAAATTCTCTGTATGTTAAGGGATCGAAGTGCCTCTTTGGTGTACAGAGGATTTCATTTTTGGGATTCATTTTGTCCCCGTCGGCTATTGAAATGGACCTGGCCAAGATACAGGCCATTTATGATTGGGTTCAGCCCACTTCTTTGAAGTTTTTGGGTTTTGCTAATCTCTACTGTAAATTTATAAGTAATTTTTCTGGTATTGTTAAACCACTGATTGATTTGACCAAGAAGGGCGCTGATGTGGTGAATTGGTCTTCAGAGGCAGTTTCGGCATTTCAGGAGCTTAAGCGGAGATTCACTTCTGCTCTGGTTCTACGGCAACCTGATGCCTCACTCCCATTTCAGGTGGAGGTTGATGCTCCTGAGATTGGTGCAGGAGCCGTTTTGTCTCAAAGAGATCCGGTGACTTCTAAGATGAATCCCTGTGCCTTCTTTTCTTGAAAATTCTCCCCATGTGAACGTAATTATGACATGGGGAATCGGGAATTGTTGGCCATGAAAATGGGCATTTGAAGAGTGGAGACATTGGTTGGAGGGATCTAGACATCAAGTTGTGGTCCTCACCGACCACAATAATTTGATTTATCTTGAATCAGCCAAATGCTTGAATCCTAGACACGCTAGGTGGGCCTTTGTCACGGGAGTTTCAGTCTTCCAATTAGAAATCGTCCAGACCTGAATAAGTAAGATGCTTCTGTATTGGACATGCCGGCATGGAGAGAAAATGACAGCCACACCAGGTGTGGGCCGTCCTCTGTCTAACTCAATACATATTCTTAAGAGTTTAAATAGCAAAGCCGAAAGGGTGTTGTAACATATTGCGTTTGCAGAAAAGAGTATATGGAATATGCTTAGCTTGTTAGAAATTCTTACCTACGTTACCAGAGAAGTCACGCAAGACAAGGAAAGCCAGCTAACGTTCACCAAAAGTAACACCCAAAGGTAACACCCATGTATTACATCAGCTGAAAAGAGTGACTAGGGATAATAATGGCAGAATCATGTACGGTATATACTGTGTATATACACACACACATACACATATGTATATAGATATATAGATACATACATATATATATATATATATACAGTCATGGCCAAAAGTATTGACACCCCTGCAATTCTGTCAGATAATACTCAGTTTCTTCCTGAAAATGATTGCAAACACAAATTCTTTGGTATTATTATCTTCATTTAATTTGTCTTAAATGAAAAAACACAAAAAGAATTGTCCTAAAGCCAAATTGGATATAATTCCACACTAAACATAACAAAGAGGGTGGACAAAAGTATTGGCACTGTTCGAAAAATCATGTGATGCTTCTCTAATTTGTGTAATTAACAGCACCTATAACTTACCAGTGGCACCTAACAGGTGTTGGCAATAACTAAATCACACTTGCAGCCAGTTGACATGGATTAAAGTTGACTCAACCTCTGTCCTGTGTCCTTGTGTGTACCACATTGAGCATGGAGAAAAGAAAGAAGACCAAAGAACTGTCTGAGGACTTGAGAAACCAAATTGTGAGGAAGCATGAGCAATCTCAAGGCTACAAGTCCATCTCCAAAGACCTGAACGTTCCTGTGTCTACCGTGCGCAGTGTCATCAAGAAGTTTAAAGCCCATGGCACTGTGACTAACCTCCCTAGATGTGGCCGGAAAAGAAAATTTGACAAGAGATTTCAACGCAAGATTGTGCGGATGTTGGATAAAGAACCTCCACTAACATCCAAACAAGTTCAAGCTGCCCTGCAGTCCGAGGGTACAACGGTGTCAACCCGTTCTATCCGTCGGCATATGAATGAAAAGGGACTGTATGGTAGGAGACCCAGGAAGACTCCACTTCTTACCCCAAGACATAAAAAAGCCAGGCTGGAGTTTGCCAAAACTTACCTGAAAAAGCCTAAAACATTTTGGAAGAATGTTCTTTGGTCAGATGAGACAAAAGTAGAGCTTTTAGGGCAAAAGCATCAACATAGAGTTTACAGGAGAAAAAAGAGGCATTCAAAGAAAAGTACACGGTCCCTACAGTCAAACATGGCGGAGGTTCCCTGATGTTTTGGGGTTGCTTTGCTGCCTCTGGCACTGGACTGCTTGACCGTGTGCATGGCATTATGAAGTCAGAAGACTACCAACAAATTTTGCAGCATAATTTAGGGCCCAGTGTGAGAAAGCTGGGTCTACTTCAGAGGTCATGGGTCTTCCAGCAGGACAATAACCCAAAACACACTTCAAAAAGCACTAGAAAATGGTTTGAGAGAAAGCACTGGAGACTTCTAAGGTGGCCAGCAATGAGTCAAGACCTGAATCCCATAGAACACCTGTGGAGAGATCTAAAAACGGCAGTTTGGAGAAGCACCCTTCAAATATCAGGGACCTGGAGTAGTTTGCCAAAGAAGAATGGTCTAAAATTCCAGCAGAGCATTGTAAGAAACTCATTGATGGTTACCGGAAGCGGTTGGTCGCAGTTATTTTGGCTAAAGGTTGTGCAACCAAGTATTAGGCTGAGGGTGCCAATACCTTTGTCCGGCCCATTTTTGGAGTTTTGTGTGAAATGATCAATGTTTTGCTTTTTGCTTCATTCTCTTTTGTGTTTTTTCATTTAAGACAAATTAAATGAAGATAATAATACCAAAGAATTTGTGTTTGCAATCATTTTCAGGAAGAAACTGAATATTATCTCACAGAATTGCAGGAGTGTCAATACTTTTGGCCATGACTGTACACATGCACATAAAAGAAAGAACTTTATTACAATTATTATAACATTCCCTCATCTTGTAATAAAATTATCTATCTGTACACATTGGGGACAGATTTCTTTTTGTCAGATTTCACAGAAGATCTTCATATAATCTAGAGGGAGAGTAATATGTTCAGTATATTTATCATTAAGTCCAAAAATTTTCATTCTTTCGTTGGATTCCAAGGTCTCTATTCCTTGTTACATAGTTTTTGTTATTGCAGAGTCAATCAGTCTTTGAACAAGTCCTCTAATGCATAGAATAGCACAGCATCCACTAACAATCAGTACTCCGGCCACGATGGTAAGAGATGTCAACGCAGAAATGAATACTCCAGACCATTTCCCAAACCATCCTTCAGTCCAGGAAGTGAATATGTCGTCATATCCAGAGTTCTCAGCTAATTCATTAGACGGGGCAGTCGGTCCATCAAGAGCTTTGGAGATACTCCTATCAGGATCTGTATTAAGGATAAAGGGTGCAACAAAATCCTCCAAACATTTTATATACACCTCCCTTTTCTGCTACTAACTTGTCTAATGCCATCCTATTCTACCAAGCCATGAGAGGAGTTGGTCCTAATTGCTCAGCTATCCCTTTAACTGCATCTCGGGTATAATTAACAAATCTCTGCTGGTTATAGTATAAGTAGTTTATCCAATCTACATTCTTTTTTATAATCACCCACCAAATTATGGATTCCCACCCGGCTGCTACCTGGTTCCTAGCCTTGTACTCGGTGGTCACTCCCCTGGGAACTCCAATGTCATCTCTGTAGATACTAGAATGGAAGGATCCTTGCAGAGTTTCACGCTTCTGTCTCTTCCACTACGTATCTTTGGCCATATCCATGTTGACAACAGGTGGAACGGCATGATTAGCTGGACCACCACACAATCCCTTCGGGAACCATGTGGTAGTCTGGCTCTTATGCTTTTATCACCGCATAACCACCATACATCCGCTCTCAGGATAGTCTGGTCTGACCATATGGCTGAGTACTTGGCCCTGTGGGAGACAATGATCCATTCTCTACAAGAGTCGCCTTGGAGCTCTCCAAAGTCATGCCCATGCCCTGGAAGACTAAAACAAGTATAGTTACCAGGATTAGCAATCACCTGTGGTGGGATATCCGGTTTCTCAAGTGGAGGATATAAAAATGATAACATTTTACATTTTCCATTCATTTTCTGAGCAGACATAAGTTTTACTATATAACTTAATTTTTTTAAACCTTTTTGCAATGTATTTAAGCCATTCTAACCATTCTTCTCCTCACAGCCTCTCTCTAGAGCTAGTTTATCTTCATAAGTTAGACAATCTAACTATGAACCCTATGGACTCTGTTATGGTTCTCTCTGGCATACCTTCCTTGGGTCTATGTATGCTATTATTTTGAACTTCTATGTAGAAATGTCCTATTGGGTCTGTTCCTAATATATCAGCTCTTCTAACCTTTGATCCCTCATCTTAGGGTTTTTTAAAAGTTTTCAGTAGCTGATTACAATTATTCTTATTTGTGTAAGGGTATCTCCTTTTTCCCAATGGAGAACCAGGCTTTAAATCTATGTAGCCATAAGGCTTATACCTATAGTCTCGGGCTACAATTGTCCACCCTGCTTTACTCCAGTCACACACATCCATCCCCTCTGCTATTAGAGCTCATAACACAAACATATTTATCAGACTCTGCTACTTTCACAGCTTGTTCCCTGTCTCTGCATCATTTATACAACAGACAAAAATCCACTAACATGGCGGCCTCCTGCCCAATTTCAAAAGTAAGATTGAAAGTCTTAAATCTGAAACCATTCTACCACCCTGGACTTTCCTCTCCTGCTGGGTCTATTACCCTCCAATCTCCCATCACTATGGTCACGAAGAATATACCTATGACTAACCCTGATGTACACATCCTAGATCTGACCGTCTTGTCCGGGTAGGGGGATGAATGGGAGATTTCACCAGTTTGAGACAAGCTTTCCCTTGTGGAAATCCTCCCTTTGTAGCTGGACTTTGACAAGTAAGTCAGATCCTACTCTGTCCCTACCTGTCTGACAAGTTTACAGTATGAGTGATGGATCCAGGAGCTTCGCTCAGCAATCTTGACCGCAGTAGGAGAAGTCCACAGGACTTGGTAAGGACCTTCCCACTTAGGATGGTGCTGGTGTCTCTTCTTTATCACCTTCACAAGGACCCAGTCTGCAGGTTTCACAATCTCAGGTTTTGTTAGTGGGTTTCCTGGAACAAAACTATGAGTAGAAACTTCTTTGTGAGTTAATATCTTATATTAATATTAATATTAATATTAATATTAATTATTAATTAATTAATATTAATATAATATTAATATTAATATCTTATATTATATCATATCATATCTTAGCCATATATTCTGCTAATGTGCAATCAACTTCCTCATCTATCCTTTTAAAGGATTTTAGCTGAGGTAACAGAAAAGGTCTCCCATATATGACTTCAAAGGCTGTCAGCACTACCGATGTCCGTGTGACATACATATATAGTACAACCAATAGGAAACAGTACAACCAATTTTTCCTGTTTCCTGCATGGTCTTTGTCAACCTATTTTTCAAGATCCCACTGTGTCTTTCAACCAGTCCGGCTGACTGAGGATGACAGGCACAGTGGTTTCCTAACTCAATTGACAATGTTTTTAGGTAATAACATTACTTAGTTTACTATATATTTTCTGGAACCCCAAATCTGGGTATGATTTCCTTTAGAAGGGCCTTCGGTACCATTAATGCATCAGGGTGGACAGCTTCAATCCACCTGCTGAAAGCATCCATAATAACAAGGCCGGACTTTGTCCCTCACACTTGTTCAATAAAATCCATACAAATGTGTTGGAATAAGTATTCATTCAGGGTGAGGACATTGTCCTCTCTCTGGTCTCAGATTCCCTTAGGAATTATTTTTGCACAAATAATGCAGATTAAACAAAAATTTTTAATAGTTAGTAAGCCATACATCATAAATACGTAAGATATGATCTCTACCATCCCTCCTGTTGAGACATAGCTTATGCCATGGCTCAATACTATGACATATCTTAGGAGGTCACTGGGCAGTTCATACATATAGGGCATCTTTAAAAAAAATAACCCCTTTTGTTACCAATTTTTTTTTTTTTTCTTTTTAATTCCAATAGCATGTCATCCACATATAAGAGTCTCTGGCTACCTTCTGGTGACTCACATTGAGCTAGGTTAGCCAATTTTACCTGGAAACAATAGTAGGTGATTCACCGTACCCTTGTGGGATTCTGGTGAATGTATACCTGCTCCCCTTATATGTGAATACAAACCAAACCTGGCTATCTGGATGTACCAGGATGCTGAAGAAGACATTACTGACATCACTGTAAAGACCTTATGTTCCGGCCTCCAGTCATTCAGCAGAGTATGGGGGTCTAGCACTGTGGGGGCTCTTGTTATCACAGCCTCGTTTACAGATGGGGGCGCCCTCCCTACTGGAAACAAGGCTGTGTTACAAGGTGAGCTGGACAGGATATAATCACCCCTTTTATCAATCCCACATCTGCAGGTCATGTGGACCACAAAGATCCTGGGTATGTGGTCAATTCTTCCTCTAATTCTAGGAAAGGATCAGCATTTCTCACTCGTTCCCCTGCCTCGCTGCAGGTGGACTCTGGGTTTAGAAATGGTGTTCCACGTTAGTACTTGTGAACATGCCTGCAGTCTGGCATTGTAAAATGAGCCATCACCCAAATCCTCCCATCGTTACTTTCCTTATACTCCAACAAAATCACCAAGGAATTTCCATGATCTACTTTACATCTGGAGAGGGAAACATGTGGCACGGTGCCTCTAAAAAGCAAAAGCAACAATTTAATTAGTTCTGACAGTTTACAACTGATGACACAGTTCCCTTTATAATTCCAGTATATGGTGTGCAAAGAACAATCTAGAGCATGGACATTCTCATATTTTATATCAGGACCCCTGAAATACCTGTTGTACATGGAGCAGTGTAGTTCTTCAGGTGTGTGAACATCTACATTTGTATACCTTTATCTATTGCTTCCTTGATGAAGGACTCAGTAATAAAGGATGGTCCTGCAGTTATTACATCTAGACTGTAATAGTATCTAGATTCCCCATACCCCTGGAGGACCATTGTCTCAGCCATGGATTTCACCTATAGTCCGGCAACAGTAGGAATTATTCCCAGGCTCAGGGCTTGCATCATATCCCTCCCACACAGCTGATAATATAATTTGTGTAATTGCACTTTTACCTGTGCCGAGGGCCCGGTGTCTCCACAGGCGTAGACAATGGTTCTCTGTGTCTTACCACTTGCTCCTTTTACCATTATGCAGGCAGCAGACAGTCCAATAGTCGGTATCTCTTCTGGATGTACTAAGGTTCTAGTGTTCCTGAATCAACAAGAAAAGTGACCTCATGGCTTCCCACAAGGACGATTACTTCTGGAAATACAGTGTTTTTTATAAATGTATTTCTACTTTAGCCAAATTAAATATTTCCTCTCATTATACATTTCTTGTACCAAATTTTCACATTTTATGAAACTAAGTTTATCATCAAATGCAACCCATCTGTCAAAAGACACATTCAGGGTCTTCTAGTGGCCCCTTCTTATCTCAAAACCACAAACACATTCCACAACAATCCTCATGTTAACAGCTTATCTCCCCACCTCAGGACTGTGTGCTCTGGGTGGTGCCTACTCCTTGTTTGTCAAGACTAAAAAGACAATGTCAGGGATATACAATTTTTACTTTCTATTTGTTATAATCTATAAGAGTTAGGCCTATAAGTTCCCAATAAGGACACATTGCACATCTGATCTGAAGACTGTTCTCTCTGGGTACCTGATGAGAAAGGACCATATCCAGTCTCATTCCAGGGATACCCTCTTGGTACAATCTTAATAACTTTCCAGCCATCAGATGAAATGGTCAATAACAATTCTGCCTTACAATGAGGACAAGGTCTTAAAATATATATATATCTGTATCTATGGGATAAAGTCCCATAATGATGTTACATAAAATTCTTCAACACAAAAAGACAAACAACAAAATAAGGACTATACACAATATAAACCCTGGAGCACAATGGATTTTTACCCACTTATAAGAAGTTTGACAAATATCAGTGAAATTCATATGTCAACAAGAAGATAAAAAACCAATAGCAACAATTCAATTACTGCTGCTAATATCCAGGATCTAAATAATCCTCACTGATTACACTATGTCCTAGATATTTACCAGCTTGTATCTCTATATCCTGCCATCTCCATCCAATGAAGGCCTGTAGGGGCCTAGTATGACAACACAGTGTAACAAACGTGAAAGGTCCCCAAGGAATGGGGTCACGATGATAAATGTGGTCACTGATATGAACGAGATAAATATGCTCACATGGACTTCTAACTAGCGTCACAGTGCAAACACACAACGTACAACAATCTTCACAGTTAGGGACTGGACAGACACACGTACACAGAGACATAAGACAAGAGATTAAAGTTCCCTCGTACTCCTTATCCTGAAGTGCTGAGATAAAGTCCAATGACACCGCCTCTTTATATACAGAGACGTTCCCGTTCTTAATATCAGGTATTCAGAGCACCACAGGCGCAGACTCTCCTCAGTGAAACGAGGAGGGTTCAGGCACTCTGTGCTATTAAAAGAAAAACATATAACAAAACTACACAGAATATTCTCTATGGGGATCAGGTGACATGTACCTAGGTGATTTATACCACTATAATAACCTATGATTTGTCTCCAGTCCACAGATGACTGTTGACCATGCCTACTGGACTCCCTCATTTACATTCACTCAAGATAACATTCAAGGAGTCTCATGTGTAACATAAAACATATATTTATGGCGTTTTAGTTCTATGTAATTTTAAAAGACAGACAAAACAACACACTTAACAGAAAACAACATTCAACAAAGTACAGAAGACAAAACAGAATACCGGCAAAAATTAATCTTATACTGGGTTCTATTTTAGGTTAATCCAGCGGATTCCTTAATCCGACGAGAATCTCCCTCGATTCTCCCATCTAGATCAATTTAACGTGCACACGGAGTTTTTTATTCCACAGTATCCTTCTCACACTGGCTTTGTACCCATTCAAAAAATAAAAAAATAAAGATTATTGTTATTCAGAGGAATATCTTAAAAGAACAAACAAACCCCAAATCTATGGAGCTTCGCAACTTACAGGAGTTATTATAACTCCAATTGCATGTAAACCTCCAACATACAGGAGCCTCTCACTAACCCCAATTGGAAAAGTCTGCCAGTTCCCTATTCAATTCCTAAAATAACATTCATACTGGATTAACAAGGTTACCGAATATAATGAAAATTATTAAATGTTCTTACCTGTATTCAGATACAGACGATTCCCAGAGATTCTTAGACTATACGAAATCCGTCACTTTCCCTCAGACCGGGATAACTGATTAATGCCCCTGGTAACGCCTAATGTCAAGGCGGAGGATTTACTTAAGGAGTCCCAGACTCCCCCGTGCAAGGCTTACAGTACTCACCGGTGAGGGAAAGGTGTTGGATTCCCGGCCAACGCACCAAAATGTCACGGGAGTTTCAGTCTTCCAATTAGAAATCGTCCAGACCTGAATAAGTAAGATGCTTCTTTATTGGACATTGCGGCATGGAGAGAGAATGACAGCCACACCAGGTGTGGGCCGTCCTCTGTCTAACTCAATACATATTCTTAAGAGTTTAAATAGCAAAGCCGAAAGGCTGTTGTAACATATTGCGTTTGCAGAAAAGAGTATATGGAATATGCTTAGCTTGTTAGAAATTCTTATCTACGTTACCAGAGAAGTCACACAAGACAAGGAAAGCCAGCTAACGTTCACAAAAAGTAACACCCAAAGGTAACACCCATGTATTACATCAGCTGAAAAGATTGACTAGGGATAATAATGGCAGAATCATGTACGGTATATACTGTGTATATACACACACATACACATATGTATATAGATATATAGATACATACATATATATATATATATACACATGCACATAAAAGAAAGAACTTTATTACAATTATTATAACAGCCTTGTTTTTCACACGTTTTAATTTTGTGGTCTCTTTTCTTCCAAGCACAGAATGTTAAGGCGGACACCCTTTCTAGGAGTTTCTTTGCGGATTCTCTTGATGTGACCGAGCCTACTACCATTCTAAATGAGGGTGTAGTTCTTTCCGCCATCTCACCCGATTTGAGACGTGTCCTGGAGGAATTTCAGGAGGTCTAACCTGAACATTGCCCTATGGGAAAATTGTATCACCCTGACCAGTGGAGGAAAAGATTAATGTCTGAAATTCATTGCTCCGCGTTGGCTGGTCATCCAGGTATTTTTGGTACCAGAGATTTGGTGAGTTGGTCTTTTTGGTGGCCTGACTTATCTCGTGATGTCAGGAATTTTGTGTAGTCCTGTGGGACTTGTTCTCGGTCCAAGCCCTGTTCTCGTTCTAGTGGGTTGTTGATGCCCCTGCCGGTGCCCAGGAGACCATGGACTCATATCTCAATGGATTTTATTTCTGATTTTGAGTGATCTGTGATAGATTTTCTAAGATGGTCCATCTTGTACCACTCCCAAAGTTGCCATCTTCTTCTGAGTTGGTGCCCTTGTTTTTACAACAGGTGGTTCGGTTGCATGGGATTCCTGAGAACATTGTGTCGGACAGTCCAGTTTGTTTCCAGATTTTGGAGAGCTTTTTGTTCCAAACTGGGAATTCAGTTATCTTTCTCCTCTGCATTTCATCCTCAGACCAATGGGCAGACTGAGAGAACAAACCAGACTTTGGAATCCTATTTGAGATGTTTCATATCTGCTGATCAGGATGACTGAGTCTCATTTTTGCCCTTGGCCGAATTTGCACTAAACAATAGGGCTAGTTCTGCCACTTTGATGTCGCCGTTTTTCTGTAACTTTGGGTTTCATCCTCGATTTTCTTCAGGGCAGGTGGAATCTTCGGCCTGCCCAAGTGTGGATTCTGTGGTAGAGAGAATGCAGCAGATTTGGGACCTAGTGGTGGATAAATTTCCCCACTCTCAGGAAAAAGCCCAACGATTTTCCAACTGGCATAGGACCATTGGTCCCCGGTTTAAAGTGGGTGATATGGTTTGGTTGTCTTCAAAGAATATTCCTATGAAGGTTGCGTCTCCAACATTCAAGCCAAGATTCATTGGAACTTCTAAGATTTAAGAAATCCTTAATCCCGTTTTTTTCCGTTTGGCTCTTCCAGTTATGTTTAAGATTCTTAACGTGTTCCATAAATCCTTGTTGAAGAGGTTTGTAGAGCCAGTAGTTCCAATGGCGGCGCCTCCTGACCCTTTATTGGTTAAAGTTAATTTGGAGTACGAGGTAGAGAAAATATTGGATTCTCGTTTGGCTAGATGGAGACTCCAGTACCTGGTCAAATGGAAGGGTTATGGCCAGGAGGATAATACTTGGGTCTCTGCTTCTGACATTCATGCCGAAAGATTGATTCGTGCTTTTCAGCGGGCCCATCCTGACCGGCCTGGTGGCGTGGATGAGGGTTCAGTGACCCCTTCTCAAGGGAGGGTACTGTTTTGAATTCTCTCTCTGGCTTCCCTCTGGTGATTACTGAAGATAGTGGAGCTGGTCAGATTGAGAGTTCTCTTTCTGGGCTCACTCTGGTGGTTACTGGAGGTAGTGGAGCTGATCTGATTGACAGAGGCTTTCTGATTGGGATTTAAGATAGCTGACTCCCTCTATCCCTGCTGGTGATTTTCTTCCTGTGCCTTCTGAGGTCTGATGTCTCCTGCTCTTTCCCTGCATGTTCAGCTATGTGGTTCATTTGCTATTCTGTTTGCATTTGATCTGGTTTTGTTTATCTCTGCTTTGTGCGGGTCAGCTAGCTCCGGCTGGGGCTGTGCTGATTCATCGCCCATATGTTACTGCATGTGCCAGTTTGTTTTGTCCCCTTTTATATTAGTCTCTTTTTGCTTTGCTTTCAGAATATACCAGAGTGCTGATATAGTGGGGGCGAAGTCGTGCGACTTCAGTGTTTTTCTGCATCAGACGTGTTGGACTTTTTGCAGGATTTTTTGCGTGATTGCAGACAGTGTCTTGTTATGATTGAGTCACCGTAGGAGGCAGACACAAAAATAGAAGCTACGTCCAGAAAACCAGAGAAGTTGGCAACTATCAGATTGCAGACCCCTGAACCTATCAACACAACCAGCAGTAGCCGTGGGGGGTTCCTACGATGCCCTAGACCCCTCGATCACAGCCGGAGCGCTAAATAGCCTAAAGACAGAAAAGGAAATCTAAACTGCCCCAGAGCAGACCCCAACGTAAAAGGCAGCCCCCAACATATAATGACGGTGAAGCAAGATGAAAAAACACTCACACAGATAGAAAGATAGACTGAGCAAAGACGGGGCCCAAGCTAACTAAACAGAACAGGAAAGGAAGGTTGCTGTCTGCAATCTGCCAAAACCCTATCAAAGACATAAGCCAACAAGCTGATATGAAAAAGACCCTGAAGCAGCTAGGCTTCAAAAACTAAATCAGCGCTCAGGTATTTTCAGAAGACAGAGCTAAAGGAATTCAGCACACCCCAGCAGGGAATGGCAGAAATCCAGAAAAACAAAGCAAAACAAAGTCAAAGCAAGAATGCAAAAAGCCGAGCAGAAAACTTAGCTTTAGAAGAGCAGGAATTCAGACTGGTCTCCAAGGATCCCACAGAGAAATCACCCGCAGGGCAGAAGGGCGTCGGCAGCCTTATATCCAGTCAGTAACTCCACTCAGCCAGTCATCATCATCAGACTCAGGTGTTTGATAATCAGGCTCACTACCTTTCTTTACCAGAAGAGGGAGTTCCTCGGGCCTCAGTAGTGAAGGGGAAAATGAACTCACAACAGTACCTCCCCCTTGAGGAGGGGTCACCGAACCCTCAACCAGGCCACCAGGGCGATCAGGGTGAGCCCGATGAAAGGCACGCACCAATCTTTTGGCATGAATATCAGAGGCAGAGACCCAGGAATTATCCTCCTGACCATAACCCTTCCACTTAACCAAATACTGGAGTCTCCGTCTAGCCAGACGGGAATCCAGTACTTTCTCTACCTCATATTCCATGTTACCTTCAACCAATACAGGGTCTGGAGGTGCCACCCCTGGAACAACAGGTTCAACAAACCTCTTCAACAAAGATTTATGGAACACATTATGGATTTTAAATGTGACAGGAAGAGCCAAACGAAAAGAGACCGGATTAATAATCTCCAAAATCTTGTAAGGTCCAATAAATCTAGGCTTAAACTTAGGAGAAGCCACCTTCATAGCAATATTTTTTGATGATAACCACACCATATCACCAACCTTAAACTGGGGACCAATGGTCCTATGTCGGTTGGAAAACCGCTGGGCTTTTTCCTGGGAGAGAGATAACTTATCCACCACTTGGTCCCAGATCTGGTGCATTCTCTCCACCACAGTGTCAACACCTGGGCAGGCAGAGGGCTCCACCTGCCCTGAAGAACATCGAGGATGAAACCCAAAGTTACAAAAAAAAGGTGACATCAAAGTGGCAGAACTAGCTCTATTATTTAAAGCAAATTCGGCCAAGGGCAAAAATGAAACCCAATCATCCTGATCAGCAGAAATAAAACATCTCAAATATGACTCCAAGGTCTGGTTTGTTCTCTCTGTCTGCCCATTGGTCTGAGGGTGAAAAGCAGAGAAGGACAACTGAATTCCCAGCTTGGAACAGAAAGTTCTCCAAAATCTAGACACAAACTGGACTCCTCTGTCAGGTACAATGTTCTCAGGAATCCCGTGCAAGCGAACCACCTGTTGTAAAAACAGGGGCACCAACTCAGAGGAAGACGGCAACTTAGGGAGTGGTACAAGATGAACCATCTTAGAGAACCTATCACAAATCACCCAAATAACAGTCATCCTTTGAGAGACCGGCATATCAGAGATGAAATCCATTGAAATATGGGTCCATGGCCTCTTGGGGACAGGCAAAGGCATCAACAACCCACTAGAGCGAGAACACGATTTAGACTGGGAGCACGTCCCACAGGACTGCACAAAATTCCTGACATCACGAGACAAGGAGGGCCACCAAAAAGACCGACTCACCAGATCTCTAGTACCAAAAATACCTGGATGACCAGCCAAAGCAGAGCAATGAACTTCAGACATCACTCTCTTCTTCCACTGGTCAGGAACATACAACTTTCCACTGGGACAACGCTCAGGTTTGTCCTCCTGGAACTCTTCCAGAGCACGTCTCAAATCGGGCGAGATGGCAGAAAGAACTACCCCTTCGCCTAAGATGGTAGCAGGCTTGGTCACCACAGGAGAATCAGCAAAGAAGCTCCTAGAGAGGGCGTCTGCCTTGACATTCTTCGTTCCAGGAAGAAAAGAAACCACAAAATCAAAACGTGTAAAAAACAAGGCCCACCTAGCCTGTCTAGGGTTCAAGCGCTTAGCCGACTCTAGGTAAATCAAATTCTTGTGGTCAGTGAGGACCACGACTTGATGCTTAGCTCCCTCCAACCAATGTCTCCACTCCTCAAATGCCCATTCCATGGCCAACAGTTCCCGATTCCCCACATCATAGCTACGTTCAGATGGAGAGAACTTTCGGGAAAAGAAAGCACAGGGATTCATTTTAGATGTTACAGGATCCTTTTGGGACAAAACAGCTCCTGCCCCAATCTCAGAAGCATCCACCTCTACCTGGATCGGAAGTGAGACATCAGGTTGCCGCAAAACCGGGGCGGAGGTGAATCTTAGCTTCAGCTCCTGAAAGGAAGAAACAGCCTCCGGAGACCAATTTAACACATCAGCACCCTTCTTAGTCAAATCAGTCAATGGCTTGGCAATACTAGAAAATTTTGCTATAAATTTCCGATAAAAATTAGCAAAACCCAAAAACTTCTGGAGGGCCTTCAAAGAAGTGGGCTGAACCCAATCGTAAATGGCCTGTACCTTGGCCGGGTCCATTTCAATAGTTGACGGGGACAAAATAAATCCCAAAAATGAAATCCTCTGTACTCCAAAAGGCATTTAGATCCTTTGACATACAGGGAATTCTCCCTCAAGATCTGGAACACAGTCCGAATATGTTCCACATGAGAATCCCAATCCTTGGAGAAGATCAAAATATCATCCAGATAGATAATCAAAAATTTATCGACAAAATCTCGGAAAATATCGTTCATGAAGCACTGGAAGACAGAAAGGTCATTAGTGAGCCCAAAAGGCATCACCAGGTACTCAAAATGTCCCTCCGGAGTATTAAACGCCGTCTTCCATTCATCCCCATACTTAATGCGAATAAGATTATACGCCCCCCTGAGGTCAAGCTTGGTAAACCAGCAAGCACCTTTAACTCTGGAGAATAGATCAGAAATCAGGGACAACGGATACTGATATTTAACAGTAATTTTGTTGAGGGCACGATAATCAATACAAGGTCTTAATGATCCATCCTTTTTGGCTACAAAAAAAAACCCGGCACCTAAGGGTGACGAGGATGGTCTAATATGACCCTTCTCCAACGCCTCCTTAATATAGGATCGCATAGCCTCGTGCTCGGGTACAGATAAATTGAAGAGCCGACCCTTGGGAAATTTACACCCCGGGCTCAGTTCAATTGCACAGTCATAACTCCTATGAGGAGGCAGAGACGCAGACTCATTCTCACTAAATACATCATAAAAGTCCGCCAAATAATCAGGAACATCATGCGACTGAGGAGAGGTGGAAAACACCGGAGCCTCACTAAAGGCACACCGACAACCCCAACTCACCACAGACACAGATTTCCAATCCAAAACTGGATTATGAATTTGTAACCAGGGAAACCCCAGAACAATAGTATCATGCAGATTATGCAACACCAAAAATCTGCAATTTTCTTGATGGTCTGGGGCGACCCGCATTACCACCTGGGTTCAAAACTGAGGTTTATTTTTAGCCAAAGGAGTAGCATCAATCCCCCTCAAAGGGATAGGCGTCTGCAGAGGTGTCATCGGAAATCCACAACGTTTAGCAAAATCCAAGTCCATTAGGTTTAGGGCTGCTCCCGAATCCACAAAAACCTTGGCGGAAAATGTGGACAGGGAGCAGATCAGAGTAATAGCCAGAAGAAAATTAGGTTGAACACCACCAACAGAAAACGTGTGTGCAAAGCGTTTCTCTCGTT
Organism: Dendrobates tinctorius; assembly: GCF_039654945.1. Taxonomy (NCBI): domain Eukaryota; kingdom Metazoa; phylum Chordata; class Amphibia; order Anura; family Dendrobatidae; genus Dendrobates; species Dendrobates tinctorius. The sequence goes on from NW_027361674.1 coordinate 4,487,471, forward strand.
TAGGACAGACAGAAATAATATGCGAGGCATCTCCACAGAAAAAACACAACTTATTACGCCTTCTGAACTCCTGACGCTGCTCTCTGGAAAAAACTCTATCACATTGCATAGGTTCAGACATTTGTTCAACAGGTGGCAACACCTCTCGTGCAGCTTTGCGTTCGCGCAAACGCCGATCAACCTGAATGGCTAATGACATAGAATCGTCAAGACCAGAGGGAACAGGAAATCCCACCATAGTATCTTTTACGGCTTCTGACAACCCCTTCCGAAAGAGAGCAGCCAAGGCATTATCATTCCAGGTAGTAAGTACTGCCCACTTTCGGAATTTTTGACAGTACAATTCTGCAGAATCACGACCCTGGTTCAATGCCAGCAGGGTCTTTTCAGCCTGATCAATGGCATTAGGTTCGTCATACAACAACCCCAAGGCCTGAAAAAATGCGTTCACATTAGTCAGAATAGGATCATCTGGTTTCAAAGAAAATGCCCAATCCTGGGGATCGCCACGCAGCAAAGAGATGACAATTTTAACCTGCTGCGCGGAGCTCCCTGATGAGTTAGGCTTCAAGGCAAAAAATAATTTACAATTATTTTTGAAATTCAAAAATTTAGACAGATCCCCAAAAAATACATCAGGTGTAGGAATCTTTGGTTCAGCAGCATGTGAATGAGCAAGGTAGGCAGAAATTCCCCGCACTTCCGCAGCGAGCTGCTCCACACGATCAGACAACTGCTTTATCTCCATTGAGAGAAAAAAAAAATTCCCCCTACGGCCTCAGAGATATAGAGGAAAAAATATACACACTTTTTTTTTTTTAATTCTTTCCTGCTATAGAGTACCCTAGGATCTGCGGTATGGCGGATGATTCTGTTATGATTGAGTCACCGTAGGAGGCAGACACAAAAATAGAAGCTACATCCAGAAAACCAGAGAAGTTGGCAACTATCAGATTGCAGATCCCTGAACCTATCAACACAACTAGCAGTAGCCATGGGGGGTTCCTACGATGCCCTAGACCCCTCGATCACAGCCGGAGCGCTAAATAGCCTAAAGACAGAAAAGGAAATCTAAACTGCCCCAGAGCAGACCCCAAAGTAAAAGGCAGCCCCAACATATAATGACGGTGAAGCAAGATGAAAAAACACTCACACAGATAGAAAGATAGACTGAGCAAAGACGGGGCCCAAGCTAACTAAACAGAACAGGAAAGGAAGGTTGCTGTCTGCAATCTGCCAAAACCCTATCAAAGACATAAGCAAACAAGCTGATATGAAAAAGACCCTGAAGCAGCTAGGCTTCAAAAACTAAATCAGCGCTCAGGTATTTTCAGAAGACAGAGCTAAAGGAATTCAGCACACCCCAGCAGGGAATGGCAGAAATCCAGAAAAACAAAGCAAAACAAAGTCAAAGCAAGAATGCAAAAAGCCGAGCAGAAAACTTAGCTTTAGAAGAGCAGGAATTCAGACTGGTCTCCAAGGATCCCACAGAGAAATCACCCGCAGGGCAGAAGGGCGTCGGCAGCCTTATATCCAGTCAGTAACTCCACTCAGCCAGTCATCATCATCAGACTCAGGTGTTTGATAATCAGGCTCACTACCTTTCTTTACTAGAAGAGGGAGTTCCTCGGGCCTCAGTAGTGAAGGGGAAAATGAACTCACAACAGTGTCTTTCCTTTCCTGTCCTGTCTAGTCAGTGTGGGCACCATCGTTTGCTCAGTCTATTTTTCTGCCTGCGTTTGTATTTTCATCTTGTCTCACCGACAATATATGTTTGGGGGCTATCTATTCCTTTGTGGTATGCTTCGGGGCAGTTTAGATTTCCCCTTTCTTGCGTTAGACTTAGTTAGCTCTCCGGCTGTGCCGAGGCATCTAGGATCATTGTAGGTACACTCCATGGCTACTGCTAGTTGTGTGGACAGGATCAGGGATCTGCATCCGCTTAGTTACCAACCTCTCTGGTTTTCTGTGGCTTAGCCTGGGCCTGCTATCCTCCTCAGTGCCCATTCATAACACACGGGCCCTTTGTAGTGATGGTAGGCTTCATGTCAAACAGTCCAAGAGTTAAAGTGGGGCAAAGTTCAGGAGCACACAGTCCTGCAGCCACATCCGGAGTCCACCGCTGCTAACCCCCATGGGGTTCTGGTCCTGTGATCCAGTAAGGGAGGCACCAACAGGTGCAAAACAAACTTGGAGGAGGGGAAAACCATTAAACGTGGCCGTTAGCTGGTGGCCACATCAGGCACCATTGTCCTTGGGCGCCAGGCAGAGCTGACTGCCCTCTTAGGGACTCAAAACATTACCTTGCTCTAGGGGAGGGGTGCAACCGGCACCAATATTATGGCTCAAAAAGTGCCACTCAGTTTGTACACGGCTGATGAGTTGAATGGTGGGCTGCATTTGGCCCTTGCACTACTGCATAGACATTAAATGAGGACCCACTGGAGGAGGAGGAGTCCCCACTGTTCTTCTGGCTCCGCATTCCTTGCAGTGGTGGTCCTCCAGCTCTTTGAGTCTCCGGCCCTGTGAACACATCTGCAGCCACCTCATTTCCCTGAGGCACTGCTCTCTCCTGTGCGGCCGGGCAACTACGTCGGTAGCAGCCGGCCGTTCCACATCTGGGGTCTCCTGTGGTGGACCGGCTCATGGTTAGAGGCCATTCTTATGGCCGCTGTATAGGGTCCCTGGGTCCTTGCTCCTTTATAAATTCTATGTAGTCCCCCTCTCGAAGAGGACTGTGGAACATCAGGGACCCAGCGTTGATATATACTTTGGCCCCCGTCGTCAGCTCCTGCAGGAAACCATAACCTTTTCTTTGGTTCAGGTACCGGACGGGCTGCGGGTCATCCGGCCTGCTGTGATTCCTCCACCTGGGCATTGCAGCTCTTCAAGGATGTGGCATTCTCGCTTCCTTTTCTCCTGGATTACTCCGTGGATCCATTTGGCCTCCATAGTGATGGGTCCACCTCGGGTGATGTCGGTGGGGTAGGCAGCCAAGACACCACCGGGGATGATGGTGGAGCTACGTACGGTGAGTAGGCTGAGGACAAAGTAGCAGGGTGGCCAGACAGGGGTCTCTTACTCACCGCCACACCTGTTGATAGTCCCCTTGCATGGCTGCCATCATCACCAGCATTGGTGATTGCGGCGGTCATGATCCTCTGCAAGGCCGCCTCCAGGATTCTCTGCACTCTTCAGGGTTACCGTCAGGTGTCTTCAGGTCATTATCCTCTGCTGGTTGCTGACTTGGCCACCACCATGGGGGTCGCACCTCCAGCTCTTCTGACCACCAGACCTCTGTTAGCATGGGTGGTCAGGAGCCGGAATCTCCAGGAGTGGACCCTCTGGACCGTGGCACTGAGGGGCCCCGGGCGAGCTGCCAGGTGGAACCGACCCCTATACAGGGACCGTTAGGAGCAGGCCCAGGGCAGGGGTTCGAGTACCACAGTAGCCGGTACCGAGAGGGGCGGCTCAGAATGGACTGGAGTAGGAGTGTGGGACTGAAACGTAGACTGTAAGGCTGGAATATGGAGAGGTGGCTGGAGCGGAACACAGGAGACAGGACTGGAGTAGGACTGTAGGAGTGTGGATAGCTGGATGGAGCAGGAACACCGAAGGCAGGACTGGAGTAGGATGGAACAGGAACGCTGGTGCAGGACTGCAGTAGGATGGAACTGGGACACAGGAACAGGAACACAGGAACAGGACTGGAGTAGGAGGAACCGGAACGCTGGAGCAGGACTGGAGTAGGATGGAGCTGGAACACAGGAACAGGACTGGAGTAGGAAGGAACAGGAACGCTGGAGCAGGACTGGAGTAGGATGGAACTGGAACACAGGAACAGGACTGGAGTAGGAAGGAACAGGTACGGTGGAGCAGGACTGGAGTATACTGCAGGGAACACAGGAGACAGGGCTGCGAGGCTGCTGCAGGAAACACCGCGAACGGAACCGAGAGGCTGCAGAGAGCACAGGAGGAGGCAGGGCCCAGTGTGCACTGTAACACAATGATCAGGCGCCTCCCTCAGGGGGAAGCGGCCTGATATAGCCCCGTCTGGTCTGCCATTGGTCCGAAGGTGCTTCCGGGTCAGGGGTCAGGGCACAGCCGGAGCACAAGAAGCAGCAGGGAGGCGCGGCTGCGGCCTATGGCGCATGCGCATTGCATGCAGGGATGGCGTCGGCCGCGAGCCCGTAAGAGGTGACCGCCGTGGACGTCGGGTGGAGAGAGGCTGCGGCGTGGGAGCGGAGGCCGGCTGCGGCGTGTGAGCGAAGGCCGGGTGAGTATGACGGAGCGGTGTAACAGCCTTAAACCTCAGGCGCGTCTCTGCCCGTGCCTTGGAGTGCCTCCAATCCTGGCGGCCAATGCCACCGTGGTAGGACATGCTGCGCCTCTCCATGCCAGCAGATAATGGGGTCTCATCCTCTGACAGACAGTCCATCTTTTTCTGGTTCCACCCATTCGTGTGTGGAGTCATTCCTGGCTTCTCTACCCATTTCTCTAGGTTTCTTCGCAGGGGCGGGAGCTCTGTCTTCGCCCGCACCTATTTCTCTGCCCGGGCCTTGGAGTGCCTCCAATCCTGGCGGCCAATGCCACCGTGGTAGGACATGCTGCGCCTCTCCATGCCAGCAGATAATGGGGTCTCATCCTCTGACAGACAGTCCATCTTTTTCTGGTTCCACCCATTCGTATGTGGAGTCATTCCTGGCTTCTCTACCCATTTCTCTAGGTTTCTTCACAGGGGCGGGAGCTCTGTCTTCGCCCGCACCTATTTCGGGCGGGCATCTGTCACAACGGGGTGCGACCTTCTTTCTTCTGGTGCCAACTTTCCTGGGTGATGCCCATGACATGTAGCTTTGTCTTTTTAATTTTTTGCATCAACAGCTGCCATCTTTTCGGCCATGGTCAGCGCCATTTCTGAGTTCACAACATCCGCCATCCGCAATCCAGTCACGGTGGACAATACATCACAAGTCCCAATTTCAAAGTCACAAATCTCAGGATCGCTGTCAGCCGACAGCTCAATCTCTTCCACTTCGGGCAGCACATATATTTCAGAAATATGCTAATTATGCAAATTGTCTCTTCAGAGAGGAAGAGGACTAGAACTCTAGTGCCACCTATTGGAGGTAGCAATCCTAAAAGTCAATGCTGACCCTTTAACGAGCCTAGTTACATGACTTAGGATAAAAGCCAAGCCAGAATCTCCATTTGCAGACACTGTGTTTCAGGGTACTGCCCCTCATCAGTGCAAAGTGGGAGATCTGGTTTGGCTGTGAGAAAGGCGTCTGACCGATATCCAAGAAGTATCATTTCTCCTTGCGGAGAATGACATGCTAAGCATGTCGAGGTGATGAGACTCCTCACCTCGACATGCTTAGCATGTCTTTCTCCACAAGGAGAAATGATACTTCTTGGATATATTTCAGATTCACAGTCCCGGTCAGCTGCCTTCTTTAATCCTTCCATGGCGGACACTTCAAAATCACAAGTCTCACATATTCAATCTATCAGTCTTTAGGCTGCGGGGGTCCATCCTGTCGACTACGCCAAGTGTAACAAGGGTGACCGGGGGGAAGTAGTTGTGGCGATTAATTTAAAGACACAGTACATAGAGTCCACTGAGCAAATGGTCGGTGATCATCCCCGGCCCTTGTACGTAGATCGACAGGACCAACACAGCTTTTCCGCATAGGTTACCTTCTCTTCCTCTGGTCACAGAAGTCCAGGCAAATAAGGGTCCGAAAGGCAGCTGTACTCCAACAGGGAAAAGTAACTTTATTTGAACAATGATGAAGGATGGATGAAAAGACAATTGCAACATTGGCTTCCTGCTCTCCCTGACACGTGCTGCGGCCGTACCCACAATGTCCGCAGTGGTTGAGATTCACAGTAGTCCAATTGCTGGCATCTCGGCACCTGAGACCCCTTTAGTGAAGGCCCTTCCCAAGTCTTGGGGGCCTGTTTTGTAAGCCTTCAGTCCATATAGATCCTTGATCCGAGGCAGCAGGTCTCTTCCATCTAGGAGTTTGGCAATGCCCCTTCTGTAGCACATCTCTGCCATGGTCGATGTACCTGGGCCTTCTGACTGGGAAGCAGCAGCTTCCAGCCCCTCTATTTAACTAGTTATGTCCCTAACTATATACAGAGCTTAAAGGGGAACATCACAATACATAGTATGGCTCATACTACAGTGCAATTAATACCAAAATGCAGATATTATATCACGATACATAAAATGCACAGGGGGTCACATGAAATGAGAAGAGAGTGCAGCTGAGGGAACCTGCCATCCCCTTAGACATTCATGTCTACTTGACTGTTTAGTTATGGCCAGGAGACCCGCAGCTGACCTAGACATCGCTGTCCATACTCAGATTTTGAATGCTGCATGTCTGAAACTGGCCTAAGAGTACATTTAAGGGGTACAGAGGAGAATGCCAAGTTAATGTAGGAAGACAGTCAGTGCTACCTAGGAAAAAGGTATGCAAATCACCTATTCCAATATGAAGAAAACAGACTCTCTAGTGCCATCTACAGGATGCAGCTACCCTATAAGTCTGTATCTAACCACTTAATAACCATTAGTGCATAGTAGGGTACTGGTTGGCTGTGTGAGAGCTTAGGCTCACTTGACTTCAGTCAAAAAACTCTCTGAGGCAGCCAAATCGTTACCTTTCTCTGTAGTGATGAATGGCAAGAAACCCAAAACCAGTCATCTGAAGACATGGGATCTTCATCTTTTACAGAAGACTGGTTTTACTAAATATATGACAATGCTCATTAAATGGAACCTGTCCCCACATGCTATTTACCTGCACATATGGGGTTAATCTGCAGGTTAATAACATTCCAAAGCGTGCACCCGACATAACGAATGCACGATTTCTTGGAGGAAATTAACCACAGTATTCCTCCAGGTAGCCTCTGGCTTTCAGTCATAGAGGCGCATCTGGCACGGCTTCAGTCAGAGTGAGTGGTGGCTGTAACCATTCCCTGATCGTCTGCATCGTATCAGTGCAGGTACAACTGCCAGCCAATATGCTGGGTCGTGCTTACATCTGCCGCTCACTACGGTGACTGAAGCCACTCCAGCACACATCTATGACTGAAAGCCAGAGTTCATTTCCTCTCGATGGTCATACTTTCTTAGCGGCGGTTGCACAGCTATGAAACATTATTTTTATCCATTAAATTGTTAGGTTTAAACTGATACAAGCCATACAGTCAGCGCAGAGCCTGCAGATTAACCCCATATCTGACATGAGAAAGTTCACCAGAGTTCAGCTATCAACTTATGGCACTGCTGCATAAGAACATTCTCACGCAGTGAGCGGTGCCTTAAGTGAGTTCACCGTAGTTCAGCTAAGAACTCCAGTGAACTGTCTCATTGCGGGAGCTCAGTGCTAGGCACTTACAGGAGCGTGCATATTCATTACCTTAATGAGCGGTGTCACGTGATCGGTCAGCAGAGGAAGAGCAGCAGGAAACCGGCACCAATGAGATGCTGCGAGGGCGCCGGGACCAACAAGATGTTACAAGGGTACACCGGAGGGTGAGTAGGATCGGATGTCTTCTGAAAGCCGGCTGCTGCAGCTGTCACTGTGTGCGCTATAAGAGAAATGAATATTCATTTATCTTTAGCAGCAACACAGACTTTAGCCACAGCTGCTGTGACCCACTGCTCCGCCGCAGTCTTCCCAATGATTGTGGAGCCTACTGAAACAGACTAAGGGACCTATATAAATGCTTAGAAAGCCTTTGCAGGTGTTCTTTGTTAATTATTCTAATTTACTGAGATAATGACTTTTGGGTTTTCATTGGCTGTAAGCCATAATCATCAACATTAACAGAAATAAACACTTGAAAAATATCACTCTGTTTGTAATGACTCTATATAACATATGAGTTTCACTTTTTGCATTGAAGAACTGAAATAAATTAACGTTTTGATAATATTCTAATTTTGTGAGAAGCACCTGTGTGTCTTATACATGCTTTTCCATTACTAAACTGTGGGCTTGATGTCACCAGACAATACAAAGGTGACATCAACCCCCCAAATATTGATCCCACTTGCCACCACCACAGGGCTAGTGGGAAGAGCTGGGCCAAGCACCAGAATTAGAGCATCTAATAGATGCACCTTTTTCTGGGATGGGATGGCTACATGCTCCTGTTTTTAGGCTGGGGAGGGGGCTAATATCCATGGCCCTTTACCAGCCTGAGAATATCAGCCCCCAGCTGTCTGTTTTAGCTTGGCTGTCAATTTAAGAAAAAAACAGCATGGGGAGCCCTCTATTCTTTATAAGCAGCCATGATAAAGCTGACAGCTGAGGGTTGAAAAATAGACCAGACCCCACGTCATTTAAAAAAAAAAATATTATAGAGCAGGCGCTGACTTATGAATACTCCCATCAGCGGCGCCTGCTGTTATTAGTGACAGCAGGCTTAGGCTGATGGGAGTAGTACTCATATCAGCTTATGCCTCTGTGATTAGCGGTATACTTTTTACCGCCGGTCACAGCTGCTGCCTCATTCTGTCATCTGACCGCGTGGGAACTGCAGCTCTTTGACCACCGATAATAAACTTACCGCCGATCAGAGGCAGTGTTTGCCACGCCGTCATGCAGATGACAGCGAGGAAAACAGTAGATGTTCTGGCCCCCCATTCATCTGAATGGGGTCTGGGTGTGTGAATTTTTTAAAATATTTGGACGAACACGAACATTCAGGGGTTCGCCCATCACTAATTCTCAGTTTAATAATTCTGCATCCAACAATAGATAGTGCAATATACAGTAGAAGCCATAGATGATACATTTGCCAAAAGCCCACCCTCTTACAGATGAGGAAGGACAATAGATAAGGCCAAATTCTCTACTTCATTCTTAAACTAGTGCACTCATATCTGTCTGTCTAGTTTTGGGGGTGGACTGGCTCTCATTAAGGAGACAAGCTAAATCTGGAGTCTTATTAGCAATGCATGATGAAAAAATATGCAAATTAACTCTCTCCAAAATGAAAAAATATTGCCACAAACTATACACAGTTGGCCATCCTAAAGCCAGTTTGATCCCACAGTTTGTCTGCCCTTATTCACTCAGACGTCAACTTTGACACATGATAAGGTTTTTAATATTAGACAGTGTAGGACCGCCCCGACCACAGAGTCACCTTGTCGATGGTGGGACGGCTTTTATGCTATGTTTGATCAAATACAGTATTACTAAAAACTCTGTATGATTTAAATGCACTTTTGCTTTTTACTTATTTGGTTACAGCAGAGTTTTTTTCATTTTGTCTTTTGTAGGTTTTGTATGCTTTATGGCCATGTGAACATGCATTTATATGCTGCATGTGTACCAACTCAAACCATATAATAAGACATGTTAAAAGGGTCAGAATTGAACCTGCAAATATCTGCGTTTAACACATGGCACTAGCAAAATTGTCTTTCCTTCGGGGAAGGAGCTGACTTGCTTGGTCTTTTGGCCGCATTTCTAAACACCAGAGCAAATAAAAAGTGGAGGTGTTACCCAGAGGAACCAGACAGCTGCCGTTCCACTAGTGCAGGTAACAAAGCAGCAATTCAATTTTTTTCCATTTAACGTGTCGGCAAATATACAGTGAATGAATTCAGTTCTCCGATTCTCGAATGTAAACATTGTTTAAAATACAGAAAACGGAGTAGCGGCTAATTTCCATGATTATGCAATCTTCTTAGGCTTGTGTTCAATAGAGCAGAGAAGGAAAAACTTCTATTTTTGATTTTCTGTCATCAGGGCACATTTGTCAATGTCATTTGGAGGAATAAGTGAAATTTAAAGTCTTGTGACCAAAAACGACATTAAAGTAGATATCTGACATCGGAGAGTGACAATCCATTCCAGCCGCTGGGACCAGCCATGCTAAAAATGAGCCAAACCGTTCCACTGGGACTCACTGTAAGTGACAAGACCACTCATCTATGAAATTATACATATGGTTTGATTTTGGGGTATGGAGTCCGGCCTTTTATTTTCAGTCTGACACGACATATGCACACAATTTCCACATACTGAAGTTTCTTTTCCAAATATTTTATTCTTTTAAACAATGGGGAGAGGGGAAGACAGGGGAAAGAAAAAAAAAAGGGGGGGGGATGGGGATGAGAAGGAAAGATAAGGGGAAGTAGGGAAATTACAAGTTGACAACATGTAAAGAAAATGCAAAATATGCATTAATGATGTCATTTTACAAACGTATCTTGCCAACGCCTAAACACATAGAATACAAGATTATACAATAGAATGATAATAGTAATAAAGAACATAAAAACACACAAATGAGCATAATGAGTGTCATTACAGATCTAATCCTATGTCAAATATTAGATACAAGATCAGTTATGTCAGAGGCAAAACTAAAACAGCTTTTATCGAGATTACTAAGTGTTAAAGGATTCATTCAAGTAATAGGAGTAGGGAAAGCTTGGTCCCATTTAGAGCACTTCTTGTAGAAGTTACTGAATTGGTCATTAGCCAATGCGAAATGCAACTCATGGGATCTATGTTGTGCGATCAACTGTAAGATATCATCAACTTTGGGAAGGAAACAGTTCTTCCAATGGAATGCAATGGAATTTTTTACCACAAGACAAACATGGATGACTATATCTTTTAAGGCAGGGTCCAATTCCTCTATATTAAGGGAAAGTAGGGCCGAGTGAGGTGTGAGGGTTGTGGTTTTGCCTGTAAGTTTGCTAATGATGCGGGAGGAGATCTGCGACCACAAGGAATTAACCATTGGGCAACTCCAGAAAACATGTAGGATGTCTCCCTTCTGGCCGCAGTCCCTCCAGCATAGAGGCAAGTTCCTAGTCCCAATGTGGGCAAGTCTATTGGGGGTATAGTACCAACGAGATACAACCTTAAAATGGGTCTCCTGCAATGACATGGAGAGTACGGAGTGATATGATAAAGAGAGAGAGAGTCCTCCCAGTCTTCTACAGTGAAGGATGAGTTTAAGTCTTTCTTCCAACTCAGCATTGAAGGGCTTTTTGTCAAGGCCGCATCTTGGTTGTAGTTATCATAAACAAAGCCATGACTCCAGAAAATACGATGACCACAATTATTTAGTATTTTTATAGATGACTCAGTGATGTTTAGTTTCTTGTCGAGAAATATTTTTATATTATCCTTAAGAGTAAGGTATTCGAGAAACAGGGAGGAGGAGATATTATATTTAGTTTTTAGTGTTTGAAAGGATAAAAATTCCGTCCCGTTAAAAATGTCTTCTAAGTTTGATATTTTTAAATCAGCCCAGATGGGGGATAATGAATGGTTAGTCATAGAGTAAATGAGTGTTAGGGGGAGTTTTTTTAAGGATGGTCGTTTTATGGGATCCTCTCTTTGGTTTAGAGATCTTAAACCAGGCGAGTGCAACAGCTTGAAAGATCGGATGGGCAGCAGAGTTTGGAAGGTTGTTAGCTATGGCATTATAGATTATGGATCTAGGGTGCTTATTGTTATTAAGTGTAAACTCTAAGTCAAGCCAAGCCGAGTTATCTGAATTTAATAGCCAATGGGCACTTTGTTCAAGTAACAAAGAATAATAGTGGGCTGTGATGTTAGGGATGCTTATACCTCCATTCAATCTTTTCTTAAATAAGGTTTGAGTGGCCGTTCTGGGCTTCTTATAGCCCCAAATGAAAGAATTAATCTGTGCCTGTAAGTTAGAAAGATGGATGGAAGGGATAGGGAGTGGTATACACCTTAAAATATATAATATTTTTGGCAAAGTAAAGAGCTTTGCTGTAAGGATCCTTCCCCACCATGATAGAGATCTATCCCTGAAAATCACGCAATCCTTATTTATTAATTCAGATAGTTTTTTAAGGTTGGATTTAACTAACCCAGTGAGGTTACTGTTCACCGTGATTCCCAAATATACAAATTCCTTGTCACACCAGTTAAGGGAGGTTGCAGTTTTAATACATCTGGTTTGGTTCTTGCTGATGTTTAAGGGGAGAATGTTAGACTTGGGTTCATTGATTTTAAAATTAGACAATGATGAGAATTTGTTAATTTCTGAGAGAGCCTCAGGGATGGAGATCTCTGGTTTGGTTAAAGTTAGGATTACATCATCAGCAAAAAGACTGATCTTATGATGACGATTTAAGGTGTTTAATCCTACTATTTTGTTTTTTTTCCTGATTTGTTCGGCCAGGGGTTCCATAGCTAAATTAAATAGAATGGGGGAGAGGGGGCAGCCTTGTCTAGTGCCATTCGCTCTGGCAAATGGTTCTGAGACATGGTTATTGCAAATTACACTGGCTCTTGGGTCTGAATATAGGGCCATGATGAAGGATATCAGATTATCATCGAACCCGAATTTTTGAGTGTCTGTTTGAGAAAGCACCAACTAAGAGCCATGGGTGTTTTTGATGAGTTAGCCCATTTTATGGTATTGATGATTCGCCTTGTTGCATCCGCTGGTTGTCTCCCTTTTGTAAAGCCCATCTGATCATTGCTGATCAGTTTAGGAATTATCAGACTAAGCCTATTCGCTATGATCTTAGAATACAGCTTGATGTCTGTGTTAATTAACGAAATAGGGCGGAAGTTCTCTATGGCTTCAGGATCCCCTTTCATTTTGGGGATGACCGAGATCAAAGCCATCAGCATTTCGGATGGAAACGTTCCCTTTCCTGAGGCATAATTGAACACCTCGGTAAGGTGAGGGGAGAGAGAATTGTTGAAGGCTTTGTAATAGGCGTTGGCTAGCCCATCGGGACCTGGGGATTTGTGGAGATTAAGTTTCTTGATGGTGTCTTCAATTTCAATAGAAGTAAACGGGGCTGACAAGAACACTAAATCATCGGAAGATAAAGAAGGCAAATTTATTGTTGATAGATAGTTATCAATTTTTTCTAGGTTTTGGGAAAGTGGTTTAGGGTCAGTGTTCAAGTTATACAGCTTGGCGTAGAAGTTCGCAAATTCATTTGCTATTTCCTGGGGATGTGAAAGTTTAGAGCTACCATTAATCAAGTTAATTCTATTAATTTTATTATTAATTCTTTTGTTTTTGATTCGGTTGGACATGTACCTCATGTGTTTACTGAGTGACGTGTAATAATTACACTTAGAAGATTTTACTATTGCTTCATATGGGGAGTTCAGCTGAGTCCTGAGTTCTTGTCTTAGTTTAGTAAGTTCTCATTTTAGGGTGGGAGATGGTGAGGCAAGGTTCACATTGGTACTTTCAAGTTTTCGAATTGATAGGAGAGTGGCGTTAATTTTTTCCCTATTTTCTTTCTTTAATTTAGACGTAATGCTAATAATGACGCCTCTCACAACTGCCTTGTGAGCACACCAATTAGTGAATGGGTTTGTCACTTCAGCTCTATTCTCTCTAAAGAAGTTGTCTAAAGCTTCCTGGATGACGGTCTTGTGGATTGGATTATGGAAAATGTTTGCACTACACTTCCAGAGTTTGGTATTCTTCAAGGGAGGACCCAATAAAAGTTTGCCAAAAACCGGAGCGTGGTCAGAAATGGTTCTGTTTTCAATGGAGATTCCCTTAAATCTAATTAGAGAAAATACATTTGTAACGATCAAATCAAACCTGGATGCAGATTGATGCACCTCAGAGAAATGTGAATATTCCCTCGATGTAGAATTAAAACACCTGAAAACATCCAGTAACTCATTTTTATCTAACCATGCATTGAGGTTATCGGAATTAGGTCTTGAGCTTGAAGAAGAGTCCATAATATTGTTGGGAGTGATGTTGAAGTCACCTAAAAGGAATAATTCACCTCGTTTCACAATAGACACCTTTTTCATGACTTTGCTGAGGAATGACACTTGATCTCGGTTAGGAGCATATATATTGACCAGTGTACAGACCTGATCATTCAGTTTGCACACCAAGATATGGAATCTACCCCCCTCGTCCTTGTGTTCCTCCAAGGCTTCGAAGGGGATAGAATTTCCAATCATTGTCAGTACTCCAGCTTTCTTTTTCGAGTTACAGGACTCGAAGATATGCGGATATTTATGATGATTAAAGTAGGGGTGATTCTCGTGTAGGAATTTTGATTCCTGGATGCAGGAATCTACACAAGAATCTATGAGTTCCTTCCAGAGGATATGCCTCTTTCTTGGGCTGTTCAAGCCCCTGACATTGTACGATGCCACTTTGAAGCTCATGGTTACAATGCGGTGTGACTGACTAAGGTTAGTCTGCAGCGGAGTTACGCTGGATGCTCAAGGAGAAGGTTGAACTAACAACAACAAAATTTATAGAACTTTACTAACTACCAAACCTTTAGTTAACTTGTCGTCAACTTTGAATTTAGCTGCAGTGAAAAGGTTAACACAATAAAGAAATTGTTTAAGTAGTTCAATTACGAAACTACCTCCTTACAACGGGGTCCAGAATGTGGACGGGAAAAAAAGAGAAAACCTCCAGTACGAGGTTAATCAGGCCAAAGCTGCCTGTTAAAACAAGGTAATCTTCCATGGTGAAGGCCTAAGTCATTTGCCGTGGTTAGGTTGAGCTTCTTTAATAGACCTGAGGAAGTCTGCTCCTTCTTCTGGTGAGAACAGAGGTATTGTCCTCCCTCTGTAGAAAACCAGTAGCTTCACGGGGAATCCCCATTTGTAAAGGATGCCTTTCTCCTTTAGTGCAAATGTTATGCTTTTGAATGATCGGCGTAGGTCCAGAGTCTCCTTGGAGAGGTCAGGAAACACTTTAAGATCCTTGTGTGGATCCAGGAAAGTTTTGTTGGATTTCAGATAGTTCAAAATCTTCTCTTTAGTTTGATAAAAGTGCACCCTGAGAATGGTATCTCTAGGGGCCTCTATAGGGAGCTTAGGAGGATGGGGTAGCCTATGGGCTCTGTCGATGATAAGGTCAGATGGTGTTAGATCAGGGATGGCCTGCTTAAAGATTTCCTGAATATGGCCCGAAAGTTAATCTTGGGAAATGCTCACCGGGATTCCTCTAATTTTTAGATTATTTCTGCGGCTTCTATCTTCCAGATCCGCCATCTTGGTCCTGAGCTTATGTATTTCCGAAGATAGGTATTCCAGGTCCACTGAGTATTCTGACGATCTCGGCTCGAGCTTATTTATCCTCTCCTCCTGGTTTACTAATTTTTTCTCCACCGTCTCGTGGAATTCTTGAAACTGCAGGTCAAGTCTTTGACTTTGAATGTCGAGTTTTTTACCAAGTAGGGTACTTAACTTATTGAATAGGAACTCCATGTTATCAGAGGTTTGTGATTTCGGAGGAGGAATGTCGAGATCCAAATTTGACCCAAGTGTTTCCATCTTGGACCTGCTTTTGGCCGGAGTTGTGTTTGGGGAGTAGTCCCTAGATTCTTCCCCAGACTCAGATATCCCTGCCATATTTGAGTATTTTTCATCATAGGTTCCCGGCATTCTCCGCTTGGCGTTTATGGAGGAGTCCATGCTTTCTTGTAATTGGACTTCTGGTACAAATGTAAATTTTCTACCTCGATCAGCTTGGTGATAGAAGTCTCTCAGAGGAGATCTAGATCTAATGGGGCTCCGAGCATTGACTTGGTCCCTTAAATGATGTCGGTTGTTAAATGATTTGTCAGATTTCAGAGGGCTTTGAGCTTTATTTAAGGGCGAGGTTACATTTTTCCCTCTGGTTTTAACGCCACTCATGATGCTGTAGGAGGATCCACTTAGATGCTGAACCGCAAAAACATCACCAGCGATCTCAGAAGGATGATGAAATTGACCGAGATCTCTGTTGTGACTCCAAACGAGGGTGCGCAGAGGGGTCGCAGTGGGTGATGTAATTATTTATCTCAGGATGCGTTCTGCCGGGATCACAGCTGCGACTCCAATGGAAGACGCTCAGGAGAGGTCGCAGGTGTGATGGAATTGGAGACTGAGGTGCGTTCAGAGACTTTGCAGCGTCACCGTTTATCAGTTTGAGATGATTGATCAACTGAGAACGCAGCTGCGATCTCGCGTCTCTGCTGATAAAGAGCACCGATTCTAGGCTGATTTATGGCTCTCCAGAAAGTCTATATAAGCTAAGGGGAGGAGGTCAGGGCGATCTGTCGTGTAATACTCACAGCCCCCACGATCTCCCATGGTGAGCTTCTTTTTGCAGGCCGCAGCGTCTGGACCGGGGTCTCAAGGGAAACGCAGCTGCGCCCCGGATCACGCAACCAGAGGGGAAGGCTGGGTAGGCCTTACAATAAAATGCTGATTCCCACTTGCAGGTTGAGGGTCCTGACTAGCGTCGCTAGTGTGGGTGAGCTAGGAGCAGGTCCAGAGGGATTGTGGAGTGTTGATTGAGGCTCTGGAAGCAGGGAGGCTGCAGCCCTGGAAGTCCGGTTGGCTGCACAGTGGTAATTTAGTCCGAGGCTTTGCGGCCCAGTGGCGTGGAAGGCCTCAGATGATTTCTATGCTCCAGGAGGTCCAAAAATGTCGGTTTTGGTCTCCAAATGTTCCTAATAGGGTCAGGGGTCCTTCCTAAAAGGTATCCAGGCAGAATGGCATGGAATAGTCGAGTTGAGAGTCGGGTTGGGTGGTTTTTCTCAGGAGCTCCCTATTCCTAAGTCTCACTTGCTAGTCAGCTAGGCCACGTCCCCCCATACTGAAGTTTTAATGAGAAAGGCTCAGAGTCTCCAATACAGGACCATGCAGCCATGCACTGCTACATATGCTGGGTCGGACTTTGTGTGTACAAATATTAACCCACAGAAGAAATGCTGTGTGGGAAATGCGAAACAAAAGGAGGTACAATATAAGAAGCAATATGTCTCTAGTAACACCTCCTTGTGCATGAGCTCTATTCTCATAGTTTTAAGTGATTCACTGTGTTGAATCATAAAGCCTGTTAATGGCAATTATGTTACTCAGCTCTCATGAATCCAATGCCGGTCTCTCTATTTCTTTCTTCTATACTGGTTACATAGAGTCATCATGCTCCTTGGTATCTTAGGCCATCTCTCGTGGCTGGATGCTGCCTGATTTTTCAGGTAGTTGGCATCCTTGGAGCTACTGTGCACCATTGACTATTCTGTATTGGACCTTGTGACAAACTAAGTTCTGTTATTGATGAGTCAGCTTTGCCATGCCACACAGCTCCTAGATGTGAATTGGACATTGTGACAAACTAAGCTTTGCTATTACTGAGTCAACTCTGCCATACCACCGCCAGCTCTGCATTGAACCTTGCGACAAATTTAGCTTTGCCATCACTGAGTCATTTCTGCTGTTCTGCTGATAGTTCTCCACTGAACTCTGTAGCAAACCTAGCTCTGCTTACTCCCTGACTTAACTCTGCTTCACTACAGGTCTGGTCCTGCCTTGGAACCTCATATGTAACAGAGTCTCCTATACTTTCTTATGGAAAGCCACTTGGTCATTCCTGTTGCCGTTATCTCAAAACTGTATTCTTGGATCCAATGATCCTCGTTAGTTCCTCCTGTTGCCGTTCTGCCACTACTGCTTTCGTTGCTCCATCTACATAAACTTGCTGTGCCGACACCATCTGTCCGTGTTACATAACAACTGCTCATCCAAGCCAGGAATTTGAGGATCCACCTCACCAGTTGAGACATAAACCGCAAGGGGATTCATTAATAATAAGGATTTAGGCCGAGTTCAGATAACTATATTTTCAGACCATGTGCATGATGGACTGTACATGGACTAATTCAGGTGAAAGTTTTTCGACTCACACATATTGTTCCCTTGAAATAACTGGCGGTATGCACTTTTGTGTTCTGTGCACTACACTATTAAATTCAATGGATGTTAAAAAAAGAACCAAAAGAATCTAGTCACTATCTACACACCATCTGTTTTTTTACTGATCCATTGCAAAAATGACACAGGAAAGTGAATTGAGCATTTTTTTTTACAAGTAAAAAGAGACGTCATATTCAGGTCAAAAGTAGATGTATGGACATGAGTTTGGAGACATAGAACACCATACACACAAAACAATTGCTTGGTTTTTTTTTCAGCGCCTTTAACAGACTATTTGCATATGTAAATGTTCTTAGAAAATGCATGAGAGACTAACATTATGGTGCGTCACGTAAAAATATTTTTTTCTGTACTTTATGAATACATTTTTCCAGTTGCATTTTTCCTGTTAAAGTCAATAGGAAAAAAATAAATGACATATTGCTTAAGAAATGGAAGGTATAAAATGCTACTCTACAGGGCACTGAGATATATTAATTGCTACGACTAGTACTATTGTAGGTGCTGACTAGAGACTTGTTAGACAGTTAAGTAGGAGGGCATCAGGGTGTGAAGACCTGTGGCCAGGTACCTACAAAACTCTAGGAGTATGGTAATAAAAATCTAGACTATAAATGGCTATCACCTCATTATGAGAAAACTAGAGTTTCTAGAGGGAGCCTACTGAGGTTAGATATTATAATCCCTTAGACATAAGGTAGAGATTTGCTGACTAAGGCCGATTTTATATGTCTGACATTTATGCTCTGAGTATGGACTGCAATGCTCAGACTGGCACTACGTCTCCTAACCTGAATTCAACAGCATCATATGTGACTATCATGGCTTAATATTCTGCTGAGTTTGGGTCACAAGTCGAGCTGCCAGTTCAGGGTCCAAGATCCATGCTCAGACTATGAATGTCGGACATGTGAAGCCAGCCCAAAGGCCCCGATTTACATTGGACTAATGTCGGCTGAACCTGCCAATATCAAAGGGTTCGGCAGACTGTTTAATGTGTATGGAGGAGTTGACCTACTAGTCATCGGGAGAGATTTCAATTGGAGATGTCCAATTTCAGACTGCGTTGTTCTCTAGGAGATAAGCCGCCTTTTGACATGTCATTCGGCGGCTTTCTCATAGAGAACACAGGATGGCTTACTTGAACGAGCATGCCTGTCTATGGAAGAGTCGGCTGAGATGACCATCGGCTGAATGCTCGGCTGGCTGGACCATTGTTTTGCCAACAGTCATCTAATGTGTATGTGGGTCATCCTCCCAGGGCTGTGGGCTACTCGGTACCGGGCCAGTATCAGCGGGATGTGTCACGGCAGCAGTGACCCGGTCCGTGGCCCTGGGCACCCAATTAATAGGGGAGATTGAATGGTGGAATGTAGTAGTTTAAATGAATAGCTCGTGATGCGACCTGTGGTGTTCGGCAATTGAGATGTTAAGCTGATGCTGCATGCAGATCCTCTGGGACTGATGGTGTAGTGCAGCAAAGATGTTAAAGCTCCCCACAGGTGGAGCTGTAGTCCCAGGGCAGTGTAGTGGTGGTTGGCATAGGGATGTAACAGTGCCGGCTGGGTAGGAAGCAGACAAGACACAGCGGTGTGCAGTTTCTGTACCTTTACTTGATAAATGCAGTCCAGGGTCCTGGTTACAGATGGTACCGGAGCAGGTTAGCCTGGAAGCAACTCAGGGATTCTCTCTCAGCAGCTGGGCTGTGCAGCCTCCTTCCTAGCGCTTATTTGAGTGAAGTACTCCCAGTACTGAGTTACACTGGAGTTCCTCCTTTCAGATGTTCCCAAGAACTATACTTGTACAGCAGACATCTGTAGCCTGCGTCGGGGACTCCTTGCTCCTAAGTCCCGGCTCACTATCCAAGTTGCTGTTGTGCCCTCAAGTCTTAGATGGGAGTATTGCATTTACAGCCTACTACTTCTCTGGTGTCTGTTGCAGGACCATTAGTATGCATACAACCATGGAGACCAGGCTCCAGATCATGCGCTCTCGATGGAGATGAGCCTTCCCTCGTTGCTCCATCTCCGCGCTTCACTCTCACATCTGCACACTTCACCCTCCTCACGCTAACTCCTCACTCCTTCCTCTTGGCCCTCAGAGAACCCTCCTCCCCTCAATTCAGGTTCAGAGTTCCCCCTGCTGGCCTGGAGTGGACCTGTGTTGCATGTATAGGTTAACCGCGAGAGAGACCCTTCATTGCTTCCAAGCATGACATCACCCTCCCAGGAGGAAGGCAATGTCATTGTGGTGACCATACTCTTGGGGGCGCCACATTCCCCCCTAGTGCAAGTCAGCACTCCTGGGCTGATGAAAAGCATATAAAACACGTAAACAATATGAGCAATTATAATTGTACAAGATTTGAAAAAGGAAAAATTAACAAAAACCAAGAGCTCCAAAAATAGTCCTATGATGATAAGTCCATCATCAATGTCCATGGTCCATTCCTGGGCAAATGGTTTATTATTTTCAAGGAAAGTTTTTGACCACTCACACAGTCCTGTGGTTCAGTGTCCATGAAACAAGGTAAAAACTGGAAAATTCAAAGGAAATTCTTACAGATTACCTGTAGGCACAAACTTGAAAACAGTTACATATATACACAATTTCAACATTCACATAAACTTAGCTATATACCATATCTGATGGGTGGTATACCTTGTGTAGTGCGGGTAGACCTGCGTAATACTGGTGTGACTGGGGATCTTACTGGTGGTCTAGAGCTAACTACGGGTGTAGTTAAACTAGGTAGTATTCTCCTACTGACTCTTAGTCTCACCATTGGTATGACAGATTCACCATTGGCAGGGCGAGGGTTCTCTGGCTCCACTGCTGGTATGGCATCTGCTACCTGAACTTCCCGATTTTCAGGGTACTCATGAGTCACCTCTTCTTGTACTACCAGTTGGGGAAATGTCAACACTGGCACCACTATAGCATCATTTACTTTAGTCCAATTTGCAGGGAATTCTCCAAGTATAGTGCTGACCCTTGCTTCTTCTTCTATGGATTGGATGTTATCTTGTTCTTCCATTCTTTCTTTTAACTGGTCAGGACATAATTTCAAATGATCCCTCGATACGGCTGCTGAGGTTTCTCCTCCATCTTTACTAATAAAGCACACCTTGGTATTGTCAAAGTTTGAGGGTAGAATGGTGTAGGGTTCAGCTTCCCATTGATCATCCAATTTAGGCAGTCTTCTTTTCCTCTTGAGGACTTGGTCTCCTGGTGACAAGGGGACCGCAGGTGCATGCTGATTGTAGTGCCTTTCTTGTTTCTGTCTTGCCTGAGCTAGACTCTTCTCCACACACTCTTGTACTCTTCTGTACTGTTGCTGCCTCTCTGTATCCCAGTCAGCATCTGGTGACGTCACCTCAGGTGTAAGGACTCCCATTTCCAAATCAATAGGCAGTTTACCAGGCCTTGCTCTCATTAGGTAGGCTGGAGTGCAATTGGTGGAATTCACAGGAATGTGGTTGTAGAGGTCTACCAGATCTGGCAACTTTTCTGGCCACAGATTCCTCTCCTCCAAAGGCAATGTCTTCAGAAGGTCAATCACCACCTGGTTCATCTTCTCTCACATGCCATTGTTCTGTGGATGGTATGGTGTTGTCCGGATCTTCTTACAACCATACAAGTTACAGAATTCCTGGACGACACTTCTGCCTCAAAGGCGGGACCTTGATCTGTAAGCACTTGCTCAGGATATCCATGTGGTCTACAGAAGTGCTGTTGGAAGGCTCTAGTTGCTGTCCTGGCTGTTTGATCTTTGACAGGCACAACTACCAGGAATCTTGAGTAGTGGTCCACAATGGTAAGAACATAGATGTAGCCTGACCGCCTTGGAACCAACTTCACAATGTCCAGGGCAACCAACTCGAGTGGCTGCTTGGTTACTATGGGCTGCAGAGGAGCTCTCTGGCTGTTTCGATCCTTTCTGCGCAGGTTACATTGTCCACACTCCCGGCACCACTTTTCAATGGCTTTCCTCATACCAGCCCAGTAGAATCTCTCCCGGAGCAATGCTTCCAACTTCTTCCATCCGAAGTGACCAGCTCAATTGTGGTATGCTTCCAAGACCATTGATGCCTCTCTCTTTGGGACTACCACCTGCCAGACCAGCTCATGAGTGTGGGCATTGATACTCCTCCGACACAGCTTTCCTTCATAAATGAACAGCTGACCTCTCTCCTTCCACAACTGCTGGGTTTCTTCAGGAGCATTCGACTCTGCGCGTGAGTCAGCTTGTGACAGTAGCTCCTTCACCAGGTGGATTGCGGGGTCACTATCCTGCGTTTCTGCCCAGTCATGATGGCGTAATGGAATTAGGGTGACCTCTTTCAAGCCAGACTGTCTGTTTCTCACTCCTTGAGCACGTTGGGCTGCAATTGGCCGGTGGAAGGGAGGTAACTCTATTTCTTCAAGAGCCTCACGGTCTTCTCCTGCATCTGGCAGATTAGGCATTCTGGACAGCGCATCAGCATTGGCATTCTTGTGCCCTGCCCGGTACTTGATGGTAAACTCATAGTTAGACAGCCGAGCAATCCATCGCTGTTCCAGTGCACCTAGTTTTGCAGTGTTCAAGTGAGTCAACGGGTTGTTGTCCGTGAAGATGGTAAACTTGGCTGAAGCTAGGTAATGCTTGAATCTTTCAGTCACAGCCCAAACTATGGCGAGGAACTCCAGCTTGAAGGAACTGTAGTTGTCAGAGTTCCTTTCAGTGGGACGAAGCTTCCTGCTGGCGTAGGAGATCACTCTTTCTTTGCCATTCTGTACCTGTGACAGTACTGCTCCCAGTCCCACGTTGCTGGCATCAGTATACAACACAAAGGGCTTTTCATAGTTTGGGTAGGCCAGAACTTCATCTCCTGTGAGAGCCATCTTCAGTCAGGTGAAGGACCTCTCCTACTCCTCAGTCCATTCAAATGTGGAACTCTTCTGTTTATCTTTCTTGGACTGTCCCACCAGGAGATCTTGCATAGGGGTGGCTATCTCAGTGATGAATCTTCAGTAGTAGCCTACCAGTCCAAGGAATTGGCGTACTTCATGGAGGATACTGGGCTTCGGCCAGTCCCGGATGACTGTGACTTTGTCAGGATCTGATGCCACACCTTCTGCACTCACCACATGAAAAAGGTACTGTACCTTGGGCTTCAGGAGGTGGCATTTGGAAGGCTTCACTTTCAGGCCAAAATTGGACAAAGCCTCAAACACCTCAGCCAGGTGCTCCAGATGGTCTTCATAAGTCTTGGAGAAAACAATGACATCATCAAGGTACAACAGGACTGTCTCAAAGTTCATGAGTCCCAAACAGCACTCCATCAGCCGTTGAAATGTTCCTGGGGCGGCACAGAGCCCGAATGGCATATAGTTAAACTCACAGAGACCCATTGGAGTGGTAAATGCTGTTTTCTCCTTGTCTGCCTCTACAACGGGAACCTGCCAATACCCACTAGTGAGATCCAAGGTGGAAAAGTAGTTAGCAGTTTTAAGTGCAGCTAATGATTCTTCAATTCTAGGTAATGGGTAAGCATCTTTATGTGTAATGCTGTTAATTTTCCTGTAATCAACACACATTCTCATGGTACCATCCTTTTTCTTGACAAAAACTATTGGAGCTGCCCAGGGGCTACAACTGTCTCTGATAATCCCAGCTTCCTTCATCTCTCTCAACATACCTTTAGCACATTGGTACTGTGTTGGGGGTATAGGCCGGTACCTTTCTTTTATGGGTGGATGATCTCCAGTGGGGATATGATGTTGAACCCCTTTTGCCTTCCCAAAATCTAAAGGGTGTTTACTGAATACTCGCTCATACTCCTGGGTCACCCTGTGAACCCCATTTTTCTGGTATGAAGGTGTTGAATCGGTTCCTACCTGCAGTTGCTGACACCACTCCTCCAGCTGCTTTACAGAGCCATTGTCTTCCACCTGGTCGGATGAGACCAAGGGCTCTGCTGCCTGCAATGAATTGTTATTAACGGTGAGCAGCTTAGCAACTGTGGCATACCGAGGTATATGGCCTCCTCCTCCCCACAATTCAAAAGGCGTACAGGTACTCTCCCTTTACGTACATGAACTATCCCTCTGGCTGTCAGGACAGTGGGCCTGCTATCAGAGTATACTGGCTCTACCAATGCCTGGTAATCTTTTCCTCGGAGGCCTATAGCTGCCCGACGCCAAATCAACATTTCACATCTGTGGGTTTTTGCAATGGGGAAAGCATCACTCACTCTGACACTGCCAATTTATCTGCCAGAGAGTTCTACCTGTTGTCTTTGCATTAGGGCCTTGATCTCTTTCTGCAGGACTCGTTGTTCACCGGAACCAGCAGTCTCAGCCACCTGTTGCAACAAGACAATAACCTCGGAAAGACAATTTTGAATTACATTGGTACCAAGAGTCATCATGGGGTTACATTCACGTCGATCAATATCCACAACTATCAGACCTTGAGATTCTACTCTGCCCACTTTAACAGTAATTTCTTTACATCCTACTTGGGGTAAAGACTGGCCATTACTGGCAACTACTGTCAGTTCATCAGTTGGGCCATGGGTAAGTTCAGAGTCAGCCCAGTACCTTTTGTAAAGAATGTACAGCATGGTGGTCACCTGGGAGCCAGTGTCCAGCAAAGCATTCAGGGGGATGCCATCAATCACCACTGGAAGGATTGGTCTCCCTCCAACATACTTGGCTCTCCAGTTATTCGGGCCTGGGGATCCTATTCCTGGGGGTTGGCCCTCCGCCCCAGGGGTTGCTCGTTTAAATGACAGAACCTGGCAATGTGGCCTGTCCTGCGACAGTTACGACAGATGGGACGCCCGTCCGGGTCATAGCGATCGTTGGTTCTCCCTCGAAGTGGCGGAATCCTTTTCCTCCGAAGCTACGGGACATCCTCTGGACTGGAGGCAAGCTGGATCTTCTCCTTGGAAGACACCTGCAGGGACTGCACAGTTTTAGTAAGTGAAGCCATTCCTTTGGTCAACTCCTGGACCTGAAGACGTAGATCTGCAGCTGGGTCTTTATCCAGAGTCTGGGCATCAGCCTCCACAGGGATGGAAGGGAAAGATGTTGCTTCCTGGTGGCAGGTGATCGCTGGGCGCCTAGGGGGCGCTGGACGGTTGACAGTTGGTTCCTGCAGTACCCGAATAGCCCTGTCCTTGAAATCAGCAAAGTCCAGATCAGGGTTTTGCAGGGTTATAATGCGCAGCTGTCCCCGGTGTGTACTGGTTAGGAGTCCTTCAATGAACTGTTCCTTTAACAGTTTATCTATTTCCTTCACACTATCAGAATCAATTTGCTTAACTGCTCGCAGCACCTCCTGCAGGTTAAGAGCATAGTCTCTTATACTGTCCTGCGCCTTCTGTTTACATCCAAAGAACCTCATCTTGATCTCTGTTGCAGTGCTGGTGTCAAAGGTGCTTCTTAGCTTGGCCAGGATTTTCTTAACAGTCTCTTTGTCAGTGTCCTGCCAGGCTTTTACTTCTCTCTGTGCTGCACCTGTTAGCTGTCCAATAAGGATGTTCACTTTCTGGCTTTCAGATAAAGGGTATACTTCAAACAAACTACACAGTCTCTCTTTGAATTCCCTCAGGGTGTGTGACTCACCCGAGTACTGCGGTAGCCAAGCTGCTCCCGGAAGGTAGGGCATAGACAGCGGCATTATGGGGACCGCTGCAGTGGGCACTATCGGAGCCGCAGCCACATTGGATCCATCATTTTGCGGTGATGAGCGGTCGGCGGCGGCGTCTGCCGCTGCACTGCTGCGTGGCGCAGACATTCTCTTCCCCCCTAGCTAACATTAGCCAGGGTGTTAGGCGTCAGATTCCTGCGTTGGCTCTGCAGGAATCCAGACCCTCACATTCTGCAGTCTCCTGCTGTTTATCTACTGCAGAGGAGATTGCAGAGGAGATTGCCTTGCAGAAAATCTCTCCAGAGGCTAAGAAGAAATGCGTAGAGCAAGACAGGGAAGGGGGAGCAGTTGAATAAGCCCCACCCACCGGACCGTGGCAGTTTACATACATCTGAACCGATATAAAAAAGGTATTTATGCATGAAAGGTGCGGGGTCAGGGGGAAGCAAAAGTACTAAGAGAATCCTTATGTGACACACAATTGAATGATATCATTATATAATATCTCAAAAAAGGGGTGACAGATTCCCTTTAATATCTTCCCAAATGTAATCTCCAGTCCTCCCAAGAACTCCTTCCCTTATCCATATTTATACGTTCCTCACCCAATCACCTCCAAAACTTCTCTCGAGTATACTTCATCCTCTGCAATTCTGTGCCCCAACATGTCCGAATATCCACCAAATTCAAAACTTTCAAAAGGAACTTGACAACATGTCTTTTCAAGAAAGCATACAGCCTGCAATGACCCCACCGTCACCTCACCAACACTGGACCTGCCGCAGACCACAACCCACTGTCTCCTTCCCAATCACCCTGTAGACTATTAGCCCGTAAGGACATGGCACTCCTTTCTGTACCAGTCTGTCATTTTTAGTATGCTCACTGTAAAGTATATCTGTATCTTGTAAGTAACCCCTTTTCACATGTATAGCACCATGGAATCAATGGTGATCTAAAAATAAATGATCATTTCTACCTGCCAACCGTTCAAAGCACCATGTTCTGTTGACGGTACGCCCTATTAGGATGCCTAGCTATCAGCTTTAGTTACACCGCTATTACATTGTAAGCTGAGAAGTATATGTCGCTATAACATAACAATATGGAGATGTAGATTATTAATGTACCTGCACTGCATTAAGGGAGATACATTGTCCACAAAGCGTTATGGATACCGTCAATTCCAACTCCCATAATGCGTTCTACATGTCAAAAATATCTTACGTATTTTCCTACACTTTTCAATTATTTACGCTATCCATATTGTACAATATTTGCAATAAATGCAATGGTAGTTTCTTGCCGCTGCAATAAACTCTCATTCTAATGGAAACCAGCCACCTCAAGTCCATTGCGAAATAAGCAGATTGTTAGCCCTGCATATGTCCCTGTGTTTATAGCATGGCACCATAAAAGTGTTGAGCAGAGAATATGGGGTTTCTTTGGGACTCTTTCATTAGTAGTACCATCATTCGGAAAGCCTCTCTCATTAACATTTAAATAAGTCCTGTGCTGCTATGTCCACACCAGTACATTTTATTCTCCGATGGAAGGCTGAATCTCGCTCATTGTTCACGGCAGAGAATTTGTTTGCAGATGTAATTCCCTCTAATGGTTCAGCTAAAGAACACGTGTCAGTCCTGAAAAGATTGGCTCCTATGTGACAATCCTACATTTGCTTCTGCGCCATTTCATGGTTCAGATTCATTACCATAAACTGGAATTGTTAAAATAGATCATAAAATTTATGGTGACTAGATGAAGTTAATGTGTGAAGCAGATACCATAGGACTGTGTGAGTAATGCTTCACGTAATACTCATATTTATAGATTTTCCAAATGCTTATGTAAAAATCTAAATATTGAATAGAAAAAAAGAACATTTTAATGTAAAATACAATAAAAGGTTTTTCTAGCCAAAGAAAATTCTAGTTAAATTAACTTTTTTTATTAAGTCATGCCACTTACTAGTATTTTTCAGGTGTCACGGGTATGTCAGAAACTGCAGTCGCACTGCATCTAGCTGCAGAAGGTCTCTGCATTCGCTTTGAAGACACCTTCTTAACCCTTCTGACTTTTTGACCCAGTTCTAATCTTTCTCCAGCTCTAATTGACACACCTAGACCTGGGTGTTTATAGACTCCCAGCCTGCTGCTGGGAATCGCCGATATTTCCATTTCCCCCTATTGAGGCTTGGAGCTATAGCAGTCAGCTATCTTCCTCTTTGGTGTTGATGGAGAACTTCTGTGCTTCATCTTTGAGTCTCCTCAAGGTAAATGTTCCCCTTTTTCGTCTATCCCAGCTGTCTTTAGTAGTAGTGGGTATCGACTAGTGCACTCCCCAGCCTTCCTTAAGCAGGGCTTATTGCCAGTGTCAAGCAGGGATTAGGTTACTGCTCGGCGATAGGTGCAGAATCTATTTAGGGATGTGTACGGCAGACAGGGTGACTTTAGATCTGCCTAGGGGGTCTCCACTCCCCGTTCCCTAGTGTTGGGCTCCCGTCCTCTCATCCTTTGTGTTGTACTTCGTCTTTCCTACACTGTGCGTGAAATGAGGTCTAAAAGGTGCTCTTATCTAAAGTACAGGTCCTAGGACATGGAAGGTCTTCCTCCAATATCTGCCCGATAATGGACAGCATTTCTGCAACCAGAGCATTGTGTGAAGGGGCTAGCTGACTTTACCAATAACATGTCAACACAGAAAACATTGTCCTGTGTGGGACACTAACTGGGAGAAGACCTGCCATGACCTAGGAAAGGGTCTTGAACCTGAATATTGAGACACCTTTCAGTCTTCAAGTATACTGTATTTGAAAATTGCTTAAAGGGAACTGGTCACCATTTTTGTGTCATGCCAGGTAAAATATCATCTTGGTCTGCATCTGCTATGCATTCCATAAATACTTATGTAACCCCTTGACTCACCCTGTACAGCCCTGAAAAACCTTTTTTATTTCTCACACGCTGTATTCTATTAGGGTCCGTCCGGTCCGATGGGCATGGCTTTGGGCCACTCCACCCCTCCCCCAGCTGGTGCTCGGTAGCCTGGACGTGGATGATGCCTCCTGAATCACTCTCATAGCTGTGAGAAATTTTGCGCCTGCGCAGACAAAACGTGTCTTGCGCTTGCGCAGTACGCTTTCCCCAACTGCGGGCAAAGCTAAAAAGCAGAAGTGAGCATGCGCCGACAAATGTATTTTGGGTACATGGAAGAAGTTTCATTACATCATCCAGAAATACATTTGCCGGCGCAAGCGCACTTCTGCTTTTCGGCTTTGAGCGAAATTTCTCATGGCGATGAGGAGGATGCAGCGGCTGGGGGGGAGGGGTGGAGTGGCTCGAAGCTACACCCATCAGACCAAATGGACCCGATTTAGAATACAGCGTTATAGAAATCAAAAAGGTTTTTTTCAGGGCTATATAGGGGGTGTCAGGGGGTTACATAAGTATTTACAGAATGCATGCATAGAAGACGCTGACCAAGATGATATTTTTAGCTTCTATGACACAAAAATGGTGACAGGTTCTCTTTAAGTTTTTTTCTGTGGAACCCATTTAATTCTAATCCTAAAACATAGTTAAAAGGGTGAAGAAACAATTAATTTGCAAATGCACATGCAGCAATTCTAGACATGCTCTTTCATTGCACAAGGCTAACTTGACAAAGGATCCCGGCACAGTGAGACAAATGCTTCCTTTAGCTTGCTATCCACCAGCTTGGCTTAATTTACAGGTTCTTCCCTATTGCCATATAGAAAGAAACGTGTCAATCTAGCCAGGCTGAGCATGGGAGGGAGGAGTCTGCTGTGGGGCTTCCTGAAGCTTCTCATTGCCCAGCTGAGTCTGCATTACAGGTCCCTGTCTATTTGCCTATAGAGAGAGACTTGTCAGTTTATCCAGACTGGGCATGGAAACAAGTGAGTGTCTGGTATTCAGGCATGCTCAGTGGTCCAACCACTGCCTGAGTATTCAGGAAGTACAACACCCTGCTACCATGTTCTTTTCCTGGAGTCAGCCTCATCTTCCTCTTGACTTTACTCCAAGCAGGAGTAAATGGCAGCTAGCTATTACTACAAAGCTCAGTCAAGCAATTTTAGGTACTCTTCCACTCTCAGCTCTAGTGTGACAAGTGATGTTAACAAGGTTGTTTCTGCTATCCTGATGCTGTCCAAATTTGCTACTTTGCTATTCCTGTCAGTAACAATAATCTGGAAACAAGTTACCAGTTTGATTATATATCTCTGCAATTTGTAACTGCACTCCTGCAGCTTGATACTAGTTGCTTACACTTTTCTGATATTCCTGTACTATCTGGACATTTGGCTTAGCTACTTCTAGGACTTCTAGCTTCACCTTGCCCATCTACCACCCTGCACACCTTGTTGTCCTGGTCTGTTCTGATCCAGGTAAAGTCCAACTCTGTTGTATAATCACCTCTAGCTAGTGAGGCTCACCCTGACTTATGGCTTTGAGAATCCACAAAAGTGCCCTCATCCAGCTTGATTTTCAAGCTATATTTTCTCCGAAACATTGCAGTGCTACATTCCTTATGAAGGAGTATGACTATATTTCACACTATCTCTCTATGGTTTGAACAACATGAAATGGCGAACTACTTCACATTAAATAGCATTCCAAAATTTCCATTTCTGATCCTATAAAGGAAATGGATCACTGGTCTACTGCTATGTGGGAATCCCAAAGATGGAACCTACTCTCTATCAGGCATTAGCTATCATACAGAAGTAACACAGTAGACCACTATTATTAGAAGAGCTACCTTGCTGTCAGGGATGATCTGAGAATAGAGCAAGAAAGGCTCAAATTCCTCACACTCATCTGGAATACAAACAAGAGATGAGACACTATTGTTGACAAACTGTACTCTAAAGCAAGATGGAGGTTCGCAAAAGTTCAACCTACTATCTGCCCCTAAACTCAGAATTGGACTACGTTAGCTATTGTGCCACGTATCGATTAGGTATTCTGCACTGGCAGGCATGCATTGGTATGAAAGTAAAAATTAAGATGGGTATGCAATCAAAAAGAGGAATCATACACATCTTGTAACCGGTATGGACTTAGGCCTCTTCACCCAAAGCTTAGCTAATAGGTCTCGCTTTTGGGCACCCAAATCATACCACACCCTCCTACTTTATCATATTGTCTTAACTAATTTTGGAGTGGTCCACTAGTGGCCCGTTTAGACATGACTTTGGACCCAATAATTCAGCACCATGGTTTTTTACTTATGGGATGATTTATAAATTAAATATTTGACCTTAAAATGGATTTTCTGGCATCTCTTGAATAGGACCTGATGTTCTGCTGACAGCAGCGGCCACAAGACCTTGAACAAAGCCGGTCACATCAGGCTGCCGCTGGAGCTAATCATAGTTAACTGGTGGAGGTGCCAGATGTTAGACTCCTTCCGATCTATGGGGTGTCAATATTATATGCCTGTATAATCCCTTTAATTATCACATGTCCTAGGAACGCAATGAAAAAAAACAAAAATGCAATTAAAAGTGGACTTGCATAATTCCATATATATTGAGGGATGATGGAGGAAGCCAGTCACTCCGTCTGTCTATATGGTAAGTATTATTTATGAATGGCTGATGACAGCTCATAATGGGTTATAATCAGATAGCGATCAGGTAATGATACTGTGGATAATATGAGGTTGTCACCATGTATTACATAAATGTATGCTTATTCTGATTCCAGCTCTTCCCGTTGGTTAAGCACGGACATGGTATGCTGCAGCACGCCGTAATGTAATATAACAAGAATCATTTACCCCCTATGGTATAACATATGTAGACATTAGAACTTCGACTGGAGCTCCGTGAAGCTGAATGCTTTCACTCGAGTCAATGAAGCCTGAATTGACTTCACAAAGGAGTTTATTTTCATATATGAGCAAATTGTTCCTGGACTTACCAACGTTTTATTTTTCCGACCAAGACATCTGCTTATATGAATAGATCCTTATACATATGTGTGGTCTCTGCCAGTAATGCCAGAGCTGTAAATGTTTAATATGAGCCATAAAATAGATTTTCCAAAAGTAACATTGGTCTTAGGACTGATGCTTGTGTCAGGATGAGATCAGATCTGTTCCTGTCATTGCCACTTGTATGACCATTGGCTCAGAACTTGAGGAGGTTGTGCAGGATTTTCATATAGATGGCCTATCCTTAGGATGGGTGACCAATGTCAAATATGTGGGGGTGCAGCATCCAGCATCTCTACTGATTAACTGGTACCAAGTCCCAAGAAAGCTAGAAACATGCAACATATAAAGCTTGCACAACTCAGCTCTGTTCATTGTGCCTTGGCGTCAGCACCAGAGAATCCTGACAGCATGTAGTGTGCGCGATGTGAGGACTCACAAGTCTGCAGTCACCGTGTTACTTGAATCCTAAGCCTGGATAACCCATTTAACTTCCGCATTCTCAGGTACTGCAGATCAATAACTTCAACAGAAGCTGAGTTGCAGAACCACAGAATGGCCACTACACAGTGTATGGAGCAGCAGTGCTCTGTTCTGTACAGTTTGCACATCTGTGTAAGCAGGTGACCGGATGCAACGCACAGACCAGCACAAAGCGGAACAGACAAAACTATTTATTGCTTTCGGTATGGTGGTAATTTGTGGAACTGGGGAAGCAATTTAACAATAGAAAACAGCACAAACACAAGAGAGTTATATAAAGCAAAACGCAGAATAAGTCTTACAGTTCAATCAGAATAATCAGATAAGTCTCTTAAAAAAATTATACTAGTATCTCTGTCACAGGGATGGTATATCTGGTCCTGGGAGAGTTGCTATGCAATGTCCTCTTGACACAGTGACCCTAGCTGGGGTCACCGAGTGTTCCTGCTAGGCCGCAAGTCCTCCTAACAAAGTCTATCAAGGAATGCTGAGCCTCCTTCGCCATAGCTGACTCCCACCCCACATGATGTCCTTGCCAGAGCTGACTCCTGTACCGTATGTTGGTGTAGGAAGTGATGGCCCATCTCATTAAGGCCCCGTCACACTAAGCGATATCGCTAGCAATATCGCTGTAACGTCACTGGTTTTGTGACGTAGCAGCGATATTGCTATGTGTGATACTTACCTCTGACTGGCTCCCCCGCTGTCTGTCGCTGATCGAGCGAGAACGTCCTGGACTGTTTCTCGTCGTCAGCTTCCTGCTGGGCTTCCTGTGACGCCGATGAGCTACGCGTGGACACGGGCGGGAGGACGTCAGGATCGCCGCGTCTGACAGGTAAGTAGTGACCCCTGACCCCTGCTATGTTGCTGGTGAGATCTGCCTGTGTGGCAGCTCACTAGCGACCACTTAGCGATGCACCAGCGATCCATATCGTTGTCGGGATCGCTGGTGCATCGCTAAGTGTGACAGTACCTTTAGTGTCTCCATCTTATCACCGCAAGGGTCCTCCCTAGGTTGAAGTCTCTTGGATCTTCAGTGCTTCACAGATGTCAGGTAGCTCCAAGGTCTAAAGGAAAGAGGGCTAGGCTCCAGCTCCCAGTCGTTGTCATCTGGCCTCTGGACTTTGACTGGGGCAGATCGGAGATTCGGATCTTGACCGGCGCAGTCTTGGTTCTGGTTCTTGACTGGCGTAGATCTGGCATTTGGGTCTTGACCATCATAGTCCAGTCTTCGGATCTCACTAGACTTCGTCCAGGCTCTGTCTGACAGCATAATTCAACAAATAAGGCCTAGGAAAAATGGCACTTCCCAAAAGACATGTAAACCAAACAGATCAAGGAAGCATATAGCCATAAAATACACACAGCTTTATTGAAATTCATACAAAAAGACAAAGACAATCATAAAAGGAGATGAATATCCAATTAGATACCACAAATGCACATGCCTCTGTAAAGTGCCTAACGCTACATCAAGGAGTACACTCATGAATGTCCAACACATTTAAAGGATTACAGTATAGTACAATCAATACAGAATATGTGAGATTCCAAATGGATATGTGACATGCATGGTGTCTACACTGCATGAAATAACACCGAAATATATGTCATAAAAATGCAAAGTCTCTGCAAGCTATTTAAATATAAGGCTAAATTCCATCTATACGGGTAAATGACATCATTCAGATTACAGGCAGAGAGCGCATAATAAAGTGCTTAACAGTGGTGCCATACTATAGTAGTCATGTGGCAACAAAAAATATATGACACTATATAACAGGGGTTAAGTAAAGACTGTGCTGGGATGGTTAACGCTAAAATACCAGCATAATTGCTTAAATAAACGACCCATATGGTTCCTCCATAGCATTAATTCCATTCCCTGAATGTACTACAACAGCCCCAAAAAAGACAGAGTAACAGGCATATGACCTTATGATATCGCAGTCCCCGACGCGCGTTTCGCGTGAGCTTCGTCCTGGGGGATAAGTAAGTCATATGCCTGTTACTCTGTCTTTTTTGGGGCTGTTGTAGTACATTCAGTACACACACCCGCTGCTCCTGATGTTGGAGAATCCTGACAGCATGCACTGTGCGCGCTGTCAGGATTCATAAGTCTACAGTCACATAAAGGGGTTGTCCAAGCATGGGGTTCACTCTAATTCCAGCAAGCAGGTATGAATATTCCCAGTTGGATTCACAGGTCATGGTCCCCAGAAGTGTCGCCAAATATGGTCGGATGCTTTCTAGTGAAAAACTTGTAGAAAATTCAGAAATGTGACGAAGGGTCACCAGTGACATAGTGGTTAGGATTCAATAAGTGAGAACATGAATCAGAATAGTCAGAAGACAGGTCAGAAGTTAAACCCAAAAGTTGAAAAAGAGGAAGGAGGTGACAAGAGCAAAAAGCAAGACAGAAGCGTAATCTTAAAATCAGGCCAAGGTCAGGATAAGGAGTCAGCAACAGAGTCAAAAAGCACAGGAACAATGATCAAGTGACAGAATCACTTTTTTTTTCAGATAAGACCCAGCCTGTGACATTACGAAGTGTCTATTGCCCTGGCAGGTCAACACCACTGAAAAACAGATGCTATTGCCAGCATGAAGGAAGCAGTCGGTTGCCTAGTTGGAGTGAAGTAGGAATACAGTTGCCGACAAACCAAAAGTAGTGCCCGTGGCTACTCCCTGTAGAAACAGGGTGAGGTGATCAACAGCTATTTAGTTTTTCCTATATCTGATTACCGTAGATCAAGCGAGCAAATTCTGTACAGACAATGAAAAATAATGGGGAGATTTCAGCTCTGAAGCCTGCAGAATAGTGAATGCAGCTCTGGCCTGTAAAGCAATCTAAAGATTTTTGAGAGCTCCATAGTATTTTGCCTGACAAAAAGCAGCCCATTGATCAGATTAACAAGCGAGTTTATGGGTAGCCTAGATAATCTACACCGGAATTAAGGGGATAGTATGATATAACTTTCTCAGTCAGATCATTGCAATTTGTGTTATTTGTAAACCTAGAATGCTAAGTAATAAAAGGGTTGTCCACCTTTTGGTTTTATTTATTTTTTCTTAAAAGCATGCATTTTTGTCTAAAAATAATTTTTGCAGTTGGATTTAGTTAAAACGTTTGCAGAGTTTGCCTTTTATAGCCTTCCTGTTGCAGTGTCTATTACTGGCTGCAGAATGAGTTAATTGAGATTCCATCAGTGAGCTTTGTAGCTCTTTTATTGGTCTTTTTCTGAACTCCTCTCAGATTTATGACCACAGACTACAACAACGTTGGGAAACAAAAAGCTGAATGGTGAGAAGTTTTCAAGAAGTTTATTATTAATTTTACCCCAAACACATGTATTTAAGTAAAAAATAAAAGCCGCAAAGGTGGGAAAACCACTTTATGTCCTTAATTTAATGGTTCAGTGTTATTCGTGGTGCACTGGGTGACAGTGGTAGCAGTTACACCGAGACCCCGCTGTAGTTGAGGAACCTTATAATATACTGATTATTTTATATTAACACCTCCGGTTAGTAGTGTCTTTTTTTTTTTTGAGAACCCTCATGAATGATTACATTTAGAGGCACAAATATTATTTTAAGTAACTATTTTCCTCAACCTCCTGGAAATTCTGTAATTAATAACAGCGCTAAAAATCCCACAAGGACACTTACTCTTCGTCACCCTTGGGGCTAATTTGGACAAATGCTCACTCAGAGTTTTATGACACACTGTAATTCTGTTAGGCCCAATAATGTGTCAGCTGGAGATATATAAACGGTGTAAATGTAACTTTTCAGATTTTAGCACATAAGCGTTGGGTAAATTGCACCATCAGACCCTTTGGCTTAATAACATGACCCTGAGTGAGGGTCTATTCTGTCAGTTGTTCTGGGCCATGTACTGAACCAGAGGTTTATTATGATTATCTGAGGACAATGCAGTATGACATATTCCTATTCACACACAGAAGTGTGCACATCGGGGAGAAGCCTCCTTCATAAAAAGGAATATCGATAAGCCTCTTCATCGTGGCTTATCGATATTGATTAGCGCACTCAATATACCAAGTTTTAAAGCCACGGCACAGTATATCTTTTTATCCAGTTTGTATATACAGTTGTGGCCAAAAGTTTGGAGACTGCGACACAAAGTTTATGTAAAGCCTCAATGTTTCCAGCTTTGAACCTTATTTCTCCAGACTTCTGCCCTTCGCCCCCTGGCAGCTGGATATCTGCTTCTGGGCTGGATCATGACTGGTGATCGCCCATTCTTGTCTCATCAGTGCTTTGACTTTATCCCAATTTCTGTGTGTTTGTCCTCCTTCTTTTTGAGGCTTGATCACAGGTTCTCAATGGGATTGAGATATGGGGAGTTTTCTGGCCATGGACCCAAGATGTCCATGTTTTTGTTCACCAAGCCACTTGGTGATCACTTTTGTCTTTTGACCTGGTCTCTATCATGCTAGAAAAAGCATCATCACCTGGATGATGGGAGAATTTGACCTTGAAGGATGATTGGGTTTCATTCTTTATTCACAGCAGTGTTCTTCGACAAAATTGTGGTGAGCCCCCTCCATAGGTGAGAAGCCCCCCCACACATGAATGGTCTCAGGAGGCTTTACTGTTGGTAGACACAGGACTCATGGTAGCACTCACCTTTTCTTCTTTGGACAATCAATCTTCTATATGTCTCAAACAGTCTTAAGGGGCTTCAGAGGAAATAACTTTACAGGGATTGGATTGGAATGTTCTGGGGTAAAACTCCATAAAACTGCTTGAAATGTCCCAAATTTGTTGAGGGATTTGTAGTTCGGCAAAAACATTGCGGCTTTTGATGATTTGGCGGCAACTTTCTAAAATGTGGTTGGACCTTGCCAGGAGGAGCGTGGCTAATCACACCCGACAAAGTTATCACTTACATCAGAAATGTACACAAGTCCCTTCTTGTAGTGATACACAGCAGCTAAAAGATGTGTCAAATTAATTAAGAAGCGCAACCCTCTTGAATTTGACGCACCTTACTCCAGTATGCCAGTCTTATGGAATCAATGCCCAGGTGCCAACACATGGCACCTTCTAAAGAACAGCTTTATAACAGAGCATGCATGGAATTAAGAGCACATGTAGAAAAAAGCAAGCATATGTGAACCCAATCCTTACCGCTAGTCAAATGCCATAAACCTCAATATTGCAGACCTAAGCCAGGCGATCTATATCTCCCCCAACAGTAGTCATAAAATTGTGAGCAATCAACTTCAATCCAATAGGGTCTAATTTAGTGAAAAAGCAAGTGGGCATTCCTGTCGGTTTATTGGAGGGCTGATTGAAAAGAGTGCAGCATACACAATGGCAGTAATTTGGGCTGATTATTGGAATGGCCCAATTTGTCCCTTTCCTCCAGTCAGGAAAGTCATAGTTTTATAATCCAAAATTAAATTAGACTCGAGTGACATGTGGTCTCCTACAGGTAATAAATCTATTAATAAAGAAAGAAAAGGAAATACATGAATCAATACTAATAATTAATGAGATTGCCTCATCTTAAAATATGAAACCAAGCCTCTCACGAAAATGGACAGACACAAGAATATATAGTTTAAAATATATACTTTATTTATATCGCAAGAATCAAACAGTGTTATAAAGTATTCATTAATGATGATGCCTCCTGTCAAAACAGATCAAAATTGGTCCTCATTATATAAATAGCATACATTATCATGCAAA
Organism: Dendrobates tinctorius; assembly: GCF_039654945.1. Taxonomy (NCBI): domain Eukaryota; kingdom Metazoa; phylum Chordata; class Amphibia; order Anura; family Dendrobatidae; genus Dendrobates; species Dendrobates tinctorius. Next base: position 4,525,025 of record NW_027361674.1, read on the forward strand.
TAGTAATAAAGCTTAGGCAATGCAACTCATTTTTTGTTCACAAAATAGCTAAAATAAAGTGCAAAAGTGCAAATGACTATAAATATGTCATAAGTAATGTGCCAAGGAATGACCTAAAAAATAATAATAATAATCTTTATTTTTATATAGCGCTAACATATTCCGCAGCGCTTTACAATTTGCACACATTTTCATCACTGTCCCCGATGGGGCTCACAATCTAAATTCCCTATCAGTATGTCTTTGGAATGTGGGAGGAAACCGGAGTACCCGGAGGAAACCCACGCAAACACGGGGAGAACATACAAACTCCTTGCAGATGTTGTCCTTGTTGGGATTCGAACCCAGGACCCCAGCGCTGCAAGGCTGCAGCGCTAACCACTGAGCCACCGTGCAAAAATCCAAAGCAAAGTGCCTGAGTGCATGTTAACCTTACCAGCTTACATAATTATAATAATGTGCTTATCTGAATATCATTACCTCAATAGGGGAACCGAAAGAGACCTGCTTCCTACCCCAACGAGCGTTTCGCCGGAAGAAGAATATATCGACACGCGCGCTGGGGTAGGAAGCAGGTCTCTTTCGGTTTAATTAGAGACATGTCAACTTCAATAGCCCAGTCACTGTTACTTGATATTGCACACAGTGTTTTTGTGGAAGATTACCACTTTTTTCGATGACCACTGTGTGACGCTTTCATAGGCACTAACTGCATCACAAAAAAAACAGGTTACAAGTGAAAGTTACCAGTTTGAGTTTAGCAGTGGATTAGGTATTTTCTAATCTCTGTGCCTATGGGGACTGCACACTTATTTGATGTTGAATGGTGTCTTGGTCAGGGCTTTGTGACCTCTCTTGTGTTTGTCATAATTGATATTGATATTTGATACGCCAGTTAGGATCGGACATCTACCTTATATCGGACAGTACCTTATATGCAGTACCCTCTTTAATTTCTTTGTCTTTGTATGTGCACCTTTATGTTTTTTTTTTTAATTTTTAATCGTATTTAATAAAGTAAAAACTTTTATTCACTCCTATTCCAATACGCCAATTCTATTTGGAATACCATCCAGCTATTCAACTTTCCACGTCAACAGAGCAGCTCTTCCTCTTCCAGGCTGTTCTATCAACTGCCAATTGAGAACCGGCTCCCCGCAGTTAGGCAGTGGGGGGCTGGCTGTTAATCAGAATGACATCGGCAGACACGCCCCGTCAACAGAGGAGTGTGGAAGAAAAGCCGCTGCTCTGTTGACTTGAGGTCGGTGGAAGCTGCTGAATCGTCTATGACAAGGGGGTCTTGTTTCTTGGAAAAAAATACCTTTAGTACTGCCTGTGACCTGAGAAAAGATGGTCCTGGGATAGAAGCCTGGTGTCCAGTGGTGACCGTCTGTGTGTATTGTGACTTTCCCATGTGTGAACGCCCTCCTCCCACTTGATAGAATCCTACCGTATGAGCGCAAGGAAGAAAAAAAAACAAAAACAATTTTTACTAAAGCAAATATTCTGATCTTATCCTATTACCCACATTCTATCCAGAAAAAGATAAAGGCGCAGTCAAACAGGGACCTAGGACGTAAATATAAATCTCTTATACTAATTTATTGTATTGTGGTCAGCATGATGAATGATAACAGGAGCAAGGAGCTGTAATCTAAGATTACATATCCCACTTACCCAGATTTTCTTTATCTAATGAGTAATGGAAAGGCCTATAGAGTTTCTCTTAATAAAGTAATGATGGACCACTGGAACCTGGGCCGAGCAAACATGAGTGCACTTTAGACAAGCTCGGGCCTAGATAACTGGATTATACGCATATCTAAAGTATATTGCAATATAAAGGAATTTCATCTCGGCCGTAGAGAACGGAAATTCCTCCTTTGTCACCGGCTTCATTCCAGATTCTACTTTAGATAGTAATAATAAAAGAGGGAAAGTGTTGAACAGCACAAAGGCAATTCTGCACCAAGAGCGCCGGTAATAACTGTATTTCAGAGCGACATAAACTCTTTCAATAAGCAATAACGCTGCATAGTTCTTACCGGAGAATATCAAACTTCAAGGCATATGCTGAGATGAAATTGCTACAAAATACCACCAATCAAAAGGAGCCGCCATGATTACTGATGAGCACGACACAGAATGCAAGGTAGAGGGAGAAAAGGAAAAAAAAAAGAATATTTTTATTTCCTTTTTTTTGTTATTGCACTTGGTAGCAAATGTCATCTTATGTGTTTTTAGTTGAAGAGAAGGGGAAAAAAAATGAGTTGTAAATTTGAGCTTTTACCGAAATAGTGATGATATCTGTTCTTAGCGTCTGTAGTTACAGTCCTGGTAATATGATTCTGTGTTCAGGGTATCGACTTTAATAACACATCAAACCTATCTCAGCCTGACACTGAGACGACGACAAGTGAATACTTATCAATTTTCACACAACGGATTCTATTTTTTCCGTAGTATTGGGAAGCAAAGATATTTTTGGATGAGGAAGATTTGACATGATGTAGTATGGAGAAGGAACAGATATGCCAATTTCATTGAAGGTTCTTGTGACTAATAAGGATATTAACGGGGTTGTCCACTTTTGGGACATTTTTTTTTACTCCCATGCATGTATTTGAAGCTAAAAATCATTTTTGCAATCAGTTACTGCACTGTGTTGTACTTTCAATACAATCAGTGTCTTATCAACAGGACATTATTACCACAGGTCTCCACCACTGATTTGCAGCTCTCTGTCAATATACAGTGTACACAGAAATCTGTCAATCAGAGCTGTTTGCGGGGCTATACAGGGCTCAGCATTCAGAGCTCTGCTAGATCTGCAGCATAGAAAAATGTGACTACTGCAACTGCTGCACCCAGTGCTACATAGCTTGAATCAGGGTCTCTGTCCCTACATCATGCTTCCCTTTAAGTAAAAAAAAAAATGTACAAAAAAAATGTACCAAAAGGTGGACAAGTGGCTAAGTAACCTTAGCTATCTAAAGATTATATTATTTGAATAGCTATCTACCTGGATTCCCTAATACTCTCATGGGGTTACCGCGACAGTGTGGAGCCAGAAGACCGCAGCATCTGATTGCTCCTACTCCAGCGCAGAGAAGAATCACTTCTCCTTCTTTTTAAATGTATTTATTCCCTCTGGCAGAATAAGGGTAAATTGGATATATTGAAAATCCCTGTGCTCACAGCTGAGCTTGGTTAGCCACTTCTTTCCCCTTTATAATCTGTGTTCTAGTCAGACAGCCGTCGGAGGTATAAAGTTTACTTGGTGTTGACTGATGGGACTACGTCTCCCATCAGCTGCCACCTGCACCGCTAATAACAGTGAGAGCAGGCGATGTCTGATGGGAGTAATCATCAGCCGGTGCCATCACTCTAAAGAATTAATTATAAAAAAATAAAAACGGCATGGATTCCCCTGTATTTTTGATAACCAGTCAGGTAAAAATCACAGCTGGGGGTTGCAACTATCAGCTAATATGAGTCAAAAGTGATGCACTCCTTAAATGGAAGGGTGGTGCTCTGAAGGAATATGCAATAATAAGAAAATGATAACCTTTGGCACTAAAATAAGTCTATTGAGTTATGTTTGAAAAAAAGGTTGCAGTTTTATACACAGTCGACTATTCTGGAAACAGCAGAAAATAAATCCAACGTTTCGGTAACATTGCCTTTGTCAAGGATATCTGCAGATGAGTTGGTCGGCGGGATCTCGGAGCTTCAGGGCTGCATGTGAGGTCAAACATAACTTGATTGACTTATTTGAGTGCTGATTGTTATTTTCTTATTATTGCAACCATCAGCTGTCAGCTTCAGCAAGGCTGGTTATCAAGAATAGAGGGGTCCTCACTGCGATTTTTTAATTATTTAAATAAGGTAAAAATATGGCGTGGGGTCCCCCCATTTTTGACAACCAGCCTTGCTGAAGCAGATAGCTGGGGGTTGGTATTCTCAGGCTTGTAAGGGGCCATGGATATTGGCCCCCCAGCCTAAAAATAGCAGCCAACAGCTGCCCAGAAAAGGCACATAATAATAATAATAATAATCTTTATATAGCGCCAACATATTCCGCAGCGCTTTACGGTTTAACAGTTTCAAAACACGTCATAAGTATCAACGTTAACAATACAATAATTAAAGCGAAATAAGACGAAATAAGACGACCCTGCTCGTGAGAGCTTACAATCTACCATGAGGTGAGGGAGATACAAAGTACAGGTGTGTATTTACAATGGTGTATTTACAATGAAGGTCCAGCCATCTTGAGGCACATCTATTAGAAGCACTAGTTCTGGCGCTTTGCCCGGCTCTTCCCACTTGCTCTGTAGCGGTGGCAAGTGAGGTTCATATTTGTCGAGTTGATGTCACTTTTGCATTATCCGGTGACATCAAGCCAAGGATATTGTTGTTTTTTATTTTATTTCAGAAGATGAAGGATTCAATGGATCGGGCATTAGGTGAGTATAACTGTGTTTGTTATTTTTAAATAAAATAAGGAAAAGTGTGTTTTGTTTTATTTCAAACTAGCTGAAGAGCCCGGCGCTGCTCGGGCATAGTAACTAACTGTGGTTAGCTATAACAAATTATAATTATCCTCCATCCCAGAGTCCCGCGCCCATATACCCATCATACATATCCACGATCCCATAGGCCCGTGCCCATATACCCATCATACATATCCTCCATCCCATAGTCGAGTGCCCATATACCCATCACACATCCTCCATCCCATAGTTGCATGCCCATATACCCATCACACATATTCTCCATCCCATAGTCCCATGCCCATATACGCATCATACATATTCGCCATTCCATAGTCGAGTGCCCATATACCCATCGCACATCCTCCATCCCATAGTCCAGTGCCCATATACCCATCACACATCATCCTTCATCCCATAGTCCCGCGCCCATATACCCATCATACATATCCTCCATCCCATAGTCCAGTGCCCATATACCCATCACACATCCTCCATCCCATAGTCAACCATTATGACATCATAATGAGCGGCGGGGCTTGCAACCTATGATGACATCAGCGTCGCCATGGCAACCATTATGACATCATAATGAGGAGCAGGGCTTGATACACACACACACACACACACACACTTTTTCCCCATTATGTAGATAGGGGCAAAATTGTTTGGTGAATTGGAACGTGCGGGGTTAAAATTTCACCTCACAACATAGCCTAGGACACTCTCAGGGTCCAGACGTATGACTGTGCCAAATTTTGTGGCTGTAGCTGCAACGGTGCGGATGCCTATCCCGGACATACATACATACACACATACATACACACACTTGAGCTTTATATATTAGATAAAGGACTTTATTCTGGCTGTGTCTTTATTTACAGTATAACTATAGCATTAGTAATGGATAGGTGTCTTATAGACGCCTCTCCATTATTAATATGTGGGCTTAATGTCACCGGCCAATACAAAGGTGACATCAACCCCAAAAATATGAACCCCATTTGCCACCACTACAGGGCAAGTGGGAAGAACTGGGCAATATGCCAGAATTGGCGCATCTAATAGATTTGCCTTTTCTGGGTGGCTGTTGGATACTATTTTTAGGCTGGGGGGTTTCAATATTCATGGCCCCTTACCAGCCTGAGAATACCAGCCTCCAGTTGTCTGCTTTAGCAAGACTGGTTTGCAAAAATGGGGGGATCCCATGCCGATTTTTAAAATTATTTATTCATATCATTTAAAAAAAGCATGGGGACCCCTCTATTCTTGATTACCAACCTTGCTGAAGCTGACAACTGAGGGCTGCAGCCCGCAGCTGTGAGTTTTTCCTGGCTGGTTATCAAAAACACAGTAGAATCCATGCGTTTTTTTTTAATTATTTATTTACAGCGCAGGCGTCGGCTGATGAATACTCCCATCAGCAGCTCCTGCTCTCACTTATTAGCTGCAGCGGGCGTCAGCTGATGAGAACAGTAGTCCTGTCTGCAGACATCAGTGACCGGAGATGAACTTTATACCTCTGATCACAGCTGCTGGCTTTCACTGTGTTTTGACAGCGTGGGATTCGCGACTGTCTGACCAGCGGTGATGATTTTACTGCCAATCAGAAGCGGTGTTTGCCGTGCTGTCATGCACATGACAGCGTGGCAAACACTTGATGTTTGGTCCCCCAATTCAAGTGAATGTGGTCTAGGTTCATGCCTGGGTACTGTTCTGGTACCCGAACCCAAACTTTTTGTAGCTGTTCAACTGAACCCGAACATCCAGGTGTCCGTCCATCTCTACTTCTGTGTTCTCTCAGAGACCTGAGGTCAGACTCCTCTTGTAGCAGCTTATTTCCCAGAGAGCAAAACGATCGGCAAATAGAAATCCAAAAAAACACGGTGGCTCAGTGGTTAGCACTGCAGCGCTGGAGTCCTGGGTACAAATCCCACCAAGGACAACATCTGCAAGGAGTCTGTATGTTCTCCCCGTATTTGCGTGGGTTTCCTCCCACATTCCAAAGACATATTGATAGGGATTCTAGATTTTGAGCCCCAATGGGGACAGTGCCGATATAATGCCTGTAAAGCGCTGTGGAATTAATGGCGCAATATAAATGAGTAAAATAAATAAATAAAAATAAACCAGAGTTTTCTCTTCCCCAACATCATCTTTCTGAGCAGAAAAGCATACACATCAGACTGTTGGCGGATCCCACCGGGTTTTACTGACTTTTGTTTAATGTGCATGGGCATTGTGTCCAAACTGCAGACTAGACAATAGAGGTCTTTTACAGATTTCTAGGATTGACCAAACAGAGATCCACTAGAGATTGTTTTACCAGGAAATTCAGTTATCTACAGAGGTTTCTCTGTTTCAGGTTTTTACCTCAGGAATAGGGATGTGCAAACCTCAACTGTAAAGTTCGGAGTTTCTACCGATCACCTAGTGTGTGATGCTGAACCCCAGAAGTCCGTGAGAAGTCCGTGTTTACTGTTCAGAGTTCAGAAGCTTAACAAAGCTTGTTGAAAGGCTGCAGCACAGCCAATCAATAAGCTTTTAGGCTGTGGCCACTTCCTCAGCCATGCCAAGTATTCTCTAGGCTGCATAGGTCAATCACGGTTATTTCTCATGGGTGCTGACGTCAGTAATGATGTTGAACAAGGCTGCATACGTCACTCACGGTTATGTCTCATGGGCAATGACTTATTTTTATTTTCAAAAATGGGGTTAGTAATGGGGGTGTCTGATATACAACTCTCTGTTACTATCCCATGGGCTTGATGCCAGCTGACATTACAATGCAGACATCAACCTAATAAACCATTTCCCCAATTGCAACTGCGCCAGAGCAATCGGGAAAAAGCTGAGGGTAAGTGTCAGAATTGGAGGCGCATCTAATGGATGCCCCATTTCTGGGGTCGTTGATGGCTGGTTTTACTAGCCTGGGAAGCCTTAGCTGATTATTAAAAATAGAGGGGACCCCACGTCGTGTTTTTCATTTATTTAACACGCACAGTAAACTACTTATGTAAGAACTGCTCCACGTAGACCTCCACCTCCTGGTTCAAGATTTTTTTTTATATTCTATGTTATTTTAAGTCAATTACCTATCCATATTTTCTTGCAGGACAATTGTCCTGTCCTTACCGCCACCATTCTGCTTCCTTTTGCAGCCCCCTAGCCCTTACTACTACCATTTTACAGAACCAAAGTTCAGGTACCCATTGACTTACTGTATATAGGGCTCAGGTCCAAGGTCAAGCTCTGGTACCCAAAATGAACTTTGGACTACAGTTTCGTCAAACCCGAACTTTCACTGGTCAGCCCATCCCTACTCAGTAACCTTGCTGTCATTAAACACCCAAGATGTCCTTGCCGTGAGAGTCATCTCTACAAAGTATATGCAAGAGCATTCCCTCTTATTCAAGTGAAGTTTAGGAAAAGGGTGATAAAAATAAAAGCTGTTCAAACATGTCAGTCTTCTTCAAAGCAAACTTTGGGCTATTTGCTCCATTGGGTAAGGTCCCCATTAGGAACCTCCATTCCAGCTCTAGTTACCCAGCTATGAACACAGCTTGGTCTTACTTCATGGAACAAACTTCCATTTGTCTTCCCTGACTATTCCTGAATTTCAGTCTCCAATTTTTATTTTACAATTTATTTTTCTATGTTATAAATTAAAATGTTTTAACAAAATGTATTTTTTTAAAATCGATAACAGGCAAATAAACTTCTGAAGTGCTGCCGTTCAAATGAAAGGAAATGGTAGCCAAGGGGTCTGGAGCCGGTATCCAAATCCACTAAATAGAAAACTGAAATTAATTTCAAAGGGACTTTTCTTGCATTTGTTCTCGGTTAAAGCTGCTGTAACCGCTGTGTAATATATATATATATATACTCGTAAACTTTAATGCTGTGATTATTCAATTTCCAGTTATTCGCTATCTGCACAGCACTTGCAATTATTGTGGCGCCGTGTTAACAAATAGGTTTTTTACTTTTGTTCTAGAATATTAAGTTCAATTGATTAAATATTTCGGTCTCTTGTGCTTTTAATAGCCACAAAGAAGTGAAGTGAAGAAGGAAGCCAATTACAAAAGCCATTGGTGAAAGTTATTTCAGCAAGAATAAATATTGAGCAAATTTATGCCCCTCTGCAGACCTATCAAATTTATGGCCTCTGGGTCATATAAACACAGGCATCGGCCCTCCGTGTGGCATCTGGTGCTTCTGAAAGATTCCGCAGAAAAAGCCTGAACTGCGGCTCTCACTCCATGTGTTTGACACAGCATTTGTGTATGCAGGGAAGATGGATCATGCGTATGGGCGTGAGCTCGTGTAGGTGGGTGGGGTGCAAGATTTGTAGGCTGCGAGTGCCGACACAATGTTTATGTGCGAGTGGAACCAAAATTAAAAATGGTACTTTAAAGCACCCCATCAGCAGGACTGGGGGCTGATGGGGCGCAGGGAAATGAGTGCAGCCATTATCAGACAGTTCCACTAGTGATGAGCGAACGTGCTTGGATAAGGTGTTATGTGAGCATGCTCATGCGCTACCCGAGTGACTTCCATAGAACTGTAGAAGCAAATGGGTTATTCTGCTCTGCCGTACAGAAAAAAAGAAGGATGCCAATCCAATTTCAGGTGGGTTTATTCGTCAAGGCATTTCGAAGTATAAAATTTCTTCATCAAGACTTAGCCCTTTATACCGCTGAGAGGGTATGCAGTGGTGTCATCTGTGATAGACACGTGTCCAAAATCTATATTCTCTTATGGAGCCCCTCTAACCTTATGTGAAAGAACGATATGAGCTTTGGCCCTGATTGGGAACAAAATCTATTCATGAAAATCCATGGCGCTTGCTTAAAGGGAGTCTGCCCCTGAGGAAGCCAGTTTTTCTGGGCTCACTTCTGCCCTTGCTCTTCTCCACTGCGCTCCACTTCTACCATCATGCCCTTGGGCTTATTTCAGGCACTTTACCCAGCCAATCTTCAATATACAGGTCGTATACTATCCCATCTCACTTGAGAGGGATAGAGGTGCTTTAGACTGCTAAATGATATTTTGAGGTCCTGTAAGTGGCCCCTCTCTTTGATACATGAATCATAATGTATTTTCATTCAGCGTGAATGCTAGGATTTTTTTGCTATTTAAGCTCATTTTCTGGGCTCAGTATTCAAGGTCCCTTTTAGTGGACAATATAAATTGCGTTTTTCTGGGCTATAACATATGTGTAATTTCCAAGGAGGGTTCCAATACCAACATTAATGCGTGTATTTTATATTTAGTAATTCATTATATTGGATTTTTTCACTCTGTGTCTGTGACTTGTTTAAAGTTTGAAATTTTCAGCCTTGTATACTGCATGTTCAACATTTATTATCTACTCACAGTGTCCCTCTGATTTGGAGCGAGCATTTATTGTGGAGCAGCAAGGGCTTGACCTTATTATGGGTCCAGTTTCTATTATTGCTTGTTTGCAATTTTAAATGTTTTTAAAGTGTTTTTTTGCAGTGTTGTGAAATTTTGTCATATAATAAAGTTTATATATATTTTTTATGATATTATTGGGTGATCCCTTGTGTGTGCATGCTCTTTATCTCTATGGTGTTCGAGTCCCCATGGGGAGGCGAGATGATGGCCGCCGCAGGTGGCAACGAGCGGGCCATAGCCGCGGGCTGGAATCGGGCAGCGATCCTGTGGATGGCGGCGAGCAGGCCACAGCCGCGGGCTGGAGTCAGGCAGTGGCGGACACAGGTCCCTGCGTCTGGAGAGCGACCGCGGGTGTCCTGTCGCTTTCAGCCAGTTGTGTCTCTTGGAGCTGTCCTTTCCCTGGTAAGGGTGAGTCCCCGTCCAATCTCCTTGGCAGACGCTGGCTTCTCTCGGCTCTCTTGCGCCACCTAGGCTTCCTGCTCCTTCTCTGTCGAGTGCCCCCTGCTGGCGTCTTCTGTCCCTTTTATAGTCGCTCCACCCCCATACTTTCTAGAACTGTCTCTGGTCCGTCCTTTAATGATGTTCCCCGGAAACAGATCCCCTGGGAACCTTGGTGACAGCCCCCTTGGTTTCGGCCCTGTTACATAGCGGAAACCCGCCCTCTTACAAACACAACCATCCAGGTGAGCACAATCTTGCATATCCATTTATTTTGTTACCCAGATAAGACCGTTTGCACTTTGTCTCCTCTCCAGTTTCTATCCCTTTGAACGTGGTGTCTTTGGAGCTCTCAAAAAACACCTTTGAATCCATGCTCCTGAATGTCTATGATGCCTGATAGAGACTGTGACTTTTACCGGTGACAGTTTCTTGAAAACTCGGTGAAGAATCATCGAGCCTCACTTAATTCTATCAGCACAGTCACCCGTACGCTATAGGTCACAGGAGTCTCCGTATTGGGGACTCCACAGGACGCTTCAAAGACGTAACGTTGCCAACCAGGCACGGACTGTCGCCTCCTTCCGGACCACACTGGATCCACAAGGTGCCGACGGCTGTTGGCGCCATCATCTACTCCGGGAACTTTTCTGTCAGGAAGACGTCTGATTGATAAGTGACTTCTTTGAGAACAACTTTATTTGTTATTTCTGCGTTGATTTTCCCTATTACACCCCTGTATTCCCTATATTGCTTGCATTTTACCTCACGTTTTCCCTATCTCCCTGCGTTAAGTAAAAACTTGTTAACCCTTGGTTTGCCTCATGTCACTGCATCTGTCAACCTGCTCACACTGACAGCAGCTGGATGGGAGCAGTACAGTAAAGCTCCACCAACTGTGTAATGACCACCGCGGAGTATTGATGATCCGCCCCTATTCATTGGAATAGGGGCACATGTGTAATACTCAGTATGGCCATTCTAAGGGTGACGGAGCTGTACTATGCAACTCTTCGACTGCTCACATCTGGCTGCCGCCAGCACAAGGAGCAGCGGATTGTCGGGGGGTTGTAGTACCCCCACCGATCTGTAATATCCTAAAGATAGGCCATCAACATAAAAGTACTGGACAACCCCTTTAATGGAACAACGCTGCAAAAGCTTAAACAGACGCAAGAAAAATATGGGATAGGCGCAAGTACTAAATATCCTACAGCCGATGTACAAGAGCTGTTGTCTCGCCAGCAGTTGATCAAAGAGGGGGCTAATAGTCCAACCCCCACTGATCTAATATCGAAGGCTTATCTGAAGATTGGATGCAATGTGGACGATCAATATGGAATCAGATTTTTTTTGCACTTGAATAGGTGAATAAGTGACTTTCATCCAAAATACAGAAGAGAATAGCGCCTGCTACGATCTTTTTCAGTTCATGTGAATGGGCATTTAAAACCAATATTATGACACAAGAGCATATCTACTATAAAGAGCATATGTACTATAAAGACAGCTCTGGTCAGTCTCATCCCATCCATTACACGCACTGTGTGGTAGAAAGCTCCGAATAGGAAGGAATCGGACAATCTTAGCAAAAAAAACCGGTTACCCTTCTGATCTATAAACAGTAGGAAAGGGTAAGGGGCAAAAGAGGACTTAGCCCTTTATACCGCTGAGAGGGTATGCAATGGTGTCATCTGTGATGGACACATGTGTGGCGCCCCTGTGGGTCCAGTCGCCACAGAGGTGCTGCACCTCACCCAGAGGTGTGGTACCCCACAACCAGGCAAGATGGGTGCACCCGACCAGATTCCAACACCCACACCCCACACACACTAGTAGTGTAGCAGACCACCCTTCATGGCTCCCTGCTTGGAACACGAAGTGTGCTGGGAGGTGGGCGGAGCGTAGCAAGGCGGGAGAGTCTAGGCTGAGGTTAGATTGAGATCCCCTGAGAGGGAGGGAAGGAGAAGGACGTAGTCTGCGCAGCTCCTGACTGCATGTGGAGCGCCAGATGGATTGGACTAAAAAGACAGCAGATTCTTCATAGGGAAGATTGGTTCTTCCAGGGACACGGTTGGAATGTTATCCCATGGGTCCCGTTCCACGCTAACGGCTGTCAGGTGGAGGAAGGAACCAGACTGGTCGCAAAGGGAACGGCCCCTAGCCTAGATCGCATTCCTCAGGGTGCCACTAGCAAGCCGATAGCTTTGGTTGCTTTATGGACCATCACCCCTTCCACAGTTAGTCCGACCAGAAAGGCGGCTATATAGAGTCACGGGAACAGTGAGGCGTTGTCTGAACAGGATTCCCAGCTGCTGGCCCGGAACGCTAATTGTGAAGCACTGGAGTGGAAGAAGGAAGGAGTTTAAGCAGTGTATACTTTGGAGACGGCCAGGAAAGGAACACACTGACAGGGAAGGCTGGAAAGGTGCATTCCATCTTATCTGGACTGTGAGCAAAGCCTTTGGAACTACAAGCCCTTGTGTCCTCCACTTATTCCTGCACCACTCATCCAGCCCTGCTACATCTACCTATCTACACCTACCTCACCATCTACCCTCATCTATACTGCCCTGGGACTACTGCTCTACCTGTGGAGAGCTTCAACATCTCAGCTGCACCCAACATCTGTCCCAGAGAAGCAACACCGCAGCGCTGGTCAATCTGACCAGAAACCACAGGTGGCGTCACGAATCATCTCATAAACTCTATCCCCATTCAATTCTACTCCTTTTACATGACCGCCTGAGGCCACGGACCGGGTCACAGCCACTGTGACATTTCCCATTGAAATCAACGGGTCCAGTGCCAAGTACCCCACAGTCTCTGGGGCGCGTCATGTGTCCAAAATGTATATTCTCTTATGGAGCCCCTCTAACCTTATGTGAAGGAACAATATGAGCTTTGGCCCTGATTGGGAACAAAATCTATTCACGTAAATCCATGGCACTCGCTTAAAGGGAGTCTGTCACTCGCTTTATGATTAGCACCAAATAGAGTCAGAGACCCTGATTCCAGCTCTGTGGCATTTACTGGGCTTCTTGCTGTAGGTTTTATAATATCCCCAACTTATATGCATCTTCTCAATGCTGAGCTCTGTCTAATTCCACCCATGCCACTAATTGAACACTTTCTGCCTATGCTGTGCATAGGCTGAAGGCTGTCATTCAATGGTGGAGGTGGGATTTTGCAAATTAAGGACTAAATAGCAGGAACTCACCATTGAGAGAAGTATCAGAGCTTCAGCAGATGAAACAGTAAAAACTGCAGCAAAGAGCACAGTAAGTGATCCAGCACTGGATTCAGGGTCTGTGCCTCCTACTTTATGCTGCTCTCAGATGGTGACAGATTCTCTTTAAAAACTGAAGTTCTGCTGCAGAATACTTACCTAACAATGTATACGACATATTCTACAACGGTAGTAAGGATCGTACAGCGAAGGTCAAACCTGAGAGTGATTTATTCATAAATACAATTCCATAAAGGATGCGGAATAGAGAAACCAGTGCTGTATCTTAGCAACAGTGAGTGACAGTTTTCCGTGTCATCCGGCCACCTCCACTTTATAAGGACACCTTTTCTTCCGAGAATCACATGAAAACAGACGTGCGGACACATTTCCCTCTCTGATTTTACCTGCTTTACATACCTTGAACACGTCCATTTTTTTCATCCATAAATGGATATTTCTGCGCCTGGACAGTATACACACACACACACACGTCTGTGCAATTAACCCTTCACTGGCAGCACAGACTCAACAGGTTAGGGAAAATATATTGGGAATGTCAAATCTAAATATCTTGAAGGGAACCAGGTCTGAGTATAAGGAAGACTTACAGCTCTAAACAGCCTGCCATTGTGGGGTATCTGGCGGATTGTATTACTTTATGATGGCGCGGCTTATATTTGGATGACCTGTCAAATGCATCATCTCAGATACTGCTTAGCCAGCAGATGTCGGCAGGAATTGTATAAAATATAGCTGCCATCTGGGTGACCTCCAACATAACCCAGATTATATGGAAGGTCTGCAGAACACAGATATTGGCTGCTCTATTCTATATGGTACAACTAAATGTATGGCAAAACCTCAGAAACATTTTCCATCCCCACCTTATTGGGATCAATTTTGTATAGTAATTACCTTTTGATTCATTTTTTCAGTGGCAGTCTATCATTATTGTAGTTGAAGTCCATCTTGTTGGCTTTGGCATCTTCTTGAGCTCATGCTGATACAGTCAGATCAAGAAGAGCTGCAGTGTAAAGTATAGGGAGCAACAGCCTTGTATCCTGTTTAGACAAGAGGGGGCTTTTATTTCTATGTGCAGCGATGGCAATAAAAATAACTAAAAAGTATAGTATAAAATGGTCAAAGCATGTGTGTAAGTGAGGGTGGGGCCTTCATGTGTAAGCAGGGGTGGGGCCATCATGTGTAAGCGGGGGTGGGGCTTTCAACCACCATGGGAGTCACACTTGAGTCAAGCGTGTATGCCACATCATTTGCACTTCAGTGGGTTACATGAGGACTATCTGCTACCTCAAAAAGACCACAAGCATAAAGATTTACTGGGTCACAGTGGAGGCGCGTTGATCTCTTTTGCAGAATGCCATCACTTAAAGCGAACCTGTCACTTGCCATAAATACGCAATTATTTGTACCTGATGTACAAACCAAGAGAAAATAAGTGAAAATCTCTTATATATCAAAATGTGAAATGGATGCACTCAATTGCATTAAGGCATGTCAATGTGAAATACATGAAGTGTGAATAGCGTAATGGCTTTTGAAATTTAGGAAAAACTCATGAGATGCTTAGCACAAAATTTGGTCAAAAAATGTGAGACCATTCAATAACATCAAGGTGATCTCATCAAATGGGTCCCTGACTTAACTGCCTAGTGTGAACACTTACCTCTGGCTAATAACTTGGTAAAGCCTATATTTGTAGGAAGATAGGAACCAAATGTGATTGGATGTAATTAAAACCACAGCATGGTGAAGGGCGGAGTGCTCAGTCAGAAAGCTAGTATACAAATAACAGAAAACTGACGGCACATCAAGAACCAGTATGAACAAGTGCACACCAAAAAACAGCTTACATATCAAAATCTCTTATAGCCATACTTTATTCACAACAGAACATAGATCACAGATCAGAAGTCAGACATTTTTTCCCATTCCATTTGATAAAATTAACTCATTTACAAATTGATTGCTCCAGCATAACTCAAAAAAGTTGAGACTGGATTAACAAAAGGCTGGAAAAGTAAGTTGTACTAATGAAAAACAGCTGGAGGGGCAATTTGTTAGAGAGGCAGAGTCTCTCAGAAGCAAAGATTGTCAGTGGTTCAATCAATAATTGTGACACAATTTCAGAAAATTGTTCTTCAAAGCAAACTTGCAAAGACTTTGCGTTTCCCACCATCTAAAGCACATATCATCAAAAGATTCAGAGATTCTGGAGAAATCCATGTGCACAAGAGTCAAGTCCGATGGTCAATATTGGATGCTCATGATCCACAAGCCCTCAGGCGACACATTAAAAACAGGCATGATTCAGTCGTGCAAATCACTGCATGTGCTCAGGAATACTTTCAGAAATCACGGTCTGTGAATACAGTCCGCTGTGCAATTCACAATTGCAGGTTTAAGCTCATTCATAGAAAGAAGAAGCAGCATGGTGGCTCAGTGGGTAGCACTGCAGTCTTGCAGTGCTGGGGTCCTGGGTTCAAATCCCACCAGAGACAACATCTGTAAGGAGTTTATATGCTTCCCCTGTGTTTGTGTGGGTATATAAGCGTAATAATAAATATATCACCACAATTAGGAAACATCTTCTCAGGGCCAAAGTTAATTTATAAATGGAAAACTGTTCTGTGGTTGGATGAATCAAAATGTGAAATTCTTCATGAAAACCACAGATTCCGTATCCTGCAAAAGGAGAGGGACCCTCAAGCTTGTTATCAGCACACAGTTCCTACGTCTCTGATAGTATGAGGTTGTATTAGTGGCAAGGGCAGATTACACATCTTGAAAGGCGCAATACTGAGCAGTGCATGGTGGCTCAGTGGTTGGCATTGCAGCGCTGGGGTCCTGGGTTTGAATCCCACCAAGGACAACATCTGCAAGGAATTTGTATGTTCTCCCCGTGTTTGCGTGGGTTTTCTCCGGGTACTCCAGTTTCCTCTCACATTCCAAAGACATACTGATAGGGAATTTAGATTGTGAGCTCCATCGGGGACAGTGATGATAATGTGTGCAAACTGTAAAGCGCTGCGGAATATGTTAGCGCTATATAAAAATAAAGATTATTATAGTGTTCTTAGAAGCCATTGCATATTTCAGCAAGACAATGCTAAACCACATATACTGCATCGCTCACAAGAGCATGGCTTCACAGAAGAAGAGTTTAGGTGATGAAATGACACCCCTGCAGTACACACCTTTCACCCATAGAAAGCATTTGGTACATTATGAAATGAAAAATATGGCAAAGACTACGCCAGACAATGGAGCAGCGAGAATCCGCCATCAGACAATAATGGGACAACATTCCTCTCCCAAAACTCCGGCACTTGGACTGTTGCTAAAAGAAGAGGGGAAGCTACACAATGGTAGACATGGGTGTCACAACTTTTTTGAGAAGTGTTGATGCCATCAGTTTCTAAATTAGTTACATTTTTCAAATGAAATGGAAAAAATGTCGAATGTTGAACTTCTCATGTGTTGTATATGTTCTGTTGTGAATAAAATAGCACTATAAAACTTTCAAGTCATTGCATTCTCGTATTCTTAACATTTCATATAGTCCCAACTTTTTTAAAATTAGGGTTGTAAATGCCTCTGAGCTCCTGAATCTCCTGTTTTTCTTTTGTCCTCACAAATTTACGTTCCTAAGATATTGCCCCTTTTTTCTGTGCATAAAAATCTAGTCTTTTCAGCCAATTGGGCATGATCATTCATACACCCATAGAGAACAGTTGAGGATCACCCCTCTTTGCTAAAAATACCAGATTTATATACAGGGCAAAGGCAGAAGTGCAGGTACAAAGGAAAAAACAAAACGCCAAATTCAGGAGGAGCGGCATTTATAAAAGGTACATAAAATACATATTTATGTCAAGTGGCAGCTCCTCTTTAAAGGGAACCTGTCATGTAAAACAGCGCTATTAACCTGCAGATATGGGGTTAATCTGCAAGTTAATAGCGTTCTGACACCGTGTGGCATCTACACCGAGAGCCCCACTGCCGGAAAGAAAATTAACTTTATTACCCCCGGCAGTCTTGCTCTTTCAGTCATGGGTGGCGCTAGTACAGTTTCAGTCACCACTTGGGGCGAAACCACTCCTACCTCGCGGCATCCCCAGCTCCTCCTTTGATTAGCTGATCAGACATGAGATCATCATTGTGGGGTGGCGCGCACTCTCACAAGATCGACACCAGGCCTGCTAATGAAAAGAGGAGTTGGAGATGCCAGCAGGAAGGAGGCAGTTTGCAGGATCCTAATCGCCAACCAAAGCATTTGACTTAGCTGCTGGACCAGGATCCTGCAAATAGACTTGCTCATCTTTAGTATGTTCACATTAAGGGCTCGTGCAGACGACCATTTTAATCAGAAGAGTCCCATCTGTAATTTTCACACATAGCACTCGTACGCATATCATTCTATGAGGCTGAGCACACATCCGATTTTTATCTCACATGAGGTCTGGGGGGGGGGGAAAACACAGCATACTCAATTTGCCTCAACGAATCAAATGGCACTTGCCCATTAATGTCTATAGGTCCGTGAAATAAAGAAAATTGGACCGCACTCGAGTGACCGATTTTCATGGACTGACATAATTTTAAAAGTGGAGAAACATTTTTTTTTCTTTTCACCTCTGACAAAATCATATCCCACTCTGATGAAAATCTAATTAGCTTGATTGGACTGATTTTCTGTAAAGCGCCATGGAATAAATAGCGCCATAATAGATAATAATAATAATTTTCTGGGATGGCAGAAAAACGGTGGTTTGCACATGACCTTACACACAGTTTCTTTGATATGGATCTTGAAGATGATCCTCTCCTATATCCACAATAAAAACGCAAACAGTAATTCGCTGTCTAATCCAAATGGAGTAAAATATAGAATTATAAAACCTAACTTAATATTTAAGTTTAAAATGGATAAACACACAGCAATCTTTCCGATATGATATCTCATTGCTTGTCAGTATTATAGTGACACACTGCCAACCCCTGATGAATCAAGGCAGTAAACTATGCTTGATGAAATGCGTAGAGATAGCTCTACAGTCTTAGATAGATAGATAGATAGATAGATAGGGCTATCTATCACTACAGTCTTAGGGCTATCTAGCTCTACGGTCTTAGCCCGCTTTCACACATGCTGATATTTCTGGTACCGGAAAAAAACGGTACCAGAGATGAAAGTGTTCGTGCGTGTAATACTTGTGGCACACATGTGGCAACCGTGTGCCGCATCAGTAATACACGAACGGGGCGCCAGGGAAGAAGCGTTACAATAAGCGCTGTTCCCTGGTGCCAGGTGCTGAACACGGCTCTCGTCATTCTCCCCTGCTCTGACGGCGATCAGTGCGAGCATTGGAGAATAATGAGAGTTATATTCAATTGATAACAACAACAGAGGGTGGCAGCTGATGGAACTATTACTCCCATCAACCTACACCTGCTGCCGCTAATAACATTGACAGAAGGAACGGCTGATGAGAGTATTCCTCACCCACTGCCTGAGCTGTAAATAAATAAAGAAATGAAAAAAGCCGGCGTGGGTCCTCTATTTTCGATAACCATCCAGGCAAAACTCACAGCTGGGGGCTGCAACCCTCAGCTGTCAGCTTCAGCAAGGCTAGTTATCAAGAATAGAGGTGTCTCCATGCTGTTTTTTAATTATTTAAACAAATAGTTAAAAAAAACGGTGTGCAGTCCCCTCATTTTTGACAACCAGCCTTTCTAAAGCTGACATGAGGGTCTGGTATTCTCAGGCTGGTAAGGGGTCATTGATATAGGCCTCCCAGCCTAAAAATAGCAGCCCGCAGCAGACCAGAAAAGGCACATCTATTAGATGCGCCAATTCTGGTGCTTTTTCTGGCTCTTGCCACTTGCCCTGTCACAGTCATCAAAACAAAAAGATAAATCAAACCCCCTTTATCACTCCCTTAGGCTAGTTTCACACTAGCGTTTCTGCCATCTGCACACTGCCGCCGATAAGCCCCGCCCCCTGCCATGCCCCCTCCTGACATCACCGCCTATTATCGCACATGGCCGCATGCGATCTGCGCACCCTATCTTTAATATAGGGTGCGCAGACTGTGCGCTGCCCATGCGCTAGTAGGATTTTTGCGTGCGCTGCGCACTTTTGCAGGTGCCCCGATGTGCGCCGAATGCAGCATGTTGCATTTTGGCGCACTCGGCGCACCTTCAAAAGTGTGCAGCGCACTCAAAAATCCTACTAGCACACGGTCAGCTCATGGTCTGCAGTGCACACCCTATATTAAAGATAGGGTGCGCAGATCGCATGCGGCCATGTGCGATAATAGGCAGTGGTGTCAGAAGGGGGCGCAGCAGGGGGCGGAGCTTATCGGCGGCCGTGCGCAGATGGCAGAAACACTAGTGTGAAACTAGCCTTAGTTAGGGAAAAATAATAAAGTAAAAAAAATTATTTATTTCCATTTTCTCATTAGTGTTAGAGTTGGCCTAAAGTGAGTTGGGCTAAAGTTAAGGTTAGGGTTGGGGCTAAAGTTAGGGTTGGGTCTAGAGTTGGGGCTATGGTTAGGGTTTGGATTACGGTTATGGTTGGGATTAGGGTTAGGGTTGGGATTAGGATTGAGATTAGGATTAGGGTTGGTATTAGGGTTAGGGGTGTATTTGGGATAGGGGTGTGTTAGGTTTCGGTTTGTAATTAGGGTTATGGTTAGGGGTGTGTTGGGGTTAGGGTTGAGGTTGGGGTTAGGGGTGTGGTTAGGGTTATGGTTGGGATTAGGGTTAGGGGGTTGGGGTTAGGGATGGAGTAAGAATTGAGGGTTTCCACTGTTTAGGCACATCAGGGGCTCTTCAAATGCAACATGGCATCCGATCTCAATTCCAGCCAATTCTGCGTCAAACGGTGCTCCTTCCCTTCCGAACTCTGGCATGCACCCAAAGAGTGGTTTACCCCCACATATGGGGTATCGACGTACTCTGGACGAATTGGACCACAACTTTTGGGGTCCAATTTCTCCTGTTACCCTTGTGAAAATACAAATTTGGGGTCTAAATAGTCATTTTTGTGGAAAAAAAAAGATTTTTTATTTTCATGGCTCTGCGTTATAAACTTTAGTGAAACACTTGGGTGTTGAAAGTTCTCACAACACATCTAGATACGTTCCTTGGGGGGTCTAGTTTCCAAAATGGGGTCACTTGTAGGGGGTTTCTACTGTTTAGGCACATCAGGGGCTCTGCAAACGCAACATGACGCCGGCAGACCATTCCATCAAATTCTGCATTCCAAAACGGTGCTCCTTCCCTTCCGAGTTCTGCCAAGCTCTTAAACAGTGGTTTCCCCCATATATGGGGTATCAATGTACTCAGGAAAATTGCACAACAACTTTTGGATCCGATTTCTCCGGATACCCTTGGGAAAATAAAAAATTGCGGGCTAAAAGATCAATTTTGTGGGAAAAAAAGGATTTTTTATTTTCACGGCTCTACTTTATAAGCTTTAATGAAACAATTGGGGGTTCAAAGTGATCACTACACATCTAGATAAGTTCCTTGGGTGGTCTAGATTCCAAAATGGGGTCACTTGTAGGGGGTTTCCACTGTTTAGGCACATCAGGGTCTCTCCAAATGCGACATGGTGTCTGATCTCAATTCCAGCCTATTCTACATTGAAAAAGTCAAACAGCGCGCCTTCCCTTCCGAGCTCTACCGTTCGCCCAAACAGTGATTTACCCCCACATATGGTGTATTGGCATATTCAAGACAAATTGCACACAACTTTTGGGGTCTAATTTCTCCTGTTACCCTTGGGAAAATAAAAATTAGGGGCAAAAAGATCATTTTTGTGGAAAAAATATGATTTTTTATTTTCACGGCTCTATGTTATAAACTTCTGTGAAGCACGTGGGGGTTCAAATTGCTCACCACTCATCTAGATAAGTTCCTTGGGGGGTCTAGTTTGCAAAATGGTGTCACTTGTGGGGGGTTCCACTGTATAGGCACATCAGGAACTCTCCAAATGTGACATGGCATCCGATCTCAATTCCAGGCAATTCTGCATTGAAAAAATCAAAGGATGCTCCTTCACTTCCGAGCTCTGCCGTGCGTCCAAACAGTGGTTTACCCCCACATATGGGGTATCGGCGCATTCAGGAGAAATTGTACAACAAATTTTGTTGCTCATGTTCTCTTTTTACATTTGTGAAAGTAAAAAAACTGGTTCTGAAGTAAAATGTTTGTGAAAAAAGTTAAATGTTCATTTTTTCCTCCCACATTGCTTCAGTTCCCATGAAGCACGTAAAGGGTTAATTAATAGTGATGAGCACGTATTCTCGTTGCTCGGGTTTTCCCAAGCATGCTCGGGTGTCCTCCGAGTATTTTGGCGTGCTCGGAGATTTAGTTTTCGTCATCTTATCTGCAGGATTTGCGACTTGTATACAGGTTGAATACATGTGTGGATTGCCTCGCTCATCACTATTAATAAACTTCTTGAATGTGGTTTTGAGCAGCTTGAGGGGTGCAGTTTTCAGAATGGTGTCAGTTTTGGATATTTTCTGTCATGTACACCCCTCAAAGTGACTTCAAATGTGTTGTGCTCCCTAAAAAAAATGGTTTTGTAAATTTTGTTGTAAAAATGAGAAATCGCTAGTCACCAAAATTGTGCTGATGTAAAGTAGACATGTGGGAAATGTTATTTAGTAACTATTTTGTGTGACATAGCTTTCTGGTTTAAGGGCATAAAAATTAAAAGTTTGAAAATTGTGAAATTTTTAAAATTTTCACCACATTTCCGTTTTTTTTCATAAATAAGCACAAGTCATATAAAAGAAATTTTACAACTAACATGAAGTACAATATGTCATGAAAAACAAACTCAGAATCAGCGGGATCCGTTAAAGCGTTCCAGAGTTATAACCTCATAAAGTGACAGTGGTCAGAATTGTAAAAATTGGCCCGGTCATTAAGCTGCAAATTGGCTCTGTCACTGAGGGGTTAAACTTTCGTTGTACTGAAATTTTTGCTACAATGTAACCTTGAAGAAAGCCACTTTAATTTCTGGTTTACAAAAAGTAAAATGAATCATGTGGAAATTTGACAGTTTGATAATGCCCTTGTGTGGATTTATGGCTCCTTCAACAATCTGATGAAGGGTTGATGATCGGACATTTGCATTTGGAGAAATTGTAAAGAAATTGTACAAGGTGATGCAGATTTTGCTGTACATTTCATGGGACATACTGATGAGGAGAGCATGGCAAATGTAGCAGTGATGACTTAGCAATTTGCTTGTCATCACAGTATTACAAAACATTATCTGTTTTTTTTTACATAGGACTGCAAGCAAGCCTTCAATGCATTGACAATGGAGGATAAAGACTAAACAGCTCTTCTTCATTTAGAATGTGATGGCCTAGCAATATGTCATCACTTTCTGAGAGGGTAACTTCTTTATTGATACAATCACGTTGTTTATCTAAATCTAGCACATGCATCATCAGCTAGTGATAACATTGCATTTGTCTAGATTTAATACCTAATTTTCCCTATTTATAAACAAGAAAAGTCATTTACAATCTCATTCATTCTTATTGGACCAAGCACTTTTTTAGCAGTTGTTTTACAGGTTTCAAGAGCAAATGGCTCCATTTATGGTAACCCGCATTCTCTTGATGGTGTCATAATGACGTTCATGTGGCAGTAGGCACCATATCAGCCTCTTTACATTGCCAGTATGGTAGCTGAGAGTTTTGATTTTCCGGAAGAATCCATTAATAATTTTTTTTAGGATAAGTGTTCGTAATGCAGTTTCAGTTTATAACAGTTATCATGAACCTGGGAGTGAAAAACTGACTTTACATTACTGGTGAGTAGTCAGTGACGCTTCTGTAACATCTGTGCGGGTTCTTTCCCCTTCTGTTGTTGCTTCGGCCACCAGGTGGTGGCGTTCTTTTGTTGAGGGTGATGTGTCACTGTGTCAGTCCTGTTTTTTTCCTTGGAATTTTGGTGCCACTACATTCGGGAGCTATAAGGTTAATTGGTTGGTGTTGATTACTCTGGGCTGCGTGCTATTTAAACACCTGGGTCTCTGACTTCCACTGCCAGTCAACTGGTCTGCTACCTGGCATATGCTCTAGTCCTTTATTCTGTGTTGGTTTCTTGATTCCTTCCAATTTCTGGCCTCAGCTTGAATTTTGACCATCCGTTTGCTTTACAATTTTGTCCCTGACATATAATTGTTTTTTTCACTTGAAAAAGTCTCTAGGCCAGCGTTGAAACACATTGTGGAAAAAAAACGTTCAATTCATCTTGGTCCCAAGGATTCTTTATTACAGAAGCGCAGTCCGATATCATATTATTGTCCAAATTGGTTGCTTGGAGGAGCAAACCTGAGGCCACATGGAGTCTATGCCAATGCCAAGAAAATAAGATAAGCTAAGACTACTCAGGGTTTCTGTTCTGCACATGTGGTAGTAAACACAGGGATAAAAGATTTACCTAAGAAAAACTGCACAAAAACCACTAGGTTCCTATACAGTCTATAGTATCCAGTAAGGCACTCCCTAGTGGCTTCAACGCAACCTGGATAAACCCTGAAGGTAAAAACTAGAGAAGACAACTCAGACCTGGCTCTCTAAAAGGCCGTCAAGCATATCATATACGTCCTAAGGAATGGAGGAAGAGTGCAGCGTAAGAAAGAAACCCCAGCAGTAAATTATCCGACCTGCCTAAGTACTCAGAAGTAGGACTAGAACTACAGACAGAATATACTAAAGACTATCACCAGCAGAGGAGACCAGAGGAGGAGGTTTAAATAGTAACACCTGTAGTGTGATAGTACAGGCTAGATAACAAATGAAGAACACCTGCTGTCCGAAAGGAATGAACAAAGGCCAAAGGTAGTCAGCACCCGGACAGCGACAGAACCTGCTGTGGATCAGCACATAACACTGACAGTTGAGCACAGGACCATCGGAACGAATCCCAAGCCATGGCAGTTTGTTTTTAGTCTCTAAGCATAGATCACATAAATCTGTATAGGAGCTGCATACATTAAACAGAAGGGAATTTTAATTCTGACTACTTGCCAAGTTTCTTCACTAGCAACCAAAAAAAATGTAAATGTGTATTAACAATTTCCATATTCAGAGGTATTCCCGTGCTGTATTGGGGTGTGGTTTACGGTGTTTTGAGATTTGGGGTTCATTTTTGCAAGGTGTGGCTCCAATAGCTTAGAGCCTCACTATTAATGTTCATATGTAAGGGGATGAAGGATTATGTTCCCTTGTTGCTTTTCTGTTCTGTTGTGATATATATATATATATATATATATATATTATTATATAATGGTATTGCTACATGATTGCATGTATTACCACCTACTTATAACGATACTGCTACACTCTTAGTGTATTATCGCTTCTTGTAAATATATTTTATTTGCACAAGTTTCAGGAAAAGTGTAGTTTACCTGTTGGCCATTAGATGGGGGTCGTTCTAGTGCACATAGTTCCTAGATAGTACACCAAGTAAGCACATGGTTAATTTTAGGAGGGGCTGCTGTGTGGTAAGGTAGTGCATAGTGTTAGTACAAGTCAGAGGGCTAGAGACGCCCTTAATGTCCGCATGAGCTATAGGCCCAGGACGTCACAGCAGTCATGCAACTAGAAGAAGAGTTGAACCTCAGCCATCCACAGCTACAGTATAGGAAAACAGCAGGCTAGTACAGTTTGGAAGACTCAGAATGTGGCAACTCATTGTCTGGGCAGAAACCCTTAGAACCGGGGCGAAACAGACAAGGGACCCCACGGAAGCAGTGAGAACATACAGTAAAACCATGGTGCAAAGGCAAAAGGCAGAACAGAAGGGCAGTGCTCTCTTTCAGTGGCTTGGCTTTATACTCCATAGATTAATGATCTTGAGTCTGGGGTGAAACAGACTGAGGGAAGCATACCCGTAGTGGAGCTGCATAGAGAAAATTCTGAGGAACCATCAGGGATGGTCCGACCCGGTCCGCACTTTGTGATCACGAGAGGACCGCAGAGAAAGAAAAGGAATATTGTTTTGTAATGCCCGCTGTAAAAAATGTGAAGTCTTTGGATGTGCTGTGTACCAGAACCAGTAAAGATGTTATTGTTGACGTTGATTTGGACTGTGTCTCAATTGATGTAAATCTGCCTGGAGAGGGTCCCCCACGACATAGGGAAGATCCTGAAGGAGCCGGACCTGGAGGACATTACTTTTCTGTGAGGGGAGGCCAGGACACTAAAGCTCAGGTGTCCTTGGCTACGACTACGGTGCTGGCCGAACCTTACATATACTTCAGTGCTGATGCCAGATACAACATTTGTGGGATTCAGGTCCAACACATTATATTTTCACTAGAGGAAACAGAACGATTATCCTAAGAAAACCCCTGAGTGCGGAGCTGTATATTCTCATGACAAAATAATTTTGAAGTGTGAAATAAATATAGATACAGTGGGGCAAAAAAGTATTTAGTCAGTCAGCAATAGTGCAAGTTCCACCACTTAAAAAGATGAGAGGCATCTGTAATTTACATCATAGGTAGACCTCAACTATGGGAGACAAACTGAGAAAAAAAAATCCAGAAAATCACATTGTCTGTTTTTTTTTCATTTTATTTGCATATTATGGTGGAAAATAAGTATTTGGTCAGAAACAAGCAATCAAGATTTCTGGCTCTCACAGACCTGTAACTTCTTCTTTAAGAGTCTCCTCTTTCCTCCACTCATTACCTGTAGTAATGGCACCTGTTTAAACTTGTTATCAGTATAAAAAGACACCTGTGCACACCCTCAAACAGTCTGACTCCAAACTCCACTATGGTGAAGACCAAAGAGCTGTCAAAGGACACCAGAAACAAAATTGTAGCCCTGCACCAGGCTGGGAAGACTGAATTTGCAATAGCCAACCAGCTTGGAGTGAAGAAATCAACTGTGGGAGCAATAATTAGAAAATGGAAGACATACAAGACCACTGATAATCTCCCTCGATCTGGTGCTCCACGCAAAATCCCACCCCGTGGGGTCAGAATGATCACAAGAACGGTGAGCAAAAATCCCAGAACCACGCGGGGGGACCTAGTGAATGAACTGCAGAGAGCTGGGACCAATGTAACAAGGCCTACCATAAGTAACACACTACGCCACCATGGACTCAGATCCTGCAGTGCCAGACGTGTCCCACTGCTTAAGCCTGTACATGTCCGGGCCCGTCTGAAGTTTGCTAGAGAGCATTTGGATGATCCATAGGAGTTTTGGGAGAATGTCCTATGGTCTGATGAAACCAAACTGGAACTGTTTGGTAGAAACACAACTTGTCGTGTTTGGAGGTAAAAGAATACTGAGTTGCATCCATCAAACACCATACCTACTGTAAAGCATGGTGGTGGAAACATCATGCTTTGGGGCTGTTTCTCTGCAAAGGGGCCAGGACGACTGATCCGGGTACATGAAAGAATGAATGGGGCCATGTATCGTGAGATTTTGAGTGCAAACCTCCTTCCATCAGCAAGGGCATTGAATATGAAACGTGGCTGGGTCTTTCAACATGACAATGATCCAAAGCACACCGCCAGGGCAACGAAGGAGTGGCTTCGTAAGAAGCATTTCAAGGTCCTGGAGTGGCCTAGCCAGTCTCCAGATCTCAACCCTATAGAAAACCTTTGGAGGGAGTTGAAAGTCCGTGTTGCCAAGCGAAAAGCCAAAAACATCACTGCTCTAGAGGAGATCTGCATGGAGGAATGGGCCAACATACCAACAACAGTGTGTGGCAACCTTGTGAAGACTTACAGAAAACGTTTGACCTCTGTCATTGCCAACAAAGGATATATCGCAAAGTATTGAGATTAAATTTTGTTTCTGACCAAATACTTATTTTCCACCATAATATGCAAATAAAATGAAAAAAAAAACCAGACAATGTGATTTTCTGGATTTTTTTTCTCAGTTTGTCTCCCATAGTTGAGGTCTACCTATGATGTAAATTACAGACGCCTCTCATCTTTTTAAGTGGTGGAACTTGCACTATTGCTGACTGACTAAATACTTTTTTGCCCCACTGTATCTAAGAAAACAACTTTGATCATCAGCTCCCAGAATATAGGCTACAAGAACATAATTAGTTCCACAAGTGAATGTGCGTTGGTGTATGTGTAATGCTTGGAGGTCATGATGAAATATGGACCGTAGAGAGCGCGCAGTACTTCCCCTATTGTTGAGTATCTTCTAATTAGATGTATTCTTGCTGCTACACAGTTAATAACACAACAGCTTTTCCCCCCCAAAAAAAATCTACTTCCATGGAGAAAAAGAGTCATGTTCTTTTGTTTTGCAGTGTTTCTTACAGACACGACAATGACCTCATATTTATTGCTAACCCACCCACACAAGCACAGTTCTATTAATATTATGTTGCTAGATAGTTTCTAGGTTTGGAATAAAATAACCTCTCTATCCTATGTATCCCTCTATTAGGGTATGTGCACAAGTAGCCTTTTCCAGGCCAGCGAACACGACAAGTTTTTCAAATGGAGACTGATGCAGGAAATGATGGCATTTTTTTCACCCTGAAGTGCCTTTTTAGCTTGTTTTTGTCATGTGTTGAGTACTTTTTATGTTTTTGTCCACCAGTGTTTTTTAATTTTCTTTTCACGTTTTTTAGTGTCTTTTTTTACTGGCATATATCATACAATTTTTTTTAGCTCCATTCAACAATGAAGAAACTGGAATTGATATTTCAACACTGGCGAAATGCTCAAAGAGATTCCCGGGTATCTTTTAAGCATCTTTTTAGCCTCCCCATTGACTTGTATAGTAAAATATAGGAAAACACGTAAAGAATGGTCAGCTCAATTCTGAACCTGTCACCAATCGCTGAGGACAGAGCAATATCCTGTAATGAGCATGCCCCAGGAGAGGCCAAAAAGCACCAATGACCCAGAAATAAAGCAGGCACATGCATATTACAGTTCTTTGTTTAGTCCTCAGTAGAAAGTAGTAACTGTGCAGGAGCAAGACTGGGGGATATTGTGTGGAGGACATGGGACTCGTCATCTACATAAAGCAGGAAAGGAGGGCGGTGATTGCAACGAGAGAGGAGGCGCCATATATGGTTACAATGAAAGGTATTTTTTGTGCTATGCATGAGGAATTGGGGATTTACCATACATATAGCTTACTGGAATACTGTAAAATAGGGCTTACAGGTGATGGCTGTACTTTATATTCCTTTTAACCACATGGTGTCTTTGGAGACCTGAAGCAGTTACAACATGATAAAAAATCTGAACCTATGAGCAGTGAGTCATTATTATGTAGAATTGCATGCATTCTGTGGTGTGACTGGTGGTCAAGTAGTTAATGGAAGGTACAGTGGGGCAAAAAAGTATTTAGTCAGTCAGCAATAGTACAAGTTCCACCACTTAAAAAGATGAGAGGCGTCTGTAATTTACATCATAGGTAGACCTCAACTATGGGAGACAAACTGAGAAAAAAAAATCCAGAAAATCACATTGTCTGGTTTTTTTTCATTTTATTTGCATATTATGGTGGAAAATAAGTATTTGGTCAGAAACAAGCAATCAAGATTTCTGGCTCTCACAGACCTGTAACTTCTTCTTTAAGAGTCTCCTCTTTCCTCCACTCATTACCTGTAGTAATGGCACCTGTTTAAACTTGTTATCAGTATAAAAAGACACCTGTGCACACCCTCAAACAGTCTGACTCCAAACTCCACTATGGTGAAGACCAAAGAGCTGTCAAAGGACACCAGAAACAAAATTGTAGCCCTGCACCAGGCTGGGAAGACTGAATCTGCAATAGCCAACCAGCTTGGAGTGAAGAAATCAACTGTGGGAGCAATAATTAGAAAATGGAAGACATACAAGACCACTGATAATCTCCCTCGATCTGGTGCCCCACGCAAAATCCCACCCCGTGGGGTCAGAATGATCACAAGAACGGTGAGCAAAAATCCCAGAACCACGCGGGGGGACCTAGTGAATGAACTGCAGAGAGCTGGGACCAATGTAACAAGGCCTACCATAAGTAACACACTACGCCACCATGGACTCAGATCCTGCAGTGCCAGACGTGTCCCACTGCTTAAGCCTGTACATGTCCGGGCCCGTCTGAAGTTTGCTAGAGAGCATTTGGATGATCCAGAGGAGTTTTGGGAGAATGTCCTATGGTCTGATGAAACCAAACTGGAACTGTTTGGTAGAAACACAACTTGTCGTTTTTGGAGGTAAAAGAATACTGAGTTGCATCCATCAAACACCATACCTACTGTAAAGCATGGTGGTGGAAACATCATGCTTTGGGGCTGTTTCTCTGCAAAGGGGCCAGGACGACTGATCCGGGTACATGAAAGAATGAATGGGGCCATGTATCGTGAGATTTTGAGTGCAAACCTCCTTCCATCAGCAAGGGCATTGAATATGAAACGTGGCTGGGTCTTTCAACATGACAATGATCCAAAGCACACCGCCAGGGCAACGAAGGAGTGGCTTCGCAAGAAGCATTTCAAGGTCCTGGAGTGGCCTAGCCAGTCTCCAGATCTCAACCCTATAGAAAACCTTTGGAGGGAGTTGAAAGTCCGTGTTGCCAAGCGAAAAGCCAAAAACATCACTGCTCTAGAGGAGATCTGCATGGAGTAATGGGCCAACATACCAACAACAGTGTGTGGCAACCTTGTGAAGACTTACAGAAAACGTTTGACCTCTGTCATTGCCAACAAAGGATATATCGCAAAGTATTGAGATGAAATTTTGTTTCTGACCAAATACTTATTTTCCACCATAATATGCAAATAAAATGAAAAAAAAAAACAGACAATGTGATTTTCTGGATTTTTTTTTCTCAGTTTGTCTCCCATAGTTGAGGTCTACCTATGATGTAAATTACAGACGCCTCTCATCTTTTTAAGTGGTGGAACTTGCACTATTGCTGACTGACTAAATACTTTTTTGCCCCACTGTATGTGTCACAGGGATGGTAGCTCCCTGTGATGTAGCGCGTAGTGTTTTTCTTAAGTGATCGTAGATTTTTAAGTAGTTGCTGTTCACATTTGGGTCCAGGCTACGGGTAGCTGTGTGAGTTGGGAAGGTCTGGCTACCCATTTACCACACACTGTAGTGAGGGGGCTCACTTTACCCCGTTTTGTCTGAAGATATGTGTGTGGTTGTGAATCTGAAGGACCTGCAATGAGGTCATAGCCATGTGATCCATATCTCACCCGTTGGTGTGGCTGCAGACCATATAAGGTGAGCAGGGTGGGTCACATGAGAGAGAGTACATGGATCTGATTGGACCATGTGGAAGGTCCCGGTAGGCCTAGGTGCTGGAAGGTGTGCGGCCTTACTGAAGAACACATGCTGAGGCCGCTGACCCGGTGAGGTCTGTGTATATTGGCCTGTGTATATTGGACAGTCCCCAGGAGGGAACGGACATCCTGCATGATGAGTAACTAAGAGGTAACCCTGGACAGGGTGCACTAACTGTGTTTAGGCGAGAGCCTGCGTGCTGGACATGGCACAACCTGTGTGACCACAGGTCTAACAGAGCGGAGCTCTGTCAGGAAAATTCTTCTGTTTTGCTATGACTGTTACTTTTCCTTCATGACGTATAGGGTTTATGCTTTATAATAAGCCGTATGGACGTTTTATGTGAAAAACACTGTGCCGGACCCTATTAATCTGCTGCCAAGTGAGTGTCCCCAACATGAATAATAAGCGCTACCCTACAATTCATACTTTATAGTGTTTTCAGGGTACTTTTTCAGGTGGGTCTCCAAACAGACTGTCCTGAAATAAACTTTGTGTGCGTATATCCTTAGAGTTTACCAAAAATATTTGTGCTGCTCTAGCGCAGCGTCCAGTCTGGTGCAACAAAGCAGTTGGACTGGGATAATCTTTGGTTCTATGACCGGCATCAGACACAGGCCACTTATCTTTTCTTCCATCCCCTTCTATCTAGTTATCTAATTATATTACACTAGATGGTGGCCCGATTCTATCGCATCGGGTATTCTAGAGTCTCTGTTAAAATAAAAAAAAGTGATATGCTCACCTCCCGACGACCCCCAGACTCTTTCTCTCCTCTCACCATGCTCCCGGCGTCTTCCGGTCCCAGTAATGCTCAGCGCGAAACACCGCTGATGACATCGCACTCTCGCTAAGCATTACTGGGACCGGAAGATGCCGGGAGCGTGGTGAGAGGAGGGACAGAGTCCGGGGGTCGTCGGAAGGTGAGTATATAACTATATTTTAACAGACTCTAGAATACCCGATGCGATAGAATCGGGCCACCATCTAGTGTATTATACTCCTGTTACACCCGGAGTTGCTGTCACTGTTCTGCTGTTACCTAATGTATTGTACTCCAGTTACAGCCAGAGCTGCAGTTACTGTTCTGCTGTTACCTAATGTATTGTACTCCAGTTACACCCAGAGCTGCTGTCACTGTTCTACTGTTATCTAATATATTGTACTCCAGTTAATCCCAGAGCTGCAGTCACTGTTCTGCATTTACCTAATGTATTGTAGTCCAGTTACAAGCAGAGCTGCAGTCACTGTTCAGATCTTACCAAATGTATTGTACACAAGTTACACCCATAGCTGCTGTCACTGTTCTGTTGTTATCTAATTTATTGTAGTCCAGTTACACCCAGAGCTGCAGTCACTGTTCTGCTTTTACCTAATGTATTGTAGTCCAGTTACACCCAGAGCTGCAGTCACTGTTCTGCTGTTACCTAATGTATTGTACTCCAGTTACACCCAGATCTGCAGTCCCTGTTCTACTGTTACCTAATGTACTCCTGTTACACCCAGAGCTGCAGTCACTGTTCTGCTGTTACCTAATGTAGTGTGCTCCAGTTACACCCAGATCTGCAGTCACTGTTCTGCTGTTATCTAATGTATTGTACTCCAGTTACTCCCAGAGCTGCAGTCACCGTTCTGCTCTTACCTAATGTATTATACTCCTGTTACAGCCAGAGCTGCAGTCACTGTTCAGATCTTACCTAATGTATTGTACTCCAGTTACACCCAGAGCTGCATTCACTTTTCTGCTGTCACCTAATGTATTGTATGCAAGTTACACCCAGAGCTGCATTCACTGTTCTACTATTACCTATTTACCTAATGTATTGTACTCTAGAATATATACAGGACTGTGCCTGTGTAATGAGCAACGCAGCAGTGATGCCTTTAACGGCTGTAATGTGCCTGTACAATAAGCAATGTGGCCGTGTTACCACGACGACTAAGCAACTGTCACTGATTGGTTGTGGTCTAACTGCCGCGACTAATCAGCGAGGTGGGATTTCCATTACAGACAGACAGACAGAATTAGACAATTATATAGTAGATTATATTACTTTTTCTCAAAATAGTGTATTTTAATGGAAAATGATCTTCTATCTATCTCATGTATATATCTATCTATCTATCTAGAAAATCAGAAAAAACAGGCAGCACTCTGAAGTGAGCTAGCTGGAAAGTGGAATGCAGTGACGAGCAGGAGGCAAACCAAGAGTTAACAGGTGTTTTATGCAAGAATAAAAGTAGCAGTTTATGCTCTTTGCAGGGAGCGACGGTGATACAGTACACAGACAATGTGCAATAAACACTTTGCAGAGAGAAGAGTCAACAAATAAGATGTGAAAACTTATCAGTTAATAGCTCCTGGATGGAGATAGGTTGGAAGAGTCCGCGATGGCGGCAGAGGTGTTGCGAGATGGCATTGAAATGGTCCCGGATGAAGTTACCGCACAATCTCTGTCCTGGCCAAGACTCTCAGTTCTGGTACACAGAGGAGAATGAGTGGAGCACTCTGGCACTGAGTGCGTAGTGCAGGATCCCGGGCAGCTGGCCACGGACGCGCCCTTGCGTACAGGGTGGTGAAGGTGCTCAGCGGTGGTGAGCGTGTTGGACCTAGTCAGGGACACCGGTCTGAGAGGGCAGCTATGGTCCTCAGTCTGAGGTAATAGATGGTCAGGTAGCGTGGAGGAGGGAAGGCGGTCAACCTGGCTGAAAGCTGTGTCAGGCCGTGTGGAGACGGAGTCAACCTTCTCCCGAGGGGTCAGCTCTCCTCTTGCCAAAAGCACCGAAAGCACGCGCTCCTGTCCTTTTATAAAGTCAGATGCTCAGGTCTGTCCAGGTCAGAAAGGTTTCCTCCCAGCAACGATGGTGACAGACCCGACAGTTCCAGCTCAGAGACGTGTGAAGTAGCTCTAGCCCGGTCCATCCTCCTACAATCCCAAAAATTAAAGTGAAAAAACGTGACTTTACTGCTCCATTAGCAGCAACGTTTCGGCAGAATTGTCTGCCTTTATCAAGGCTTGACAGAGGCAGAGAAATCTGCAGAAATGTTGCTGGTAATGGATCAGTAAAGCCACGGTTTTTCACTTTAATTTTTGGAGTACTGCCTGTTTTTTTCTAATTATCTATTTTGGAGGTTTGGACATCACCTTAACAGGTTTTATTGCACCCGGTTTCTTTTAGTAGTGCTGCCAAATTTTCTTTAATTATCTATCTATCTATCTATCTATCTATCTATCTATCTATCTATCTATCCCATTCTTTCTATGGACATAGTACAGAAATTTGTCTAATAATTGTGTAACATTGCATTCCACATATTGGCATCTAATAAGATCTCTCCCAGGACACAGAAATATTTTGGGATGTCTTGGGATGTCTGTAATGATTCCTGATTCATTAGGACAGCTTTAATGGCTTCATGAAGTTTTTTGCAGCTAAGCTGACAATCTGGATGGTAATAGCAAGTTTAGAGCACCTTCGATTACCAGGCCATCTCTACTGAGATGGTCTTTAATGCCTGAAAACAGTTTTTAAATAGAAATTCCACAGTCCCAAGCAACCGTGATTGACCAGAGGCCTCGGAGATACCGCTTCCCGGACTAATGGGCACAACATATATATTTCTTAAAAGGTTATTTCTAATAGGGACAGTCAAAGCACCATTAGGGGATTCTTCTCTATTGTTCAGGCATATCTTCAGAATTCTACTGGGTTTGATGTATGGCATCGAAACACCTTTATCTCTAAATGATCCTGTTATGGGAAAACAACACAGGAATCCAAGCATCAAAGCAACTCTTACTCTTAGTGCTGGATATAAAAGTGGAGGAAGACGTAATGCAATAACGTGAGCTAGATAGATAGATAGAAGAAATCCAAAATTCGTAGACAGCACACCATTTTAGTGAAAAAAGAGCTATTTAATAAGCCCAAAAAGGTGACGTTTCGGTCCAAACAACAGGAACCTTTCTCAAGCCTTTTTGGACAAATTAAATAGCTCTTTTTTCACTAAAATGGTGTGCTGCCTTCGAATTTTGGATTTCTGCATTTGAGGTTTGGTATATGCCTGGGGGGCTTTGCACCTGGACTCTCTTTTTTGTGCTGCTCTAATTTTTTCTGTTTTTTTTCAGATAGACAGATACAGATGCGTCTCACAAAATTGGAATATCATCAAAAAGTTAATTTATTTCAGTTCTTCAATACAAAAAGTGAAACTCATATATTATATTATATGGAGTCATTACAAACAGAATGATCTATTTCAAGTGTTTATTTCTGTTAATGTTGATGATTATGGCTTACAGCCAATGAAAACCCAAAAGTCAATATCTCAGTAAATTAGAATAATTAACAAAAAACACCTGCAAAGGCTTCCTAAGGGTTTAAAAAGGTCCCTTAGTGTGGCGCCCCTGAGGGTTCCGTTGCCACAGAGGTACTGTACCTCAACCAGAGGTGTGGAACTCTGCTCTCAGGTAAGGAGGTGGCACTATCCAGAACCTAGACACTTGCATCCAACACCAGAAAGCCACAGGGGGAGCTGAAGGAAGTGACAGTTAGAGGGAAAGTATTACATTGGTGCTGGGTACTTGAGCAGTGAGGAGCTCAGCCCTTGACCAGCAGACAGCGGAAAGAGAGAAAGGAATGACAGAAGAACAGAAAGATAAGCTTCAGTGAAGAGAGGAAGAAGAGGTCCTAGGGGCACGGGTAGTGAGGAATCCACCCCTGGGGCCCATATCCACGCCGGCTACAGTCGGGTTGCAGTTACAGTACCAGTCCCACTCTATTGGAGAAACTGAGGACTCAGCTAGCTAACCAGAGGCTGCAGTATCTGTACCTTGGGGGTGTGGAGCTGTGAGGATTGGTTGGTAGTTGATGAGGAAGGGGTTACAGGGGAAGGGTCTACAGGGGAAGGGGCAACAAATTGAAGGATTGGATCAGGTGTAGTAATCGCAGGTACGTGGGATGCAGTGACGAGACAGGAGCCGGAGTGAGCTTAGAACGTAACTTTTATATATGTATCTATAGGGGCTATCTCGAGTAAACAACAAGCTTATAACAGTTATCCTCGCAGGGATCAGAACAATAATACACAGGTAATACGATAATAACTACCCGGTCGGAACCGGTAACTATGAGGTTGCGGTATGGCCGACTACGGGTCCAAGAACTACGATTGATCAACTACAACGTGTCACTTATCCTCCTCTGACATCTGGCAGAGTGGTGGTCGGTGTCTCTTTGGCATCTCAGCTGCTGGGCCCAGCCGACGAGGCTTTCCTACGCCCAGGTGGAGTGTGGGCACAACAGGTCCATGAAGAGTTCCTCTGCGTTGCACCTCCCTGTGGAGGCGGACTGGGGACAGCCGGGATGTGTAGGCTGCAGCGGCGGCCGTGGGTGGCAGCGGGCTGGAGTCGGGCAGCGGCGGCCGCAGGTGGCGGCGGGCAGGCCGCAACCGCGGACTGGGGTCGAGCGGTGGTGGCTGCAGGAGGCGGCAGGCAGGCCGCAATTGTGGCCTGGAGTAGAGCAGTGGCGGCCGCGGCAGATAGGCCGCGACCGCTAGAATCAAGCAGTGGTGGCCGCGGGAGGCGGTGGACAGTTCGCAGCCGCGGGCTGGAGTTGGGCAGTGGCGGCCGCGGGAGGCGGCAGGCAGGCCGCAACCATGGGCTGGAATGACAGGAGCACAGCCGTTCGGTCGGTGTCCCGCTACTGAGCTGTTCGGTGCTGTCTCCTCCCTGTCCGTGGTGAGTCTCCTCAGTTTTTCTGGTCGTCGCTCACTCCTTCTGGCTCTGGCTCTCTGGCACCACCTAGGCTCCCTGCTCCTTCTCTCCCGCTCTGTCGAGTGCCCCCTGCTGGCGTTCTCAGTTCCTTTTATACCTGCTCCACCCCCACTCCTTTTAGAACTGTCTCTGGTCCATCCTCCAATTATGTCCCCCGGAAAAAGTCTCTCTAGGAACCTTGGTGACAGTCTTCTTGGTTCCGGCCCGGTTACACAGTGGGGACTTTCCCTCCTACACAGGGATGGCAGTGGAAACATTGGGGATAGATGACAAAGTGGAATAATGGGATTCGATAGACAAACTGGAAGGAACAGACAGAGACACAAGGGAAGGTAGTGACAAATTGGTAGGTGAGGGTGGAGGAGGTGGGTTCAAGGTGGGCAGATTTTTTTGGCTCCTGGTTGTGGTCCTGATGCCAAGATTTTTGGACCTCATTTTTCTTGGCCGAGTGGGAGTGCTGGGCTCTGTAGCAGTCATCTGGCATTGCGCTAGACTGGGCCACATTGTGGATACTGCTTACTACAGGGGTGCTGTAGGGGGCAGGGGTGCTGGAATGAGCAGGGGTGCTGGACTGGGCAAGGGTGGTGGACTGGGCAGGGGTGGTGGACTGGGCCGCATTGTGGATATTGCTGGCTGCATGGGTGCTGGACTCTGAAGCATGGTGGATGCTGCTGGCTGCAGAGTTGATACACTTGGTAGCATGGTCGCTCAGTGAACTGGAGGCGGTGGTGGGGGCAGATAGTTCGGTGCTGTGGGAGCTGGATAGTAGATTGGCTGCTGGTAGTATCCTGATTGTAAGATTGTGACTGATGCTGGGACTGCTGCTGCTGTTGCTGTAATGCGTGGCTGTAAGCAACCTCGCAGGCCTGCATGACGGTCAGCTGGAGTTGAGGTGTAAGGTTTTCCGACACGCTCCGCTCAATTGCAGAAGAAAAATGTTGCGCTGGTCTATTAAGGTTGACTTCCAGGTGGTCAAGGCGATTGTTGACCTCACTCTTCACTATGTCAGCAATCAACCTAACCCTGAGCATAATTGCAGAAACTCGGGCATGCCTGACCTCTCCCAGGCCCTTTGCTGCTGACGAGAAGACCCAGCATAAGCAGAGGCAGATGGCTGGGAAAGGGGAAAACCTGCTTGACCAGCTGCCTCTTCCCCAGCCTGTGAAGCCTGCATGGTTGCTCCATCGCTGGTGGATGACTGGGACTGCGTCTGTTCAATGGCTGGTAGATGATGGTCCGCTTCAACCGAGGATGATCCGGGTTGTGTGGTGCTGCACCAGGTTCCGTGTGGAAAAGAGAAAACATTAGTGCAAAAATCAAGGTTGTGTTGTGCTTCTCCTGGTTCTGTGTGGGGAAAAAAATTAAACATTAGTCAAAAGAAAAAAAAAATTCTATACTTACGTTCGCTGAGCAAGCACAGGCCTCAGAAAAGCAAGGTCCCGGTGATACTTGTATTTGTGGAACCTTGCAGCAGAAACGCTTCAAACTCAAACCGCCTCTCTCATGTTCTTGTTGTAGCGGTCCTTCATCGAGCGCAAATGGATTTTGATTTGCTTCAATGTGAAGGGGGAAATAAAAAATTATTAGAAAACAATGTACATGAATTCACAGGTTCACTGCTGTTTCAGACCACATTGCAATACTTACCAAAATCTGTTTTGTCACGCGGAGGGACGGTCCAAACCAGGCAGCAGAGATGTTGCCACTTCTTCCCAGAGCCATCGAATCACCACATTGTTGGAGTGCTGACGGTCACAAGTGTCCAAGAACGGTACTCGCTCTTGCACAAGGTGGATTAGTTGCTTGTTGTCTATATCCAGTGTGGCTTCTTCCCGTTGTGAAACCTATAGATAAAATAGAAAAAAAGAATTTTAAGTAAAAGTGAAAAAAAATTGAATTACAACTCTGATGAAAGGAATACTTACACCCCGTCTTTCCTCCTGAGACACATGAGCCT
Organism: Dendrobates tinctorius; assembly: GCF_039654945.1. Lineage (NCBI taxonomy): Eukaryota > Metazoa > Chordata > Amphibia > Anura > Dendrobatidae > Dendrobates > Dendrobates tinctorius. Next base: position 4,563,693 of record NW_027361674.1, read on the forward strand.
GACGACCCTGGGAAGAATCCTCTCTAATGGACTGCCCCTGCTCTTCATCACTGCCAGGTACCTGTAAAGAAATTACATGATTTAACACATGTGGAGTATTGCCAGTCAATACATACCAATCAGTATAGCAAATGTGATTACATAATCTTTGTCTGGTCCAACCTGGGAAGAAGTCTGTTCTTCACTTGAGGACATTTTGAAGAGCAGGCAGCAGTCAAGTAACATAGTAACATAGTTTTGTAGGCTGAAGGAAGACCTTATGTCCATCTAGTTCAGCCTATTTTTAGTGCAGCTGTTCTGCATTGTTGATCCTGGGGAAGGCAAAAAACCCACAGAGTAGAAGCCAATTTTCTCCATAGGGAAAAAAATTCCTTCCCCTAAGCTGGGTCAACCATCTACCTATAATATTATGTTATTCGTATCCTTCTATACTGTTACTCACAAGAAAAGCATCCATTCCTTTCTTAAATTAATTCAGTGAGTTGGCCATCACCACTTCCTCAGGAAGAGAATTCCAGAGCCTCACTGCTCTTACGGTGAAGAACCCTCTTTTATGCTGGTGCAGAAATTGTCTTTCCTTCAAACGAAGAGAATGCCCCCTTGTTCTTGTCACAGTCCTTGGTACAAACAGTTCATTGGAGAGATCTCTGTATTGCCCTCTGATATACTTGTACATATATATTAGGTCTCCCCTAAGTCTTCTCTTTTCTAGAGTAAATATACCTAATTTTGATAACCTTTCTGGGTATTGTAGTGAACCAACTCCATTTATCATTTTAGTAGCCCGCCTTTGAACCCTTTCAAGTTCAGTAATGTCTTTCTTGAGCACCGGCGTCCAAAATTGCACACAATACTCCAAGTGTGGTCTGACGAGTGATTTGTACAGAGGGAGAATTATGTTTTCATCTCGTGTCCCCAGACCTCTTCTAATGCATCCCATGATCCTATTTGCTTTGGTGGCAGCTGCCTGACACTGGGCACTCCAATTTAGCTTCTTATTGACTAAGATGCCTAAGTCTTTTTCCATGTCTGATTTCCCCAGCAGTTTCCCATTTAGTAAGTAATTGTAGCATCTGTTTCTCCTTCCCATGTGCATAACCTTACACTTATCTGTGTTAAACCTTATTTGCCATTTTTCAGCCCAATTCTCCAATTTACTCAAATCTGTCTGTAGTTGCAAACTGTCCTCCTTTGTGTTAACTACCTTACATACAGTACAGTAAAGAACAGAAGAAAAATTAAACTTGTAAAGATCCAAAAACAATGTAGACCAAAAAAAAGGGTAATCCAACACCACAGCAGTCAGGACAGGCCAGGGACAGACGACAGCAACAGGAGCCAACCACAGCACCAGGAGACGACCACGAGAAAACCTCTGCACCAGGAGACATCCACTGCGCCAGACAGAATCAGCCAGTCTACAAGGAACAGAAAAAGCATTCAGAGAGACAGACATTTCCAAAGCTTCTATACTTACATAGACAGTGTTGTCCTCACCACGACAGCAAGCAGCACCAGGAGACGAAATAGAGAAAACTGTTGCACCAGGAGCCAACCAGTAGCCAACCACTGCACCAGGCCAGTCAACAAGTCTAAAAGTAAACAAGAAAAAAAATTAATACAAAGTACAAACAGCAGTGAGGGAGGATGACATTTTCTAAGGTTCTATACTTTCATAGCCAGGGTTGTGGTATCGTCCAGAGTCCAGAGAGTTATGGCCTTGCTGTGTCCACACTTCCTTTTATAGAACTCTCAATTATGAGGTGGATGAATCACTTCCTGGACCAACTCATTAAAAAAACGCATGCGTTCCCATAGACAGTAATGCGTTTATTTGACGCACTCATCCGCATGCGCATGACTGCGCATATTTGACGGATTTTTGCCGCTTCCAAAAAACCAACATGATGCGTTTGCCGGACCCCACCACACACAAAAAAACAACGCATGCGTATGCTGACGCATGCGAACTGATGCAAACACATGCCCCTGCATACACCATGTTAAAGACAGGGAAACATGACACATATGGATTGCTGTGGATGAAACACTGCGCAAACAGATGCAAATGTGAAAGCAGCCAAAATGTTACACGCAGCAAGGAAGGATGGCAATCATGACCAGAGGGGTGTGATTATGTAAGCAGATCACTGGATGCAATGCGCAGGCAAGGACAAGGCGGAAGTGACTAACTTATCTATTTATTCTCTAAGTGCAAATATAGGAATGGGATGATATGAACAGAAAGTAAATCGTGGGGAACAGGGTGTTTACAGAGTACAATATGCAGTATACAATGATAGCAAAGTTGTTATCAACACACTATATCTCTTGCAACGTGACTTCACCACGTTGTACTGTATATCTAGTTTCTAATGAGAACAATGTACAGTAATAATAAGCAATAATGATGTCGCTACAATCAGGGCTGGTTCCAGGTTTTCATGGGCCCCGGGTGAAAGAGTCTCAGTGGGCCTCTTTAACACATACCACAATTCATGACGTACAGATACGGCAGAGAAATATAGGTATAGTACAATATCAAAGATTTCACTTTACATGAGTGATATCTATTGTAAATTCTACAATAGCTCAGAAACCAGACAGTATAGTCCTCCCTACAGTATTATTGGCACCAAATGGTGCTCCATACAGAATAATGAGCCCCATATATTGCTCCATTCAGTATTATGGGCACCGCATATTGCTCCATACATAATGAGCCCCATATAATGCTTCATGCAGAATAATGAGCCCCATATATTGCTCCATACACTATTATGGGCACCACATAGTCCTCCATACAGAATAATGGACCCCATATCGTGTTCCATACAGAATAATGAGCCCCATATAATGCTCCATGCAATATGATAAGCCACATAGATTGCTCCATACAGTACAATGATCCCCTTATATTGCTCCATACAGTATTATGGACACAGCATAGTGCTCCATACAGAATAATGAGCCCCATATAATGCTCCATACAGTACAATGATCCACATATATTGCTCCATACAGAATAATGTGCCCCATATTTTGCTCCATACAGAATAATGAGACCCATATATTGCTCCATACATAATGGGCCCAATATAATGCTCCATAGAGTATATGATGCTCCAATATATGCTGTGCCCCATATAATGCTCCGGTATATGTGTGAGCAGTGATGGACATGAGACAGAGCAAGGGTTAACGTATATTACTTCAACAAGTATGTACTCCACGCAGGGAGAAAAAGAGTTAAACAGTGATAATGCAGGTAGTAGGTAATAAGTGTATACGGTTGGGAAAAATGCAGAGGAAAATGACGGTAGCAGTTCTTAAGGTAAAATTTATCCAATCCATTGACTTCCAGACTGTAGAGTCCACGAAACAAGCGTTGGCGCCGATAACGGTCAGCGTGGGGTTAATCTGGTGTAGTCCTGAAGACAACGACGAGCTGAGTCCTTCCTGCAGCGGCGAGTCTCTGATGCCTCCTGCAGTATCCTGAGTCCAGCGGGTGCTGTGGAGGGTAAGGCACAGGCCACAGAAATGTCGGAGCCCAACGTGGCCAGACAAATATGCATTGGGGGGGTCAGGATACAGTTCACGGTCACACACCAGGTCCTTAGGCGGCACGTGCACGGTACTCACGTGCCCGGAGCATTTGGCACTTTGCTTTGCGGGGGACAACAGGCACATGGTCCGTCTCTGTTCACAGTCTCCCTGGACGGCAGTGGGGATGCTGAAGCGCGGGCCTGCGCTGCTGTAACATCGGTGGCTGTGCCCGCCGTTACCTCGCCTGCGGCGGCACCCGCCGCTGCCTCCTTCCGCCCGCGCGCCTCTGTCTGTGCATCCTCTCACCCGGTCTCCCGCTCTGCTGCCTCCCTGCGCGTCATCCTTAGGCTGCGGGCGCGCACCCGTTCTGCCTCTTCTGCTGGAGGTGGGCGTCACTAGGGGTGGTGCTGGCTGATCACTTCCTGGCCCTAAGGTATTTCAAGTGTCCTCGCTGTAGAGAGGACGCCAGATGATTGTGTGATACTCACTCGTTATTCAGGCTGCTATAGCTACTCTATAGTTTCTCTGGTTTGTTTTCCTTCCTGTTCTCCTCAGTCTGCCTCCGCCTTGTCCTGTCTCTTATTCCTCTCCTTGCTCCCATAGCCGGTCCGTTGGTACTCTGTCTACCTGTTCCGTTTCCTTCCCCCTGGCTCCCCTGCCCCTTACCAGTCTGTCCTTATATCTCCCGCTGGGGTCACCACGTTTGCACACCCTCTTCCCCGGAGGCCACTCCTGCTGTCCCTACTAGTGGCTGCTGCCTCGCTTCCTCCTCACCCGCTACCCCGCTCAGGTACTCTATAGTTTCCTGGGTCCCACTTAGTCCTTTGAGCCGTCCCTCTCGGTACCGGCTGTCGCTGTTCTGTCCTCTGCGGTCCTGCCCCTAACGGTCCCTGTATAGGGGTCGGTCATCACCTGGCGCGCTCGACCCAGGGGCTCCGGTTCCGCAACCCAGAGGGTCCACTCTCGGGCGTTATCCACTCCAGAACGTCACAGTATCATCCGGCCATGGATCCCGCCGGTGCCGCGGCTGCTACACAGAAGGAACTGCTTTTCCTACGTGAAAATCAGACCCGGATAATGTCCTTCATGAAATCCATGGACACCCGGCTGTCCGCCGTGCAAACCTCTGACCCTGGGCTTGCCCCCCTGTTAGCCAGTCTCCAGCAGGAGCTCGCACAGCAGCGCGATGCCCAGTCTCACATCTTGGGTTATATGGCGTCCGTTGATGATCGACTGCTTGCCTTACAGTCCTCTGCGGCCGCCTCAACCTCACCCCGGGACGCCGTTTCGTCTCCACCTCCTCATCTGGGAAAGCCCCCCCGGTATAGCGGAGATCCTAAATTATGTCGGGGATTCTTAAACCAGTGCAGATTGCACTTTGAGCTTTTGCCCCAACAATACCCCACAGATCGCGCCAAGGTGGCGTTCATAGTGTCCCATCTCGAGGGAGAGGCTCTGGCCTGGGTGAATCCTTTATGGGAGAGGGAGGATCCCGTAGTTTCTAGTATTCAAAACTTTCTGGAGATGTTCCGCAAAGTCTTTGATGAACCCGGACGCTTAGCGTCCACCACAGAGGCCCTCTTTAACCTCCGCCAGGGTTCCCTTACGGTGGGACAGTATGCCATCCGCTTTCAGACATTGTCATCTGAAGGGGGATGGAATAATGAGGCACTTGTGGGTGCCTTCTAGAGAGGTCTCTCAGGTAAAATCAAGGACGAGCTTGCCGGGCGAGATACCCCTACCATCTTGGAAGATCTCATATCCCTGGCTACTCGCATCGACCTGCGGTTCTTGGAAGGCGCTCGAGAGTCGTCTAGGGAGAAAAAGCCCTTTAGGCTGTATCAAGCTCCCATTCCGCGCTCCTCTGCTCCCTCTACTAGTGTCGCACCTGAGCCCATGCAGGTCGATCGCATCCGTCTGTCCGAGCAGCGGCGTAGGGAGAGGATGACCAACGGTCTCTGTCTATAATGTGGTGGAGCCAATCACTTTGTGCGCACCTGCCCTGAGAGACCGGGAAACGCCTCCACCTAGGTCAGGTAAGGGAGGTCTCCCTAGGTGATCATAATTCCTCTCTGCCCCTTACCCTTTCAGCTTTAATTATTGCAGGTCGGGAGCGTAGATCTGTGGAGGCGTATGTGGACTCGGGCGCGGCTGGTAATTTCATTCGGCAAGAAGAGGTCGATAAGCTCCAGATCCCGGTGGTCATCTTAAAGGACCCACGCGCAATCACCTCCGTTGATGGGAAACCTCTCCCGGAGCTCGTCACCATTGTTACGGCTGAAGTAAACCTACAGATTGGAGCGCTTCATCTTGAGAAAATAGCCTTCTACGTCCTGCCCAAACTGTCCCACGCTGTCCTCCTTGGATTACTCTGGCTCAGGCTGCACGAGCCAGTTGTCGACTGGCGCTCTGGGGAGATTTTGCGTTGTTGACATTCCTGCCACGAACATTGTCTGCGGCCCATCGTTCATCCTCGTTCTCTGCCTAAGCCAGTCAATCTTCCAGGCCTTCCCGCACCGTACTACGCGTACGCCGATGTATTTAGCAAAAAGGAAGCAAATACTTTGCCTCCGCACCGGGCCTATGACTGCCCCATCGACCTGATCCCCGGAGCCAACCCTCCCAGAGGGAGAACGTATCCCTTATCCCAAGCAGAGACCACGGTTAAGACTGAATACATACAGGAGAACTTGGCCAAAGGTTTCATCTGGAAATCCTCGTCCCCAGCAGGTGCAGGCTTTTTCTTTGACCGGAAGAAAGATGGATCTCTTCGACCATGTATTCACTACCGGGGCCTGAACAGCATCACGGTTAAGAATCGATATCCGCTTCCGCTTATCCCTGAACTCTTCGACCGGCTAAGGGGGCTCGGATCTTCACGAAATTGGATCTGCTGGGAGCTTATAATTTGATCCGGATCTGCGCAGGGGACGAGTGGAAGACCGCCTTCAATACCCGTGATGGTCATTATGAGTATTTAGTCATGCCGTTTGGTCTCTGCAATGCTCCGGCTGTGTTCCAGGAATTCATTAACGAGGTGTTTCGGGATCTACTGTACTCTAGCGTGGTGGTATACTTAGATGATATTCTCATCTTTTCACCTGACCTATCCTCTCATCGGAGAAGCGTGCGCATGGTCCTGCATCGTCTTCGGGAGAATCACCTCTACGCCAAAATCGAAAAGTGCCTCTTTGAGCAAACCTCGTTACCCTTCTTGGGTTATATAATCACGGATTCCGGTCTAAAGATGGATCCTGAGAAGCTTTCTGCAGTGCTCAAGTGGCCCCGTCCTGTCGGTATAAAAGCCATCCAGCGTTTCCTCGGATTCGCGAATTATTACCGATAGTTTGTGCCACATTTTTCCACAGTGACCAAGCCCATCACGGCCCTGACCCGAAAAGGAGTTAAGTCTAACAGCTGGTCCCCCGAAGCGGAGGATGCCTTCCTTGCCCTGAAACGCTCTTTTGCCTCAGCACCGATTTTACACCGTCCGCTGGTCAGTAGGCCTTTTGTTCTAGAAGTGGATGCCTCCTCCTCGGGAGCTGGGGCGGTTCTTTCCCAGCAGGTTCCATCTGGACGGCTAGTTCCCTGCGGGTTCTTTTCCAAATCCTTTTTGCCCGCAGAGTGCAATTATTCCATTGGAGACCGGGAGTTGCTGGCCATTAAGATGGCTCTAGAGGAATGGCGGTACTTGCTCGAAGGGGCAGTGCATCTCTTTACTATCTTCACGGATTACAAGAATTTGGCCTATCTGCAGCCTGCTCAGAGACTCAATTCCAGACAGGCCAGATGGGCTTTGTATTTCTCTCGTTTTGACTTCAAGCTGCACTTCCGCCCCGGCAATAAAAACATCAAAGCAGATGCACTCTCCAGGTCGTTCCAGTCGCCCGAAGAGGATGACGGTCCATCATATATTATCGAGACTACCAAAGTGATCACCGTGGCTCCGGTGAATTTTTCTACTCCTCCACCAGGCAAAACCTTCGTTCCTCAGAATAAACGCCCGGAGGTGTTGCGCTGGGGGCACTCCTCCAAGGTTGCGGGGCACGTTGGGACCAAGAAGACTCTCTTGCTTCTCTCCCGTTACTACTGGTGGCCCTCCCTTTACCAAGATGTGATGGACTATGTCGCCTCTTGCACGACCTGTGCTCAGAACAAGGTTCCCTCCGGTTTTCTCCACCCGTTACCTGTTCCGGAGGCTCCTTGGCAGCAGATCGCAATGGATTTCGTAACCAACTTGCCCCGCTCGGCGGGTTGCACTACCATCTTGGTCGTAGCAGATCGCTTCTCCAAGATGGCTCATTTCATCCCCTTGCCTGGACTGCCGTCTGCCCCGAAGTTGGCTGAGATCTTCATCCACCAGAACTTCAGGCTACATGGTCTTCCTCTACAGATTGTGTCTGATCGTGGGGTCCAATTTACCTCTCGATTTTGGAGGGCGCTCTGTCGGCTGTTGGGCACATCTCTCGACTTCTCCTCATCCACAGACCAACGGGCAAGTGGAACGGATTAATCAGGTTCTGACAACCTACCTACGTCACTTTTCTAACGCCCATCAGAACAAATGGGTCTCACTCCTACCTTGGGCAGAATTCGCACACAATAATCATCCCAGCGAATCAACCACCAAATCACCGTTCTTTGTGGTCTCCGGTCAGAATCCAGGTGTCCCGCTGCCCTATTCCACGTCAACTGGAGTTCCCGCAGCAGATGCTGTCGCCATGGAATTTTCGCAAATTTAGAAGACCAGGGAGGCGCTCGTGGATGCCAGTGCCCGAATTAAGAGACATGCAGACAAGAGACGGAAGGACCTTCCTCCGTACCATCCTGGCGACAAGGTCTGGCTTTCGACCAAGCATATCCACCTGAAAGTTCCTTCCTACAAGTTAAGTCCCCGATATATCGGTCCCTTCAAAGTGCTTAGACGTGTCAACGAGGTGGCTTATAAATTGAGGTTGCCGGCTTCGCTCCGAGTCCCTAACGCCTTTCATGTCTCTCCTGAAACCTGTGGTGCTGAATCGGTTCCAACCGGCCACCATTGCTCCTCCTTCACCTATTGGGGCGGGTGACGTCTTTGAAGTAAGGGACATTTTGGCCATGAAAAGAGTTAAGGGGAGGACTCTTTTTCTTATTGATTGGAAGGGATTTGGTCCTGAAGAGAGGTCCTGGGAGCCTCGAGAGAATGTGAATGCCCCTCTTATACTGAAAAAATTTCTGGCCAATCTCAGAAGGGGGGATGTAAAGAGGGGGGTGCTGCAACATCGGCGGCGGTGCCCGCCGTTATCTCACCTGCGGCGGCACCCGCCGCTGTCTCTTTCCGCCCGCGCGCCTCTGTCTGCGCGTCCTCTCACCCGGTCTCCCGCTCTGCTGCCTCCCTGCACGTCGTCCTTAGGCCGCGGGCGCGCACCCGTTCTGCCTCTTCTGCTGGAGGTGGGCGTCACTAGGGGCGGTGCTGGCTGATCACTTCCTGGCCCTAAGGTATTTCAAGCGTCCTCTCTGTAGAGAGGACGCCGGATGATTGTGTGATACTCACTCGTTATTCAAGCCGCTATAGCTACTCTATAGTTTCTCTGGTTTGTTTTCCTTCCTGTTCTCCTCAGTCTGCCTCCGCCTCGTCCTGCCTCTTATTCCTCTCCTCGCTCCCATAGCCGGTCCGTTGGTACTCTGTCTACCTGTTCCATTTCCTTCCCCCTGGCTCCCCTGCCCCTTACCAGTCTGTCCTTATATCACCCGCTGGGGTCACCACGTTTGCACACCCTCTTCCCCGGAGGCCACTCCTGCTGTCCCTACTAGTGGCTGCTGCCTCGCTTCCTCCTCACCCGCTACCCCGCTCAGGTACTCTATAGTTTCCTGGGTCCCACTTAGTCCTTTGAGCCGTCCCTCTCGGTACCGGCGGTCACGGTTCTGTCCTCTGCGGTCCTGCCCCTAATGGTCCCTGTATAGGGGTCGGTCATCACCTGGCACGCTCGACCCAGGGGCTCCGGTTCCGCGACCCAGAGGTTCCACTCTCGGGCGTTATCCACTCCAGAACGTCACAGCTGCTATGGTGCTCAAGGGATGGAGCACTCACCTCCCCCTGCTGCGCACTGTCAGTTCCAGCCAAGTCTCTCTGTTTCCACGCGCGCTTTTGCTTTTTTACCTTAGACACGCCCCCTGCTGTCAAGTGCAAAGGTTAGTCCAATTCTTTGAGTTTTCCCCTGGACAACAGAGGAAACAGGCCCGACAATTCCGAACCCGGCGCAAAAAAGGTATCCCTAGCCCAGTCCTTCTGCTTACACTCCCCCTCTCCTTTTGCTCGCCATTCCACGGGCGAGAGATCTTGCAGTAACCGCTGACACTCTTCTATTTCTTGGACGATTGATCTTGATTGTATCTGTTGGGAGGTATCCCAGCCGTTGATCGTTCAGTGCGGCGTAAGTCAGATTGATTTGTAGAATAGGGCAGGGTAGTGGAGTCGGGTTGAGTGGGCGAGGATGGGGAGTCTAATAGAATAGCCATTTCAGGAGCCTGCTTCTCCTCTGGGCCAACAGGTGGTGAGTCAAGAAATTCTTCCTCATCATAATCAAGAGTTGTAGGAGGAGGTTTCAGGAGGAACACTTTGCGTCTCTTCGATTTGTTCAGGGTCCCTTGACAGGTAAGGACATAGCATATTCCGATGAACAATTCGAGTGGGAGCGTCTTCTTCTCCCTCTAGTTGGACTTCGTAGACCAGACCTTCAAAGCTGGTTTTTGCGTTTCATCCAATACGGGGTTTTCTCCCACCGGTACGCCAACTTGCCTAGGAGGCGTTTGTCTTGGACTAACACAAGGTCTCCGACCTCAAGAGCTGTCCCTCGCAGGGGAGTCACCTCAGGATGTTCTAGTTCCCAAAACTTGGTCTGCACAAGCCGATGTAGTGTATGCAAACGATGACGATGTTCTCGAACCCAGGTGGACACCCCTGTCCACGGGTAGTTCTCCTCTGGATCCAACTCCAACTCAATGATTACTTGCCCTGGTTGGCCAAACAGCAGGGTGTATGGTGTGTAATCAGTGTTGCAATGTACTCCGTTATTGTACACCTAGACTAGTTCAGCCACAAACTCAGGCCAGCGGACTTTTCTCTCGTCTTCTAACGTCCTCAACATCTGGATCAAGGTTCGATTTAACCGTTCACAGGCCCCATTTCCCTGGGGATGGTAAGGTGTCGTCCGAGATCTCTCTATCTGGTACATGCGATGCAGTTCTTCCATCACTCATCCATGGAAACAGGCTCCTTGATCAGAGTGAATCCTCTTCAGAGAACCATACACTTGGATGAAGTCCCTGCAAATAGCCTGGGCCGCTGACTCGGCAGTCTGATCTCAGGTCGGAGTCACTACGGCGAACTTGGTGAAGTGGTCAGTCATCACTAGACAGTGTTCATATCTCATGTGAGCCGGGCCGATAGTCAGGTAATCTATCATCAATACCTCTAGAAGAGCCGAAGTCACAATGGTTTTTGTGGGAGCTCTCTGTTCTGGAGGTTTAGCTAACTCGCAGCTTCTACACTGCCGACAGGCCTCCTCGACCGCAGCTTTTAGTTGAGGGTGATAAATCAGCTTCTGTATCCACTGGAATGTTTTCTCTGAGCCAAAGTGGGCCCCTCTTTCATGAGCCTCTGTAGCCACCTTGAGGAGTAGAATCTCAGGGAGTACCACTTGCCAGGTGACCCCCAGTTCTGAGTTCAGCGGGATCTTCCGGTGCAAGAGACCATCTTGGGACTGGAGCCTTTCCCACTGTCGAAGGATCTGCAGAGTTCCCGGGGTGAGGGCGTCTCTCTTCCTTTGATTAAGAAGTTGCTTTAGTGCCACTCACTGCCTCATCTGAGTGAACTCCTCATCTTCCTGTTGGAGTCATACCCACTCGTCACGGGATCGCCCCTGGGTGCATTCTTTAGGTGCTGCCTGGACCTGTTCCAGTGTGGCCACCACTGTCCTGGCCTAGTTACGGAATTTAGGAATCTCTTCAGCCTCCAACTCTTCATCCCGGTTAGGCCCAGGTCATGCATGTGTCACTCTGGATAGGGCGTTGGCATGTGTTCTCAGCTCCCCTCCTATAAGCCATCTTATAATGGTACTTCACCATCAGCGCCACCCACCGCTGCTTGTCATCAGTGCTCACCAAGACCTTGGATCTAGACAAATACTCAGCGAACTTCTCAGTCATGGCCCACACCAGCGCCAACAGCTCCAGCTTGAAAGAACTATAGTTGTCTTGATTTCGCTCAGAGTCATGGAGAGACCGACTCGCATAAGCGATCACTCGTTCTTTTCTGCCCTGTATTTGTGACAACACAGCTCCTAGTCCATGTAGACTCCCGTCAGTGTGAAGGATGAATGGTTGGGAAAAGTCCAGGTAAGTCAGTACGGGAGCTTCAGTCAAAGCCATTTTCCAGGTGCGGAATGCTTCTTCCTGGCTGTCCCCCCACTGGACAGTCCTATTCTTTGCACCCAACGGTACTCCTTTCAACAGTTCTAGCAATGGATTGACAATGCGGGTAAAGTTCTTCACAAACCGTCGGTAGTACCCAGTGAGTCCCAGGAAGACCCGAACATCTTTCACAGTCTTCAGGGTAGGCCAGATTTGCACTGCTGCAATCTTCTCACGTGATGGCCTCATTCCTTCAGCGGAGACGACACGTCCCAGGTATTCAATCTGTACGAAAAAGTTGACACTTCTGTGGCTTCACATTCAGACCGTGCCTTTGTAAGTGACTCAACACTTGTTCCAGCCTTTGCAGATGTTCCTCAAAAGTGAATGCGTAGACAATGATATGGTCCAAGTAGATGAGGGTAGCTTCAAAGTTTAAGTCTTCCAAACACCTCTCCATCAGCCGTTGGAAAGTTCCGGAGGTATTAGCAAGACCGAAGGGCATCCGGTTGAATTTGAACAGCCACATAGGTAGTATGAATGCCGTCTTCGCCCGGTCATATTCGGACATGGGCACTTGCCAGTACCCACTGTCATGATCCAGACCGGGTTTTGGGTCTGGTCATGTCGGGGGTTAACTTTCTTTGCCTCGGTCCGGGGTCGGGCCAGTTATAATGTCATGCTGCAGCACTGCAGGAAAGTGCAGAGTAACGCAAGCTCCACTAGATGGCAGCAGAGTGGAGTGAGGGCTGAAATCCTGCTAAGAGCAGACCAGCAGAACTGCAGCAAGGCTAACACCAGGTGGCAGCAGAATAGTCAGACAAGCCGGGTGATGGAGCTCCAGTTCAGAGGACACGTTTACAGCCACGGTCCAGGGATCTCCATGTTTTACTGTCAGCTGGATGGCCTTTGGTGGTATCAGCTCTTCCGGCATGCTTAGGATTTGTGCTACTTCACTCTTGGGCAGAAGCGTGAGATCGCTCTCTCTGAGATTGACACTTTGCACTGGCACATTACCGTCGTGAACAATGACTAACGTCCATGCATCGAGGAGCCCTGGAGGTAGCTGCACCATAACAGCCGGTTCTATGAAAACTTCAACTCCTTCCAGCGGGGTACAGGCTCAGATGGGTAGAGTAAGCACAGTTTGCCCTTGTGGTAAAATAAGTTTGGCTGCAGACGGGACGATCACCTTTCCCAATGCTTTTCCTTCGCTTGAGGTCTCTTGAGCCTGGGTCATCCGGATCCGCTGTTGGAATACTTTCCTTTGAGGGGTGCAAGGGCTCCACCGTTTCAGAAACACATCTGTTGACTCATTAATTAAGAGACTTCCGAGCTCCTTCAATACGTTCATCCCCAGAGTCACAGCAGGGCCTTTGCCAGGGTCTCTAGCAGTCAGCACCACTTCTTTCCGGTCTACATTTTGGCCACACACAGTGATTTGCATCCAGACCACCCCTGTGACTGGGATGGGCAACTGATTAGCAGCAGTCAACCTGATCACCAGGCCCCATTCAGGCCGTATCATCTCGGGGAAGTGACGCCTGAAGTATGTCTTATGCATTGTGGTTACTTGAGAGCCGGTGTCAATTAAACTGCGAAAGGCCCGAACATCCATTTCAGCACAAGCAAGAGGATTCAGAAACGCTAAACTTGTGGGACTTCTTGCTCTCCTCCTTAACTGCTCAGGCTCTGGGCGGTATCCCTCAGCCAAGGAACCTCCTAGTTTAATGGACGACGTTGTAGGGATCTTCCCCACCGGGCTCATCCCCTAGCAACATGTCCAATTTCCTCACAGTTGTAACAGGTGGGTTGTTCTTCCATGCGAGGCGTTCTCCTCTCCCGTCGAGATTCAGGGCCAGTTCTGCCCCCAGAGGGGTTCGGTGGGGTCGAAGGTTTTTTCCTCAAGTCAGACCATTCCACACACATATCTTGAATCTCTTTCCACAGCTCTCTCACCCAACTTGGTTCAATGTCCAGTGGCATAGATACCTCCCCACTCCGGACCTTCCCCGTTGGGACTGTCACTCTCTGCTCTTGCTCACGTGCACGCATTTTGCCTCCAACTTCTAGAAAAGTCAAGCGCGAATTAACCCGCAAGTGCTCGCGCAGGGCCTGTTTCAGCAGCGCATTTCTAAGGCCTGCCATTAACTGGTCTCGCAGCACTATATCAGGAGGGCCTACACCTATGCCATCTCGCTTAGCAATTGCAGCGTGGATCTCCTGCAGCGCCTTCATGTAGTGGGTCACAGTCTCCTCCTCCCTTTGAACACGGCCAAACAACTGCATGCACAACTCTCCTACGTCTGTGGAGTCTCCGTGCATTTCTTCTAGAATTTGCAGCACCTTGTTGTTCACGGGGGTGGAGGTGGGGCAAAGCATGACGGAACTCCTTGCCTCCCCGTCCAGGGCCATCAGGGCAACCTCTGCCTCCATTGCGGAGGTCATGTTATGCAAATTAGTTTTCCTTCAAAAGGATGAAAGCTTTCTCTATAGTGCCACCTATTGGAGGCAGCTGTCCTATGAATCAATGTCCAATCTTTTAAAGAGAATGTGCTGTCAGAAAATGACACATTATTTAAATCAGGCATTTGTGTCACATGTATTTTTAAATATATATATTTTTTTCATATCACAATCTTCATTTAAAAGAAACAAACAAAATTAGTTATCTTGCAATTTTCATACTGGAAACTGGGGCTTTTTATATTCTTACTTCTGGCTATTTAAGGAAGGGTTTACAAAAGTTTCCTTATCAATAGGCAATATTAAGGCCCCGTCACACACATCGATCTCACTAGCGAGATCGCTGTGTGTGACGGGGATCAGTGACTGGCCCCCCTGCCGGTTATCGCTGATCGTGCTTGATCGGCCTGGGCCATTTTTCGATTGCTGCGTGTGGCAGCGAGAGACCAGCGATCAGCGACGCTGGTTTCTAATGTAAATATCGGGTATCCAGGATCCGCGGCTCCTGGATACCCGCTGTTTACCTTGGAAACCGGCGTACATGCTGGTTTCCAAGGTAAACATCGGGTATCCAGGAGTCGCGCGTCTCTTAGATACCCGATGTTTACCTTGGAAACCAGCATGTACGCCGATTTCCAAGGTAAACAGCTGGTAAACAGCCACGGCTCCTGGACATCCGATGTTTACATTAGAAACCAGCGTCCAGTGTCGCTGGTCCTGATCGCTGGAGGGGCTGTCTTGTGACAGCTCACCGGCGATCAGCCTAACGATGTCCCAGCGATCCCATCATGTCGGATCGTTGGTGGGATTGCTGAGACATCGTTATGTGTAACGGGGCCTTTAGAATGACCAGTAACACCTCTGTACTTATTTGATAATGCAAGATCCATAAATCATAAACTGGCGATGTCACCACTGACTGTGCACTCTCCTCCCTTCACAATGACCTTTGCACACGGTCATTAGATGCATTAATGCAAAATATAGGGCCGATGTTCCAAGCTGCTAATGTACATGTTTTCTTTCCTGAGGAAAGGAAGTTAGAGTCTAAAAAAGATCTCAGTGGCCAATGTCAAAATTGCATGATTTCCATATTTTTTTCTAATAAAGATTGTTGATATGGGGAAAAATTGTCAAGAATTTAAAAAATGTAACAAAAAACTTTTTTAAACAATAGGTCATTTTCTGCCTTCCTTTTAATGAGCTTTCCAACACAACAAAACTAAAGACATTATCCAAACCAGCCCCATCCACATGTCTGGTGTCATTCTAAGTTCAGATATGGTCTGGATATTATGTATTCTCCATCATAAACTCGTATACCTGGAGGTTATTTTGACACGACATTCCTTTGATATGGACACATGCAGCTACAGATCAGATACAGGGGTATGTGGTGCTTTGAAGTAATAAGTAATATTTCTTTTCCCATATAGCAGCAACATTTAGTTTATTACTTGGTTTATTTTTAGAATGATAAATTATCTAAAAAAAATGATAAATAGAAACAAAATCAATCCTTAGGCAATGTGCACACGCTGCGGTTTTGGCCGCTGCGGATCTGCAGTAGTTCTGCAGTGTACAGTAGCATGTAAATCTATGTGATTTATAATCCGCTGTGCACATGCTATGGATTTTTAACTGCGGAAAAGCTGTGGTTTTGAATCCACAGAAATAAATGTCATGTGACTTCTTTTCTGCGGATTCTGCTGCGGTTTACCATCTCCTCCATTTTAGAGGTGATAAACCGCAGGGCAAAACCGCAGGCCAGTCCGCAGGTAAAACCGCAGGTCATTTTACCTGCGGTTCCGCAGATAAAAATCCGCAGACCAATCCGCAACGTGTGCACATAGCCTAACACAATGAAGATTAGGTGAACAGGTGCAAGATGTGGCGTCTTAAAGCCTGGGCCAATGCTTTTAGGCTATGTGCACACACTGCGGAATCACCTGTGGATTTTTCCCCGCGGAACCGCAGGTAAAGTGACCTGTGGTTTTGCTGCGGTTTGGCCTGCGGTTTCACACCTCTACTATGTTAAAGGTGTGAAACTGCAGCAGAATCCGCAGAAACAATTGACATGCTGCGGTTTATAAACCGCAGCAAAACCGCGCGGAAAAAACCGCAGCATGAGCACTGCGTTTTTGAAAACCCATAGGGTTACATGGTACTGTACCATGTCTGCGGAACTGCTGCGGTTCCGCAGGGCCAAAAACACAGCGGAACCGTAGCAAAAACTGCAGTGTGTGCACATAGCCTTAGGGCAGAAGTTGGCTGGACTAAGGAGATGAAAGGAGTTGGAGCTTCGACGAGATTGGTACAGATGGGCCGGGTGCTTCACCAGGGGTCACCAAACGTAGTAATTGATGAATTCATGTCTGGTGTGAAACAGGCTGAAGGAAATGTCATTATAGTGAGGTCAGGCCTGGAAGGAACTGGGAAGCAGTCTAGTACAGTCCGGTCTGGGCGTGTACTGCACAGAAGTGACAAAAAGCAAGGGAAAGATCAGGAAGCAAGCAAAGGTTATGATGTACCAACTGTAGATATAATGTGCAAAAACTTAAGTAAAGAAAGTGTTAAAGTTGTCTGGGACTGTGTCTCCATTGATGGGGGTTGCCTAGAAGAGAGACCGTTATGGCCTGGGAAGTGCCAGGGTGAAGCAGAATCTGGAAAAGCAGGTATGCCGAGAATAGTATTGTTTCATGTAGAGGAAGGACTGGACACAGCTGCCACCGGGATACAGGTCACAACTACAGTCCTGTCCACCCTTACAGTATATGGGGTGCAAAGATAGTGGGGCCATTCTTCATCAATGGTAACCTCAATGCCACTGGATATCTGAAATTGCTACATGATGATGTGTTGCCCTCTTTATGCACTGAAGATGGCACGTTCCCTGAATTTTTCCAGCAAGATGGTGCACCACCACATTATGGGTGTCTGGTCTGAGCATTCCTACAAGGAATCTGACCCCCTTAGACAAGCATTTCTTCTGCGGTGTTGCTATCAGTGTGTCAAGAGTGGAAGAAGAGGGTTGCATTGACAATCCAACACAATGGGCAGCACTTTGAACACATTTTATAAATGGTCTTAAACTTGTAAATAACTCATGAAAGAATAAAGTTACATTAAAACCAAGCACAACATTGTTTTTCTTGTGAAATTCTCAATATGTTTGATGTGTCACATGACCCTCTTCCCTTTGAAAAAAATAAAGTTGAATCCAAAATGGCCGACTTCAAAATGGCCACCATGGTCATCAGCCATCTTGAAAAGTTTCCCCCCTCCCATATACCACAAGCTAATATATCACCAACCATTCCCATTTTATTTAGGTGTATCCATATAAATGGCCCACCCTGTATATACAGCTCTGGCAAAAATTAAGAGACCACCGCAAAATTTTCAGTTTGTCTGATTTTTCTCTTTATAGGTATATTTTTGAGTAAGATGTAAATTGCTCTTTTATTCTATAAACTACTGACAGTATGGGCCCCGTCACACATAGCAATCTCACTAGCGAGATCGCTGCTGAGTCACAAGTTTTGTGACACAACAGCGATCTCACCAGCGAGATCGCTGTGTGTGACAGCGATCAGCGACCGGCCCCCCTGCCGGTATCGCTGATCGCTGCAAGAAACCTCTGGATATTTCTTTCGTCGCTGATCTCCCGCTGGCCAGCACGCATCGCTGCGTGTGACAGGCGGGAGACCAGCGATCAGCTGTAAAATAATAAAAAAAATAAAAAATATTGTTATTTATTCTCACCTTCCGACGTCCCGCGCAGCATTCCTGCCTCTCTCCACGCTCTGGTCCCAGTAATCCTTTGCAAAAATGACCGTGAGTCTTTGCGATCCCGCGAGAACGGACGTCATCGCGGTAATTCTCGCAAAGGATTACTGGGACCAGAGCGTGGAGAGAGGCGGGAATGGTGCACGGGACGTCGGAAGGTGAGAATAACAATATTTTTTATTTTAATTTTATTTTTGCCATGAATATTGCATCAGAACACAGCGATGCCGCGCGCGGCGTCGCTGTGCTAATCGCTGGTGAAGCTGTGTGACAGCGTGTAGCAGCTCACCAGCGATCACATAGCGACTTACCAGTGATCCTGACACGTTGATATCATTGTCGGGATCGCTGGTAAGTCGCTATGTGTGACTCCAGCTTTAGTCTTCGATTTTCCAAGCACTAGACTTCGCAATTATTTTCAGAAAATGAAAAAAAGTCAAAATTACAAAAAAATGCAGTGCTTGCAGACCTCAAATAATGCTAAGAAAACAAGTTCATAATCATTTAGAAACAACAATACTATTGTTTTAACTCAGGAAGAGTTCAGAAATCATTATTTTGTGGAATAACCATGATTTTTAATCACAGCTTTCATGCGTCTTGGCATGCTTTCCACCAGTCTTAAACACAGCTTTTGGGTGACCTTATGCTACTTCTGGTACAAAAATTTAAGCTGTTCTTCTTTGTTTGATGGCTTGTGACTATCCATCTTCCTCTTGATTAGATTCCAGAGGTTTTCAATGGGGTTCAGGTCTGGAGATTGGGCTGCCCATGACAGGAATTTGATGTGGTGGCCCTTCATCCATACATTGATTGACCTAGCTGTGTGGCATGGCGCATTGTCCTGCTGGAAAAACCAGTCTCCAGAGTTGGGGAACATTGCCTGAGCAGAAGGAATCAACTGTTTTTCCTGGATAACCTTGTATGCGGCTTGATTCAAACGTCATTCGCAAAGATAAACCAGCCAATTCCAGCATTGCTGAAGCATCCCCAGATCATCACCGATGCTCCACCAAATTTCACATTGGATGCAAGACACCGTGGCTTGTACGCCTGTCCAGGTCTCCATCTAATCATTAGATGACCAGGTGTTGGGCAAAGCTGAAAATTAGACTCATCAGAGAATATTACCTTACTCCAGTCCTCTATGGTCCAATCCTTATGGTCTTTGACAAACTTCAGCCTGGCTCTCCTTTGCTTCTCATTGATGAAAGGCTTTTTTCTAGCTTTACATGACTTGAGCCCTGCCTCTAGGAGCCTGTTACAAACTGTTCTTGCCGTGCACTTCACCCCAACTGCCATTTGCCATTCCTTTTGAAGGTCACTTGATGTCATCCTGCGGTTGCTGAGTAACATTCGAATAAGGTGACGGTCAGGCAGAATGTGCAGACGCGGGATTTCCAGCCACACACATGACATGAAAGGGACGACTGACGAGAAGGGGAGAAAACCTGTAAAATGACTAAAAAACCTGTATAAATAAATATAAATAATGAAGACCGGAGACAGTCTTATCTTATGGGCAGAGCATGCCCCATAGCCTGCAAGAGCAAAGGTATAAAAGATGATTGTTACTTGACAAGGCTGCATCCAGGAGGCATGCAGATACAGGTATGACTCATTTCACCTGTATACAACCTGTATGCCCACATTATTAACTCAAAAAAACTCAAGAGGGGGACAGATTCCCTTCAAGGAAAGCAGGGATTGAAACAAACATGTCTACCCTTATCTTTTCATTCATTAAAGGGATCCTGACCGTGAATACATGCTGTCTGATCAGTCAGCATGTATCGTACGATGGCTGTATGATTTCAGAGAAAAACATTGTTTAAAAGCCGCCAGGTACCAGGCCACATGGGACTATTCGGACAGGTGAGTCCTTGGCTACTCTCCCTGCCTGCTGCCAGTGACTGACAGGTCCCTCCCTATATACGCACAAAGGGAGAGCGGGCAGGAAAAGGCAGCTGGGGACCTGCCTAGTGTCAAGTGCAGCATGGTCCATATCCAACTATTAATGTACATTTTTCTCTGAAGCACCGCAGCATTTCAAAGTCAAACATACATGGCTAATTTCATATAACTTGTATCTGAGTCATGCTGTCTGTGGATTGAGCAGCATATATGAACAGAATAAGGCAAATATACTTCTCAAAAAAATAAAGTGAACACAAACAGCCTGTTGCAAATGGAATAATGTTCCCTTTATTTTTTTGAGCAGTATATATTTCTGGGGTCATCACATATTGGGATTCTTCCATTCAAGAGGAATGCTTTGTAAGGACACATCTGTAGGTTCTACCTCGAAACCACAAGAGGAATTTCTTTGGCTTCTATCACAGGTCAAGTAAGGTCAATGAGATTGCTTGGTAATATATCCCTTTATGATTTGGAATAAAGGTTGTAAATTCCCATATAGTCATTTATCTTGATGAACACCTATGAGTTGTTTTGCTGGTCTAGGTAATTTAATTTATATCTGTGGGTTTCATCTTTCTTTGATGGATACATAACCCAATGTCTTCTGTATTAGCTGAGTAGAATCATTCTAAGTAGAAGTGATGCTTGGCTGCTTGCCTTGCTTGCTTTCACGTCATACTCTTATTCTCTTACATACCATTAGCTGAAATAATTTGGCGCCAGGTTCCACTTGGAGCTGTTTTCCCTGTAGGTTTGAAATGGAAGTTTATTGTATATTAAATTCCTTAAAGATGTTAAATCAAGGTGCAGAGTTCTCGGAAAGTCTTCTTAATACAAGCATGACTTCAAAACTGCTGAACCAACATTTGATTGCATTAGTACGCATAAGCGCCTACAATATCATATGTATTGATCTTTACGGTGACTCGACATAGTCCACAGATATTTTTGATGTATGACCAGCTTTAAACTAAAACAATATGCCGTGCGTTATCAATTTTTTTTTTTATGGTCTGTAATCCCATAAAGTTCTGCCAAGAGATAAAAGGTCAACCTAATGTTAGGCTTGCTGAGTTTATTCAACATATAATTGCTAATCCATGCAGAAACTATGGTAGTAAATAATGAATATTTCTGTTGCAAGAAAAGAATGTCAAGGAAAGTTTGAGAATAGTTAACTAAGATCAGATGTTCTCAAGAAAGAGATTAATGTCTTAAAAAAAGCCTTTAATTTTAGTTAAACTTTATAGGACTCTAGGTGTGATGGAAATACTGTTATGGCCCCGATGGTGAGGTGGATTCATTAAGGCGTTGGTCTAGATGTACACCTTGGACCAAAGTCATTGGTGAAGTGAGATATAGAGGAGCAGGATAACTGGAAATTGACTTTCTTGAGGTGGCACAAGGAACAGAAGAGCTGGACTAGTAAATCGACACCTGGAGCAGCTTTGAATAGTGAAGCTGGATTCGTTGGACGGCAAGTGGAATAGTGGAGCTGGACTGCAGGATGGCATATGAAACAGTGGAGTTTGATGTGGCAGGATGGCACATGGAACAACATGGAACATTGGAGATTGATGTGCAGATAGTCAAGATGGTCAGCAAACCCAAGTATGTAGTCTGGCACCTTGGTACAGCAGACTTGGGTGTGTGGACAGGCACTTTTGAGCTGAAGACCCATGTAGGTAGACACAGGCTGACATCTATCAATTATATGGAAGTCCTAAATAACCCCATTAATAGACAAGTTGCTGAATGAAAATGTTACTATCTATTCCTTCCACTCTATGTTAAGTGTTAATCTTGAACAATCATTGAAGGTTGTACCAAGTAGTTCTGAAGGTTTGAGTCTGAATGGTCGCATATTATGGATGTGGCCATATCGTTGTCATGCCATATCGTTGTCATTGACAGTCATTGGGAATCTTTACTAGCAAGATCACATAGAAGTTGCTGGTTAAGAAACCAAGAGACTGAAGCCGGCCATACAGAGTAGATTATTATTGTATGGGCGCTCTACATAGGTAGCCAAATAGCTCCATAGAGAAAATTAGAGCAAACACGGCTATTTTTTTTCACAAATTCCACTAAAGACATGAAATTGTAGGCACTTGGATGTGCTCTAGGAACCCACAGGCATATAGAGGTGCTTTATAAGGAGTGTCGATAAACTAAGGATCCGTAATACCTTAATGTGAATGAGTCCTAGGACCCACTGTTTGATATGAGAGTCTTTTTATAGTTCTGTGCTTCCTGTAGTATATGAATAATAAACTGTAATGAATCACTGTAGTGTCTACATATGTCGTTCTGCAGGTTATCACCCTCGTCCAACTTTTGAGTTTCCCTCCAGATTCTTAATAAAAGCTTAGTTTCCTTTTTCCGAAACCATTTTATGCGTAGACAATAAATGAATAAATGTACTGCCAATAAGCTATTCACTAATTCTCTGCTCCGTCTTGGCCTTGCAAAGTGCCTTGTTCACAACCCTGTCCTTGAGCACAATACATGAGTGCTGCAGTGACATTAGCAATTAACGAAATGCCCCTTCTGCAATGACAGCTGAGCTGTAGAGCCCGGATCGCATTATGCTGCTGAACATTTATGAGCTGCAATTAAACAGTACATAGGGGTAAGACATGTCAGCTTGTGTATGTGTTTTTTTTTAAGGGATTAAAGTTAATGGCCCAAGGCCTCAGCTTTTACATCCTATTTGGTTTTGTGCAGGTGGACGAATAATTTAGAGAGCATAAGTTTTAATTTCTCTGACCACTCAGATCTTTAAGGTAATGATAAAGGTGCATAAAAAGATCAGTTTTACTGAAAATAATGTCATTACTTGTCAGAACTTAATGTTACTGATGACATTTATCTGTTTGTTAAATGTAAAAACTTTTCCTAAAAGTAGAGCACCAATTTTGATGCCCTGTGTCTATCCAGGGGTTGCAAAACTACAACTCCTAGCATGCCCAATTGTCATCAACTTTCTGGGACTATACAATAGGCCACTTTTTGATTACACATTACCTTCAATATTAATTTCATACTTGTCATTTCCATGAGAAACCATGAAAAGAGGGGACATCTTTGCATTATTTGACACCCATGTTGGCAGTCATGGCACTCCTTCCTGCCGCAGACCCTATATTGTTCTTATGTGGGCTTATTAGATTGCTAATTGATTTGGCTCAGGCTTAGACTAGGGAGCACAGTCTAACGGTTTGTAAGCTCTTCAGCCGTCGCTTCCACAAGGGAGCATGAACTTCCCAACAGAAAAGACAGAGGTTGCTACCCCTGGAATAGAAGACATTCTTAATCAACGGTGTTGTGATACCAAGGCAGTGAGCAAGAATGATAATCAGGAGGTGTACTGGTAGAGACACTAAAATATAGTAATCAGTCCGCCTGTTCTCGAAACGGCTGCTGATGGAGGCTTCAGGCCTGTCCATTAACCTCTTCCAATTAAAAAACACTTCCATCTTCTTACATTTCCCCCTTCTTTATCGATGGACCATCCTCGACAATGCAGAGCCACGACAATACGCGTGTCTTCAAGAGGGACATTGGGCAACACTTCCATCTTTTTACATTTCCCCTTCTTTATCGATGGCCATCCTCGGCTATGTGGAGCCACAACAATACTCGTGTCAAGAGGGAACATGGACAACATTTCCATCTTCTTACATGATGGCCATCTGGAGCCTCAACAATATGTGTGTCTTCCAAGGGGGATGTGAGCAACACTTCCATCTTCTTGCACACACATGCCAGAGCAGAGCAGTGGCTTAAAAGAAGAGACATGACACCCGGAGTGGTGAGCTGCCAGATCATAACTGTTGTCCTAGCAAGTTGAATCATGCCTGGACATATTGCATCTATTACTGTAGTATTTTTGCAACGGCTGGAGTGCTTACGATTGGGAAACATTCATCTAAGGTATAGCTCCTCTGTGGTTTTCAACTCTATCAGATCCACTTTGCCATTAAAAGGACTGTACAAACTAAGCACAAGTGATCAATCTACCTTGGGCGTGGTCAAACAGTTCTTTGCACCTTCCCACCTACTTGTTCTCCATCTATCTCCACTCTCTTCTTCCATGACTGACAGCTTTGGCTTCACAAGAGTAAAATAAAGGTAGAGATAGATGGAAAACAAGAAGGTGCAGTAAACTTTCTGTCCTCTTCAAGGGTTCGCCAAGTGCCTGTGCTTGGTTTGAACACTCATATTGAGCTGACAGACTCCCTTAAAGCGAACCTGTTAGCAGGATTTTGCTAAGTAAACTACAGGTATTGTCAGATTGTCAGTTTTAAACTGATTAAAATGATATCTGGGGTGAAAAAATTCTTCTTGTGGTTCCCTGGGGTGGAACTCAAGGCAGAGTATTATCTTCCTGCTCTAAGCCAGACAAACCAATGAAAGACCTCAGGCTGCCCCGAAGCACGAACAGTCTGTCTCTCTGTCTCTATGATGAGGAACATGTTTATGCTTTGGTGCAGCCTGTGGGCATGTCTTTCCTTGGTCTTTCCTTGGTTTCTCTGGCTTAGAGCAGGAAGATAAGACTCTGCCTACAGTCTCGCCTCGGAACACAAGCATATCATTAACTGAAAACTTTTAACACTGATTGCACAA
Organism: Dendrobates tinctorius; assembly: GCF_039654945.1. Lineage (NCBI taxonomy): Eukaryota > Metazoa > Chordata > Amphibia > Anura > Dendrobatidae > Dendrobates > Dendrobates tinctorius. Next base: position 4,588,434 of record NW_027361674.1, read on the forward strand.
GAATCACAAGATGGATTTTTTTCCCCCAGGTATCATTTTAATCAGTTAAACAGCGGCAACATGACAATGTCTGTAGTTTACTTCACAAAATTCTGCTGACAGATTCACTTTTAAGGTTCTTCTATGGGTGCACACTTTTTTCTGGTTTAGGTTCAACATGGTCAGATTAAACCAATTAGTATATGAGGCGTTTATGACATTAAAAGTATATGTCATAAGTGTTTGATAGGTGCAGTTCTACTTCTACGACTGCTATGACAGTGACCTCATCTGTCTACAATTCAGAAAGTAAGAAGCCATAGCTTTGCTGATAACTCACTACTCCAAGAAAGTAAAATGAAGTCAGCTACATTCATTTATAGCTACCACTCCAACTTATCTTGTCTTTTCTGGAGGCAACAACTAAAACAGGAGACCTCCATTGTGTCTCGGGGTGGCTGAGATAGCCACACCGTGAGCCAATAGTACTTATCTCTGTCCCTGCTTCTATCCATGTTGACCACGTCTCCCTTCTGACATGGAAAATAAAAGGGGGGTTACACAGGATGGCGTTGTTGGCCGCAGATGGCGAATCCCTGCTTTATAGTATATACAGTACCAATATCAAATTTTATTTACATTTTGATTCATCACTGAAAGAAAGCATCTTCAAACAACATCATAAAGAGGTTTGGGGGGAGATTGATTCTGGTTCAGTTGTGTCCGAGGAATCACATACTTTTTATTTATTTTCTTTCCACTAGACGTTGATGTTTTACAGACTGACTTCAATGGTTTTTTCATGAAAAGTAAGCAGATAAGAAGAGAACATAAGCTATGAAGCCGTCCATAAAACACAGCGATGCATTCCTTCATCAAATGTCTATAAACAAAGAAGAAGAAAAATGGTTATGTGTTTTGTAGGCTTTGCCCAACAGGATAAACACAGAATGGTCTATGGATTCATGCACAGTTTTGGTTGAGATTTCATTTATTAACCCCTTTCTGTACATTACAGTATGCTTTAAGATGCTAGAGCATAGGGAAGAAATTGGCACACGAAGCTCACATTGGCTCACAGAATTTGATCAAGATGTGATCTAAGTATCTCAATTTTATAAGTATTGTCTATATAGCAGTTCAAAATTAATATATTCAGAGTTTTCAAATACCTTAGTGGGCTCAGAGCTTGGTTGTATTTGTTTGTATGCTATAGCAATTCCATCACTGACGCCTGCTCCAGTACATAAATGTCATTTGGGTAGGAGTCACTTGTCAATTTCCTTTTTTTGCAGGGTACATTTTTTCAATGTCAGTTACATTTGCCCCTATTTTATAAAAAGTAATGATGGACGAACCCGTAAATGTTCGGTCACAGACGTCGGTTGATGAGAGTACTGCTCTCATCATTGTACGCCTGCTCTCGCTGATAGCAGTGAGGGCACAAGTACGATAATGAGAGAGGGAGGACTGGGAGCTTGCATCGCATCCAAATGAAAACCACTTTGGGCTGAGTTCATTAATCCACAGGTGGGTGCACGAATTCGCTGGTGAGCACAGCAGATATCCACAAGAAGAAGAAAGTTTGTTCGGCACACCGGCATAAATGAAAAAAAAAACTTTATTAGGCTAATATGTCATATTAAAATGCAAAAAATATCTGACGCGTTTCTGGTGCACAAAGGCACCCTTATACATAGAACGAACTTTCTTCTTCTTGTACGATAAAGAGAGTATTCATCATAAATTGGGTCCCCTCTGTTTTTGACAACCAGCACAGGCAAAACCAACAGCTGCAGATTGCAGCCCTCAGCTGTCAGCCTTATCGTCTCTGATTTTCAAAAATAGAGGGGTCCCCACACCGTTTTTTAAAATGATTTAAATAATTTAAAAAAGTCTTACGGTCCCCCCCAGCTAAAGCAGGGGTTGGTATTCTCAGGCTTGTAAGGGTCCATGGATATTGGTCTCCAGCCTAAAAATAGCTGTCCGCAGCCACACCAGAAAAGGCACATCTATTCAATGTGCCAATTCTGGCGCTTTTCCCAGCTCTTCCCACTTGCCCTGGTGCGGTGTCAAGTGGAGTTCATATTTGTGGGGTTGAAGTCAGCTTTGTAATGTCAGTTGACATCATACCAACAGGTTAGTTAAAGAAAGGCGTCTATAATAAGATGCCCCCATCACTAACCCCATAGTCAGATTGTAATAAAGACACAGCAAGAATAAAGTCCTTTATTTGAAATAAAAACACAGGCTTCTTTATTTGAAATAATACTCCCCACCCATTTATTTAAAAAAAGATAAAAACAAAAAAAAACATATTCCTCACCTGTCTGATGAGAAAATAATCCATATCTGTCCCTTGAAGCGTTCCAACTCTGCTACATCTAGATTTTATGGCTCAGCAGTGGCATGATGCAACTTCTCAGCCGTGAATCCAGGAGAAAACCGTACCCCATACAACAGTAAGGGCAGTATTGCACTGATGGCGGCCCTGCTTGCTACTGATGGCATTGCAAAGTACAACTTAAAATGTTTTGGCAGGGATTTTAGCAGGTACAGGTCCGACAAACCTTTTGCAGCCACAATATCCCTAACATGCTCTCTCTAGTGCAGGTTTTTAGCTCACGTGAAGTTAAACCCACATATATCTTTATACAGGGACAGATTGCATATTATACCACTAATGCAGCACTACAAGTAATATGATGTTTAATCTGAATCCTGAGTCCCATCAGAAGAGAGGAAAGACATAGATCTTATCATGCATGTTGTCATCCTTGGTGTTAGTGATAAATTCTTGGCCAACGCATTGTCAGTGTTAAGACTAGGCCAATGTCTTGTTAAGATAGCACAGATAGATTCCCAATGGCAATTAGCGGTAGATATGAAACTGAATCTACACACTTTTTTGTCATTTGCTTGTGAGGGGAGCCAGGGCTGTAGTCATGTGTGGCGCCCCCAGGAGTATGGCCGCCACAGTGGCTTTGCCTTCCTCCAGGGAGGGTAATGCCAGGCTTGGAAGCAGTGAAGGGTCTCTCTCGCAGTTAACCTATACATGCAACACAGTTCCACTCCAGGCCAGCAGGGGGGACTCTGAACCGGAATTGAAGGGAGGAGTGCTCTCTGAGGGCCAAGAGGAAGGAGTGGTCAGTTAGCGAGAGGAGGGTGAAGCTCGGAGATCGAGCGGAGAGGAAAGGCTCCTCTCCAGTGAGAGCGCATGAACTGGAGCCTGGTCTCCACGGTTGTACGGATACTAACGGTCCTGCAACAGACACCAGAGGAGTAGGAGGCTGTAAATGCCCTACCCCCACCTAAGACTCGGAGGCACAACAGCACGGAGTGAGCCAAGAGAGGAATATTAGTTACAGCTGTCTGCCATACGAGGAGTGCTAGTAGAAGAGAATTAGGAGGAACTTCAGTGTAACTCAGTATTAGGAGTACTTCACTCAAATGAGTGCTAGGGAAGGAGACTGCACAGCCCATCTGCTGAGAGAGAATCCATAGCTGCTTCCAGGCTAGCCTGCTCTGGTACCATCTGTAATCAGGACCTTGGACTGCATTTATCAAGTAAAGGTACAGAAATTGCACCCTGCTGTGTCTTTGTCTGCTTCCTACCCTTCCGGCACGGCTACATCCCCGTGCCAACCACATCTACACTGCCCTGGGACTACAGCTTCACCTGTGGGGAGCTTTTACATCTTTGCTGCACCATACCATCAGTCCCAGTGGATCTGCATGCAGCGTCGGCTTAACATCTCACTTGCCGAATACCACAGGTGGCGTCACAATCTATTCATTTAATCAACTACATTCCACCATTTCAATTCCCCCATTACTTGGGCGCCCAGGGCCAAGGACTGGGTCACCGCTGCCAGGGCCGGACTGGGACAAAAAAGCAGCCCTGCCACACAAACCCCACCAGCCCAGTAACTATAACACTCCTCACCCCGATCAGTGAATTTTTGCCATACTTTGTCGTCCCCTCATCACTCTTTAAGGAGTTATTTGAAGAGCCACATGTGAATGGCACCACAGTGCGTATGATCGACCACAACTCCATTTACATGGTGCTCTTCAAAGCTACGTTTCCCAGGATCATGGGGGTGGGTCCCAGCGGTCAGATCCACAACAAACAGTCACAAAATGCTCCATACAGTATTATGTGCCCCATATATTACTGCATACAGCATAATGGGCCCCATATATTACTGCATACAGCATAATGGGCCCCATATATTACTGCATACAGCATAATGGGCCCCATATATTACTGCATACAGCATAATGGGCCCCATATATTACTTCATACAGTATAATGGACCCCATATATTACTTCATACAGTATAATGGGCCCCATATATTACTGCATACAGCATAATGGGCGCCATATATTACTGCATACAGCATAATGGGCGCCATATATTACTGCATACAGCATAATGGGCGCCATATATTACTTCATACAGTATAATGGGCCCCATATATTACTTCATACAGCATAATGGACCCCATATATTACTTCATACAGTATAATGGACCCAATATATTACTTCATACAGCATAATGGGCCCCATATAATTCTCACCATACCCCGCTACTCAGTCTCCTCAGTGTATTCTGATCCTCCGCACTGCTTGGCACAGGGACATCATTACTTTATGTATATAATTGTCCACTTGGACTGATAGTAATAGTGATTTGTTTGTACCCTGTTGTCTGGGGCTGGCCCCCTTTATGGGGGTGCTCAGGGCATATGATTATACACCAGTAAAACGTATGAGAGGCTCAAAGTGTCCAATGCCACCTAGTTTCCTACCCCCCTTATTCTATTGGTACTGTGGGCACACTGACTGGTACTGAGGAAAAGAAAGAAAGAAGGGAAAGAAAGAACAGAGAGAAAGAAAAAAAGAAAGATGAGAGATAAAAAAAACAGAGATAGAAAGAAAGATTCTATAAAGATACTATAGCAGCCCGGCTCCCATTGTAGTGCCCACCTGAGCCTCCCGATGCAGGACATATCATGATCCGCTCACATGGCCGGCATCCCTGAGTTCAAGGTGATCCTGCTGTCCGCGCTGTTGGAGGAGGACACAGTGATGGATCTGAAGCATTCCCTAAAGTGCCTCCATGTTCCGTCACAATCTCCTCCCAAAACTACCTAAATTCTTGTCAGCTTCTAGCACGTCACTTCCGGTGGAACGTCACATGCGAATTTTAAAGTGCTCCTCGGGGCTCCGCCGTGTACTCCTGTGTCCGCGCGAAAAGTAAGCTCCCAGCCGGGGCAGTATCTCTCTCAAAATCGGGACTGTCCCGCTGGGAGGTATGAATGCTCCCCACCATACACCTTATACACGTATGTCACCGCATACATCATACACACACGGTTCCGCTTTTTATGCCTTGTACACATGGCTCCGTTCTGTACACCTTGCACACACGGCTCAACTCAGTACACACATGGCTCCACTCCGTAAACCTCGTACACATGCGGCTCTGCTCCGTACACCTTGTACGCACGTGGCCACGCTCTGTAAACCTTGTACACAAATGGCTCCACTCCATAAACCTTGTACACATGCGGTTCCGTTCAATACACCTTGCACACATGCAGCTCCGCTCCATACACACACGTGCGGCTCCGCTCCGTACATCTCACACACTCGCGGCTCCGCTCCGTACACCTCATACACACACGGCTCTGATACATCCACCCTGTAAACCCTCCCTGACCCCACACATAAACTTCACCAGCACAGACAGCAGAGTCCTGCATAAACCAAGGGCTGATACTGGGTACTGGGGGAACATTATACTGTGTGGGGGATGGCAGTACTGTGGGATCATTATACTGTGTGTGGGCGATGGCAGTACTGTGGGAATATTATACTGTATGTGGGGGATGGCAGTACTGTGGGAATATTATACTGTGTGTGGGGGTGACGGTAGTGGGGAACATTATAATGCGTGTGGGGGATGGTGGTACTGGGGGCACATTATACTGTGTGTGGGGACAGGAAAGGGACATTGTAATATGTGCTTCGTTACTTCCTGTTTTCCATACTGGGGTCACATGTATCTACCAGAGGAAAAGGAACAAAATGCTATGATTCTTAGAAAGTGACAACAAAAAAGCACCAAGATTGTCTCAGCTCTGAAAAGGTTACTGCTCCCTGTGCCCAGTAACGGGGAATCTCCAGCACCTACCTCCACCTGCAGAGCCGAACTCCACATAGAGAATAATGGAGCCTCCAGCACTGACCTCCACCCGCAGTGCCGCACTCCACATAGAGAATAATGGAGCCTCCAGCACCGACCCCCACCCACAGAGCCGCACTCCACATAGAGAATAATGGAGCCTCCGGCACTGACCATCACCCGCACTCCACATAGAGAATAATGGAGCCTCCAGCACCGACCTCCACCCGCAGAGCCACACTCCACATAGAGAATAATGGGACCTCCAGCACCGACCCCCACCCACAGAGCCGCACTCCACATAGAGAATAATGGAGCCTCCGGCACTGACCACCACCCGCACTCCACATAGAGAATAATGGAGCCTCCAGCACCGACCTCCACCCGCAGAGCCGCACTCCACATAGAGAATAATGGAGCCTCCAGGACCGACCTCCACCCGCAGAGCCACAATCCACATAGAGAATAATGGAGCCTCAGGCACCGACCCCCACCCACAGAGCCGCACTCCACATAGAGAATAATGGAGCCTCCGGCACTGACCTCCACCCGCACTCCACATAGAGAATAATGGAGCCTCCAGCACCGACCTCCACCCGCAGAGCCGCATTCCACATAGAGAATAATGGAGCCTCCAGGACCGACCTCCACCCGCAGAGCCGCACTCCACATAGAGAATAATGGAGCCTCAGGCACCGACCCCCACCCACAGAGCCGCACTCCACATAGAGAATAATGGAGCCTCCAGCACCGACCTCCACCCGCAGAGCCGCACTCCACATAGAGAATAATGGAGCCTCCGGCACTGACCATCACCCGCACTCCACATAGAGAATAATGGAGCCTCCAGCACCGACCTCCACCCGCAGAGCCACACTCCACATAGAGAATAATGGGACCTCCAGCACCGACCCCCACCCACAGAGCCGCACTCCACATAGAGAATAATGGAGCCTCCGGCACTGACCACCACCCGCACTCCACATAGAGAATAATGGAGCCTCCAGCACCGACCTCCACCCGCAGAGCCGCACTCCACATAGAGAATAATGGAGCCTCCAGGACCGACCTCCACCCGCAGAGCCACAATCCACATAGAGAATAATGGAGCCTCAGGCACCGACCCCCACCCACAGAGCCGCACTCCACATAGAGAATAATGGAGCCTCCGGCACTGACCTCCACCCGCACTCCACATAGAGAATAATGGAGCCTCCAGCACCGACCTCCACCCGCAGAGCCGCATTCCACATAGAGAATAATGGAGCCTCCAGGACCGACCTCCACCCGCAGAGCCGCACTCCACATAGAGAATAATGGAGCCTCAGGCACCGACCCCCACCCACAGAGCCGCACTCCACATAGAGAATAATGGAGCCTCCAGCACCGACCTCCACCCGCAGAGCCGCACTCCACATAGAGAATAATGGAGCCTCCGGCACTGACCACCACCCGCACTCCACATAGAGAATAATGGGGACTCCAGCACCGACCTCCACCTGCAGAGCCACAATCCACATAGAGAATAATGGAGCCTCAGGCACCGACCTCCACCCGCAGAGCCGCACTCCATATAGAGAATAATGGAGCCTCCAGCACCGACCTCCACCCGCAGAGCCGCACTCCACATAGAGAATAATGGGGCCTCCAGCACCGACCTCCACCCGCAGAGCCGCACTCCACATAGAGAATAATGGAGCCTCCGGCACTGACCACCACCCGCACTCCACATAGAGAATAATGGAGCCTCCAGCACCGACCTCCACCCGCAGAGCCGCACTTCACATAGCGAATAATGGAGCCTCCGGCACTGACCACCACCCGCACTCCACATAGAGAATAATGGAGCCTCCAGCACCGACCTCCACCCGCAGAGCCGCACTCCACATAGAGAATAATGGAGCCTCAGGCACTGACCACCACCCGCACTCCACATAGAGAATAATGGAGCCTCCAGCACCGACCTCCACCTGCAGAGCCACAATCCACATAGAGAATAATGGAGCCTCAGGCACTGACCATCACCCGCACTCCACATAGAGAATAATGGAGCCTCCAGCACCGACCTCCACCCGCAGAGCCGCACTCCACAGAGAGAATAATGGAGCCTCCGGCACTGACCTCCACCTGCAGAGCCACAATCCACATAGAGAATAATGGAGCCTCAGGCACTGACCATCACCCGCACTCCACATAGAGAATGGAGCCTCCAGCACCGACCTCCACCCGCAGAGCCGCACTCCACATAGAGAATAATGGAGCCTCCAGCACCGACCTCCACCTGCAGAGCCACAATCCACATAGAGAATAATGGAGCCTCCGGCACTGACCACCACCAGCACTCCACATAGAGAATAATGGGGCCTCCAGCACCGACCTCCACGCGCAGAGCCACACTCCACATAGAGAATAATGGAGCCTCCAGCACTGACCTCCACCAGCAGAGCCGCACTCCACATAGAGAATAATGGAGCCTCCGGTACTGACCACCACCCGCACTCCACATAGAGAATAATGGGGCCTCCAGCACCGACCTCCACCTGCAGAGCCACAATCCACATAGAGAATAATGGAGCCTCCGGCACTGACCACCACCCGCACTCCACATAGAGAATAATGGGGCCTACAGCACCGACCTCCACCCGCAGAGCCACACTCCACATAGAGAATAATGGAGCCTCCAGCACTGACCTCCACCAGCAGAGCCGCACTCCACATAGAGAATAATGGAGCCTCCGGCACTGACCACCACCCGCACTCCACATAGAGAATAATGGAGCCTCCAGCACCGACCTCCACCCGCAGAGCCACAATCCACATAGAGAATAATGGAGCCTCCGGCACTGACCACCACCCGCACTCCACATAGAGAATAATGGAGCCTCCAGCACAGACCTCCACCCGCAGAGCCGCACTCCACATAGAGAATAATGGAGCCTCCAGCACCGACCTCCACCCGCAGAGCCGCACTCCACATAGAGAATAATGGAGCCTCAGGCACTGACCACCACCCGCACTCCACATAGAGAATAATGGAGCCTCCAGCACCGACCTCCACCTGCAGAGCCACAATCCACATAGAGAATAATGGAGCCTCCGGCACTGACCATCACCCGCACTCCACATAGAGAATAATGGAGCCTCCAGCACCGACCTCCACCCGCAGTCCACATAGAGAATAATTGAGCCTCAGGCACCGACCTCCACCTGCAGAGCCACAATCCACATAGAGAATAATGGAGCCTCCGGCACTGACCACCACCCGCACTCCACAGAGAATAATGGGGCCTCCAGCACCGACCTCCACCCGCAGAGCCGCACTCCACATAGAGAATAATGGAGCCTCAGGCACCGACCTCCACCCGCAGAGCCGCACTCCACATAGAGAATAATGGAGCCTCCGGCACCTACCTCCACCCGCAGAGCCGCACTCCACATAGAGAATAATGGAGCCTCCGGCACCTACCTCCACCCGCAGAGCCACACTCCACATAGAGAATAATGGAGCCTCCGGCCCCGACCTCCACCCGCAGAGCCGCACTCCACATAGAGAATAATGGAGCCTCCAGCACCGACCTCCACCCGCAGAGCCGCACTCCACATAGAGAATAATGGAGCCTCCGGCACTGACCACCACCCGCACTCTACATAGAGAATAATGGAGCCTCCAGCACCGACCTCCACCTGCAGAGCCACAATCCACATAGAGAATAATGGAGCCTCAGGCACTGACCACCACCCGCACTCCACATAGAGAATGGAGCCTCCAGCACCGACCTCCACCCGCAGAGCCGCACTCCACATAGAGAATAATGGAGCCTCGAGCACCGACCTCCACCTGCAGAGCCACAATCCACATAGAGAATAATGGAGCCTCCGGCACTGACCACCACCCGCACTCCACATAGAGAATGGGGCCTCCAGCACCGACCTCCACCTGCAGCGCCACAATCCACATAGAGAATAATGGAGCCTAAGGCACTGACCACCACCCGCACTCCACATAGAGAATAATGGAGCCTCCAGCACCGACCTCCACCCGCAGAGCCGCACTCCACATAGAGAATAATGGAGCCTCCGGCACTGACCACCACCCGCACTCCACATAGAGAATAATGGGGCCTCCAGCACCGACCTCCACCTGCAGAGCCACAATCCACATAGAGAATAATGGAGCCTACGGCACTGACCACCACCCGCACTCCACATAGAGAATAATGGAGCCTCCGGCACTGACCTCCACCCGCACTCCACATAGAGAATAATGGGGCCTCCAGCACCGACCTCCACCCGCAGAGCCGCACTCCACATAGAGAATAATGGAGCCTCAGGCACCGACCTCCACCTGCAGAGCCACAATCCACATAGAGAATAATGGAGCCTCCGGCACTGACCACCACCCGCACTCCACATAGAGAATAATGGGGCCTCCAGCACCGACCTCCTCCCGCAGAGCCGCACTCCACAGAGAGTAATGGAGCCTCCAGCACCGACCTCCACCCGCAGAGCCGCACTCCACATAGAGAATAATGGGGCCTCCAGCACCGACCTCCACCCGCAGAGCCGCACTGCACATAGAGAATAATGGAGCCGCCAGCACCGACCTCCACCCGCAGAGCCACAATCCACATAGAGAATAATGGAGCCTCCGGCACTGACCACCACCCGCACTCCACATAGAGAATAATGGAGCCTCCGGCACTGACCTCCACCAGCACTCCACATAGAGAATAATGGGGCCTCCAGCACCGACCTCCACCCGCAGAGCCGCACTCCACATAGAGAATAATGGAGCCTCCGGCACTGACCAATAACCGCACTCCACATAGAGAATAATGGGGCCTCCAGCACCGACCTCCACCTGCAGAGCCACAATCCACATAGAGAATAATGGAGCCTCCGGCACTGACCACCACCCGCACTCCACATAGAGAATAATGGAGCCTCTGGCACTGACCTCCACCTGCACTCCACATAGAGAATAATGGGGCCTCCAGCACCGACCTCCACCCGCAGAGCCGCACTCCACATAGAGAATAATGGAGCCTCAGGCACCGACCTTCACCTGCAGAGCCACAATCCACATAGAGAATAATGGAGCCTCCGGCACTGACCACCACCCGCACTCCACATAGAGAATAATGGGGCCTCCAGCACCGACCTCCACCAGCAGAGCCGCACTCCACATAGAGAATAATGGAGCCTGCGGCACCTACCTCCACCCGCAGAGCCGCACTCCACATAGAGAATGGAGCCTCCGGCACCTACCTCCACCCGCAGAGCCACACTCCACATAGAGAATAATGGAGAATCCGGCCCCGACCTCCACCCACAGAGCCGCACTCCACATAGAGAATAATGGGGCCTCCAGCACGGACCTCCACCCGCAGAGCCGCACTCCACATAGAGAATAATGGAGCCTCAGGCACTGACCACCACCCGCACTCCACATAGAGAATAATGGAGCCTCCAGCACCGACCTCCACCCGCAGAGCCACACTCCACATAGAGAATAATGGAGCCTCAGGCACTGACCACCACCCGCATTCCACATAGAGAATAATGGAGCCTCCAGCACCGACCTCCACATGCAGAGCCACAATCCACATAGAGAATAATGGAGCCTCCGGCACTGACCACCACCCGCACTCCACATAGAGAATAATGGGGCCTCCAGCACCGACCTCCACCCGCAGAGCCGCACTCCACATAGAGAATAATGGAGCCTCAGGCACTGACCACCACCCGCATTCCACATAGAGAATAATGGAGCCTCCAGCACCGACCTCCACCTCTAGAGCCACAATCCACATAGAGAATAATGGAGCCTTCGACACTGACCAACACCCGCACTCCACATAGAGAATAATGGGGCCTCCAGCACCGACCTCCACCTGCAGAGCCACAATCCACATAGAGAATAATGGAGCCTCCGGCACTGACAACCACCCGCACTCCACATAGAGAATAATGGAGCCTCCAGCACCGACCTCCACCCGCAGAGCCACAATCCACATAGAGAATAATGGAGCGTCCGGCACTGACCACCACCCGCACTCCACATAGAGAATGGAGCCTCCAGCACCGACCTCCACCCGCAGAGCCGCACTCCACAGAGAATAATGGAGAATCCAGCACCGACCTCCACCTGCAGAGCCACAATCCACATAGAGAATAATGTAGCCTCCGGCACTGACCACCACCCGCATTCCACATAGAGAATAATGGGGCCTCCAGCACCGACCTCCACCCGCAGAGCCACACTCCACATAGAGAATAATGGAGCCTCCAGCACTGACCTCCACCAGCAGAGCCGCACTCCACAAAGAGAATGGAGCCTCCGGTACTGACCACCACCCGCACTCCACATAGAGAATAATGGAGCCTCGAGCACCGACCTCCACCCGCAGAGCCACAATCCACACAGAGAATAATGGAGCCTCCGGCACTGACCACCACCCGCACTCCACATAGAGAATAATGGAGCCTCCAGCACCGACCTCCACCCGCAGAGCCGCACTCCACATAGAGAATAATGGAGCCTCCGGCACTGACCACCACCCGCACTCCACATAGAGAATAATGGAGCCTCCAGCACCGACCTCCACCCGCACTCCACATAGAGAATAATTGAGCCTCAGGCACCGACCTCCACCTGCAGAGCCACAATCCACATAGAGAATAATGGAGCCTCTGGCACTGACCTCCACCCGCACTCCACATAGAGAATAATGGGGCCTCCAGCACCGACCTCCACTCGAAGAGCCGCACTCCACATAGAGAATAATGGAGCCTCAGGCACCGACCTCCACCTGCAGAGCCACAATCCACATAGAGAATAATGGAGCCTCCGGCACTGACCACCACCCGCACTCCACATAGAGAATAATGGGGCCTCCAGCACCGACCTCCACCCGCAGAGCCGCACTCCACATAGAGAATAATGGAGCCTCCGGCACCTACCTCCACCCGCAGAGCCGCACTCCACATAGCGAATAATGGAGCCTCCGGCACCTACCTCCACCTGCAGAGCCGCACTCCACATAGAGAATAATGGAGCCTCCAGCACCGACCTCCACCCGCAGTGCCGCACTCCACATAGAGAATAATGGAGCCTCCAACACCGACCCCCACCCACAGAGCCACACTCCACATAGAGAATAATGGAGCCTCAGGCACTGACCATCACCCGCACTCCACATAGAGAATAATGGAGCCTCCAGCACCGACCTCCACCCGCAGAGCCACACTCCACATAGAGAATAATGGAGCCTCAGGCACCGACCCCCACCCACAGAGCCGCACTCCACATAGAGAATGGAGCCTCCGGCAATGACCACCACCCGCACTCCACATAGAGAATAATGGAGCCTCCAGAACCGACCTCCACCAGCAGAGCCGCACTCCACATAGAGAATAATGGAGCCTCCAGGACCGACCTCCACCCGCAGAGCCACAATCCACATAGAGAATAATGGAGCCTCCGGGACTGACCACCACCCGCACTCCACATAGAGAATAATGGGGCCTCCAGCACCGACCTCCACCCGCAGAGCCGCACTCCACATAGAGAATAATGGAGCCTCCGGCACCTACCTCCACCCGCAGAGCCACACTCCACATAGAGAATAATGGAGCCTCCGGCACTGACCACCACCCGCACTCCACATAGAGAATAATGGAGCCTCCGGCACTGACCTCCACCCGCACTCCACATAGAGAATAATGGGGCCTCCAGCACCGACCTCCACCCGCAGAGCCGCACTCCACATAGAGAATAATGGAGCCTCCGGCACCTACCTCCACCCGCAGAGCCGCACTCCACATAGAGAATAATGGAGCCTCCGGCACCTACCTCCACCCGCAGAGCCACACTCCACAGAGAATAATGGAGCCTCCGGCCCCGACCTCCACCCGCAGAGCCGCACTCCACATAGTGAATAATGGAGCCTCCAGCACCGACCTCCACCCGCAGAGCCGCACTCCACATAGAGAATAATGGGGCCTCCAGCACAGACCTCCACCCGCAGAGCCGCACTACACATAGAGAATAATGGAGCCTCCGGCACTGACCACCACCCGCACTCCACATAGAGAATAATGGAGCCTCCAGCACCGACCTCCACCCGCAGAGCCGCACTCCACATAGCGAATAATGGAGCCTCCGGCACTGACCACCACCCGCACTCCACATAGAGAATAATGGAGCCTCAGGCACTGAACACCACCCGCACTCCACATAGAGAATAATGGAGCCTCAGGCACCGACCTCCACCTGCAGAGCCACAATCCACATAGAGAATAATGGAGCCTCCGGCACTGACCTCCACCTGCAGAGCCACAATCCACATAGAGAATAATGGAGCCTCAGGCACTGACCATCACCCGCACTCCACATAGAGAATGGAGCCTCCAGCACCGACCTCCACCCGCAGAGCCGCACTCCACAGAGAATAATGGAGCCTTCAGCACCGACCTCCACCTGCAGAGCCACAATCCACATAGAGAATAATGGAGCCTCCGGCACTGACCACCACCCGCACTCCACATAGAGAATAATGGAGCCTCCAGCACTGACCTCCACCAGCAGAGCCGCACTCCACATAGAGAATAATGGAGCCTCCGGTACTGACCACCACCCGCACTCCACATAGAGAATAATGGAGCCTCCAGCACCGACCTCCACCTGCAGAGCCACAATCCACATAGAGAATAATGGAGCCTCCGGCACTGACCACCACCCGCACTCCACATAGAGAATAATGGAGCCTCCAGCACCGACCTCCACCCGCAGAGCCGCACTCCACATAGAGAATAATTGAGCCTCAGGCACCGACCTCCACCTGCAGAGCCACAATCCACAGAGAATAATGGAGCTTCCGGCACTGACCACCACCCGCACTCCACATAGAGAATAATGGGGCCTCCAACACCGACCTCCACCCGCAGAGCCACACTCCACATAGAGAATAATGGAGCCTCCAGCACTGACCTCCACCAGCAGAGCCGCACTCCACATAGAGAATAATGGAGCCTCCGGTACTGACCACCACCCGCACTCCACATAGAGAATAATGGAGCCTCCAGCACCGACCTCCACCTGCAGAGACACAATCCACATAGAGAATAATGGAGCCTCCGGCACTGACCACCACCCGCACTCCACATAGAAAATAATGGGGCCTCCAGCACCGATCTCCACCTGCAGAGCCACAATCCACATAGAGAATAATGGAGCCTCCGGCACTGACCACCACCCGCACTCCACATAGAGAATAATGGGGCCTCCAGCACCGACCTCTACCCGCAGAGCCACACTCCACATAGAGAATAATGGAGCCTCCAGCACTGACGTCCACCAGCAGAGCCGCACTCCACAAAGAGAATAATGGTGCCTCCAGCACTGACCTCCACCAGCAGAGCCGCACTCCACATAGAGAATAATGGAGCCTCCGGCACTGACCACCACCCGCACTCCACATAGAGAATAATAGAGCCTCGAGCACCGACCTCCACCCGCAGAGCCACAATCCACATAGAGAATAATGGAGCCTCCGGCACTGACCACCACCCGCACTCCACATAGAGAATAATGGAGCCTCCAGCACCGACCTCCACCCGCAGAGCCGCACTCCACATAGAGAATAATGGAGCCTCCGGCACTGACCACCACCCGCACTCCACATAGAGAATAATTGAGCCTCAGGCACCGACCTCCACCTGCAGAGCCACAATCCACATAGAGAATAATGGAGCCTCCGGCACTGACCTCCACCCGCACTCCACATAGAGAATAATGGGGCCTCCAGCACCGACCTCCACTCGCAGAGCCGCACTCCACATAGAGAATAATGGAGCCTCCGGCACCTACCTCCACCCGCAGAGCCGCACTCCACATAGAGAATAATGGAGCCTCCGGCACCTACCTCCACCCGCAGAGACGCACTCCACATAGAGAATAATGGAGCCTCCAGCACCGACCTCCACCCGCAGTGCCGCACTCCACATAGAGAATAATGGAGCCTCCAGCACCGACCATCACCCGCACTCCACATAGAGAATAATGGAGCCTCCAGCACCGACCTCCACCCGCAGAGCCACACTCCACATAGAGAATAATGGAACCTCAGACACCGACCCCCACCCACAGAGCCGCACTCCACATAGAGAATGGAGCCTCCGGCACTGACCACCACCCGCACTCCACATAGAGAATAATGGAACCTCAGACACCGACCCCCACCCACAGAGCCGCACTCCACAAAGAGAATAATGTAGCCTCCGGCACTAACCTCCACCCGCACTCCACATAGAGAATAATGGAGCCTCCAGGACCGACCTCCACCCGCAGAGCCGCACTCCACATAGAGAATAATGGAGTCTCAGGCACCGACCCCCACCCACAGAGCCGCACTCCACATAGAGAATAATGGAGCCTCCGGCACTGACCACCACCCGCACTCCACATAGAGAATAATGGGGCCTCCAGCACCGACCTCCACCCGCAGAGCCACAATACACATAGAGAATAATGGAGCCTCCGGCACTGACCACCACCCGCACTTCACATAGAGAATAATGGAGCCTCCGGCACTGACCTCCACCCGCACTCCACATAGAGAATAATGGGGCCTCCAGCACCGACCTCCACCCGCAGAGCCGCAATCCACATAGAGAATAATGGAGCCTCAGGCACCGACCTCCACCTGCAGAGCCACAATCCACATAGAGAATAATGGAGCCTCCGGCACTGACCACCACCCGCACTCCACATAGAGAATAATGGGGCCTCCAGCACCGACCTCCACCCGCAGAGCCGCACTCCACAGAGAATAATGGAGCCTCCGGCACCCACCTCCACCCGCAGAGCCGCACTCCACATAGAGAATAATGGAGCCTCCGGCACTGACCACCACCGGCACTCCACATAGAGAATAATGGAGCCTCCAGCACCGACCTCCACCTGCAGAGCCACAATCCACATAGAGAATAATGGAGCCTCCGGCACTGACCACCACCCGCACTCCACATAGAGAATAATGGAGCCTCCAGCACCGAACTCCACCCGCAGAGCCGCACTCCACATAGAGAATAATGGAGCCTCCGGCACTGACCACCACCGGCACTCCACATAGAGAATAATGGAGCATCCAGCACCGACCTCCACCTGCAGAGCCACAATCCACATAGAGAATAATGGAGCCTCCGGCACTGACCTCCACCTGCAGAGCCACAATCCACATAGAGAATAATGGAGCCTCAGGCACTGACCATCACCCGCACTCCACATAGAGAATGGAGCCTCCAGCACCGACCTCCACCCGCAGAGCCGCACTGCACAGAGAATAATGGAGCCTCCAGCACCGACCTCCACCTGCAGAGCCACAATCCACATAGAGAATAATGGAGCCTCCGGCACTAACCACCACCCGCACTCCACATAGAGAATAATGGGGCCTCCAGCACCGACCTCCACCCGCAGAGCCACACACCACATAGAGAATAATGGAGCCTCCAGCACTGACCTCCACCAGCAGAGCCGCACTCCACATAGAGAATAATGGAGCCTCCGGTACTGACCACCACCCGCACTCCACATAGAGAATAATGGGGCCTCCAGCACCGACCTCCACCCGCAGAGCCACACTCCACATAGAGAATAATGGAGCCTCCAGCACTGACCTCCACCAGCAGAGCCGCACTCCACATAGAGAATAATGGGGCCTCCAGCACTGACCTCCACCAGCAGAGCCGCACTCCACATAGAGAATAATGGAGCCTCCGGCACTGACCCCCACCCGCACTCCACATAGAGAATAATGGAGCCTCCACCACCGACCTCCACCCGCACAGCCGCACTCCACATAGAGAATAATGGAGCCTCAGGCACTGACCACCACCCGCACTCCACATAGAGAATAATGGAGCCTCCAGCACCGACCTCCACCTGCAGAGCCACAATCCACATAGAGAATAATGGAGCCTCCGGCACTGACCACCACCCGCACTCCACATAGAGAATAATAGGGCCTCCAGCACCGACCTCAGCCTGCAGAGCCACAATCCACATAGAGAATAATGGAGCCTCAGGCACTGACCATCACCCGCACTCCACATAGAGAATAATGGGGCCTCCAGCACCGACCTCCACCCGCAGAGCCACAATCCACATACAGAATAATGGAGCCTCCGGCACTGACCACCACCCGCACTCCACATAGAGAATAATGGAGCCTCCAGCACCGACCTCCACCCGCAGTCCACATAGAGAATAATTGAGCCTCAGGCACCGACCTCCACCTGCAGAGCCACAATCCACATAGAGAATAATGGAGCCTCCGGCACTGACCACCACCCGCACTCCACATAGAGAATAATGGGGCCTCCAGCACCGACCTCCACTCGCAGAGCCGCACTCCACATAGAGAATAATGGAGCCTCAGGCACCGACCTCCACCCGCAGAGCCGCACTCCACATAGAGAATAATGGAGCCTCCGGCACCTACCTCCACCCGCAGAGCCGCACTCCACATAGAGAATAATGGAGCCTCCGGCACCTACCTCCACCCGCAGAGCGACACTCCACATAGAGAATAATGGAGCCTCCGGCCCCGACCTCCACCCGCAGAGCCGCACTCCACATAGAGAATAATGGAGCCTCCAGCACCGACCTCCACCCGCAGAGCCGCACTCCACATAGAGAATAATGGAGCCTCCGGCACTGACCACCACCCGCACTCCACATAGAGAATAATGGAGCCTCCAGCACCGACCTCCACCCGCAGAGCCACAATCCACATAGAGAATAATGGAGCCTCCGGCACTGACCACCAACCGCACTCCACATAGAGAATGGAGCCTCCAGCACCGACCTCCACCCGCAGAGCCGCACTCCACATAGAGAATAATGGAGCCTCGAGCACCGACCTCCACCTGCAGAGCCACAATCCACATAGAGAATAATGGAGCCTCCGGCACTGACCACCACCCGCACTCCACATAGAGAATAATGGGGCCTCCAGCACCGACCTCCACCTGCAGAGCCACAATCCACATAGAGAATAATGGAGCCTCAGGCACTGACCACCACCCGCACTCCACATAGAGAATAATGGAGCCTCCAGCATCGACCTCCACCCGCAGAGCCGCACTCCACATAGAGAATAATGGAGCCTCCAGGACCGACCTCCACCCGCAGAGCCGCACTCCACATAGAGAATAATGGAGCCTCCGGCACTGACCACCACCCGCACTCCACATAGAGAATAATGGGGCCTCCAGCACCGACCTCCACCTGCAGAGCCACAATCCACATAGAGAATAATGGAGCCTCCGGCACTGACCACCACCCGCACTCCACATAGAGAATAATGGAGCCTCCGGCACTAACCTCCACCCGCACTCCACATAGAGAATAATGGAGCCTCCAGGACCGACCTCCACCCGCAGAGCCGCACTCCACATAGAGAATAATGGAGCCTCCGGCACCTACCTCCACCCGCAGAGCCGCACTCCACATAGAGAATAATGGAGCCTCCGGCACTGACCACCACCCGCACTCCACATAGAGAAAAATGGAGCCTCCAGCACCGACCTCCACCTGCAGAGCCACAATCCACATAGAGAATAATGGAGCCTCCGGCACTGACCACCACCCGCACTCCACATAGAGAATAATGGGGCCTCCAGCACCGACCTCCACCTGCAGAGCCACAATCCACATAGAGAATAATGGAGCCTCCGGCACTGACCAACACCCGCACTCCACATAGAGAATAATGGAGCCTCCAGCACCGACCTCCACCCGCAGAGCCACAATCCACATAGAGAATAATGGAGACTCCGGCACTGACCACCACCCGCACTCCACATAGAGAATGAAGCCTACAGCACCGACCTCCACCCGCAGAGCCGCACTCCACATGGAGAATAATGGAGCCTCCAGCACCGACCTCCACCTGCAGAGCCACAATCCACATAGAGAATAATGGAGCCTCCGGCACTGACCACCACCCGCACTCCACATAGAGAATAATGGGGCCTCCAGCACCGACCTCCACCTGCAGAGCCACAATCAACATAGAGAATAATGGAGCCTCCGGCACTGACCACCACCCGCACTCCACATAGAGAATAATGGGGCCTCCAGCACCGACCTCCACCCGCAGAGCCGCACTCCACATAGAGAATAATGGAGCCTCCGGCAGTGACCACCACCCGCACTCCACATAGAGAATAATGGAGCCTCCAGCACCGACCTGCACCCGCACTCCACATAGAGAATAATAGAGTCTCAGGCACCGACCTCCACCTGCAGAGCCACAATCCACATAGAGAATAATGGAGCCTCCGGCACTGACCTCCACCCGCACTCCACATAGAGAATAATGGGTCCTCCAGCACCGACCTCCACTCGCAGAGCCGCACTCCACATAGAGAATAATGGAGCCTCAGGCACCGACCTCCACCTGCAGATCCACAATCCACATAGAGAATAATGGAGCCTCCGACACTGACCACCACTCGCACTCCACATAGAGAATAATGGGGCCTCCAACACCGACCTTCACCCGCAGAGCCGCACTCGACAGAGAATAATGGAGCCTCCGGCACCTACCTCCACCGGCAGAGCCGCACTCCACATAGAGAATAATGGAGCCTTCAGCAACCAACCCCCACCCACAGAGCCACACTCCACATAGAGAATAATGGAGCCTCCGGCACTGACCATCACACGCACTCCACATAGAGAATAATGGAGCCTCCAGCACCGACCTCCACCCGCAGAGCCGCACTCCACATAGAGAATAATGGAGCCTCCATGAACGACCTCCACCCGCAGAGCCACAATCCACATAGAGAATAATAGAGCCTCAGGCACCGACCCCCACCCACAGAGCCGCACTCCACATAGAGAATAATGGAGCCTCCGGCACTAACCTCCACCCGCACTCCACATAGAGAATAATGGAGCCTCCAGCACCGACCTCCACCCGCAGAGCCGCACTCCACATAGAGAATAATGGAGCCTCCAGGACCGACCTCCACCCGCAGAGCCGCACTCCACATAGAGAATAATGGAGTCTCAGGCACCGACCCCCACCCACAGAGCCGCACTCCACATAGAGAATAATGGAGCCTCCGGCACTGACCACCACCCACACTCCACATAGAGAATAATGGGGCCTCCAGCACCGACCTCCACCTGCAGAGCCACAATCCACATAGAGAATAATGGAGCCTCCGGCACTGACCACCACCCGCACTCCACATAGAGAATAATGGAGCCTCCGGCACTGACCTCCACCCGCACTCCACATAGAGAATAATGGGGCCTCCAGCACCGACCTCCACCCGCAGAGCCGCACTCCACATAGAGAATAATGGAGCCTCAGGCACCGACCTCCACCTGCAGAGCCACAATCCACATAGAGAATAATGGAGCCTCCAGCACTGACCTCCACCAGCAGAGCCGCACTCCACATAGAGAATAATGGGGCCTCCAGCACTGACCTCCACCAGCAGAGCCGCACTCCACATAGAGAATAATGGAGCCTCCGGCACTGACCACCACCCGCACTCCACATAGAGAATAATGGAGCCTCCAGCACCGACCTCCACCCGCAGAGCCACAATCCACATAGAGAACAATGGAGCCTCCGGCACTGACCACCACCCGCACTCCACATAGAGAATAATGGAGCCTCCGGCACTGACCCCACCCGCAGAGCCGCACTCCACATAGAAAATAATGGGGCCTCCAGCACTGACCTCCACCAGCAGAGCCGCACTCCACAGAGAATAATGGAGCCTCCAGCACCGACCTCCACCCGCAGAGCCACAATCCACATAGAGAATAATGGAGCCTCCGGCACTGACCACCACCCGCACTCCACATAGAGAATAATGGAGCCTCCAGCACAGACCTCCACCCGCATTGCCGCACTCCACATAGAGAATAATGGAGCCTCCGGCACTGACCACCACCCGCACTCCACATAGAGAATAATGGAGCCTCCAGCACCGACCTCCACCCGCAGAGCCACAATCCACATAGAGAATAATGGAGCCTCCAGCACTGACCTCCACCCGCAGAGCCACAATCCACATAGAGAATAATGGAGCCTCCGGCACCTACCTCCACCCGCAGAGCCCCACTCCACATAGAGAGTAATGGGGCCTCCAGCACCGACCTCCACCCGCAGAGCCACAATCCACATAGAGAATAATGGGGCCTCCAGCACCGACCTCCACACGCAGAGCCACAATCCACATAGAGAATAATGGAGCCTCCGGCACCTACCTCCACCCGCAGAGCCCCACTCCACATAGAGAATAATGGGGCCTCCAGCACCCACCTCCACCCGCAGAGCCGCTCTCCACATAGAGAATAATGGGGCCTCCAGCACCGACCTCCACCCGTAGAGCCACAATCCACATAGAGAATAATGGAGCCTCCGGCACCTACCTCCACCCGCAGAGCCACAATCCACATAGAGAATAATGGAGCCTCCGGCACGGACCACCACCCGCACTCCACATAGAGAATAATGGGGCCTCCACCACCGACCTCCACTCGCAGAGCCGCACTCCACATAGAGAATAATGGGGCCTCCAGCACTGACCTCCACCCGCAGAGCCGCACTCCACATAGAGAATAATGGAGCCTCCGGCACCTACCTCCACCCGCAGAGCCACAATCCACATAGAGAATAATGGGGCCTCCAGCACCGACCTCCACCCGCAGAGCCACAATCCACATAGAGAATAATGGAGCCACCAGCACCGACCTCCACCCGCAGAGCCACAATCCACATAGAGAATAATGGAGCCTCCGGCACCTACCTCCACCCGCAGAGCCACAATCCACATAGAGAATAATGGGGCCTCCAGCACTGACCTCCACCAGCAGAGACACAATCCACTAGAGAATAATGGAGCCTCCGACACCGACCTCCACCCGCAGAGCCACAATCCACATAGAGAATAATGGAGCCTCCAGCACCCACCTCCACCCGCAGAGCCGCACTCCACATAGAGAATAATGGCGCCTCCGGCACCGACCTCCACCCGCAGAGCCGCACTCCACATAGAGAATAATGGAGCCTCCAGCACCGACCTCCACCCGCAGAGCCACAATCCACATAGAGAATAATGGAGCCTCCAGCACTGACCTCCACCCGCAGAGCCACACTCCACATAGAGAATAATGGAGCCTCCAGCACCGACCTCCACCCGCAGAGCCACAATCCACATAGAGAATAATGGAGCCTCCGGCACTGACCACCACCCGCACTCCACATAGAGAATAATGGAGCCTCCAGCACCGACCTCCACCCGCAGAGCCGCACTCCACATAGAGAATAATGGAGCCTCCGGCAGTGACCACCACCCGCACTCCACATAGAGAATAATGGAGCCTCCAGCACCGACCTGCACCCACACTCCACATAGAGAATAATAGAGCCTCAGGCACCGACCTCCACCTGCAGAGCCACAATCCACATAGAGAATAATGGAGCCTCTGGCACTGACCTCCACCCGCACTCCACATAGAGAATAATGGGGCCTCCAGCACCGACCTCCACCCGCAGAGCCGCATTCCACATAGAGAACAATGGAGCCTCCGGCACCTACCTCCACCCGCAGAGCCGCACTCCACATAGAGAATAATGGAGCCTCCGGCACCTACCTCCACCCGCAGAGCCACACTCCACATAGAGAATAATGGAGCCTCCAGCACCGACCTCCACCCGCAGAGCCGCACTCCACATAGAGAATAATGGAGCCTCCAGGACCGACCTCCACCCGCAGAGCCACAATCCACATAGAGAATAATGGAGCCTCAGGCACCGACCCCCACCCACAGAGCCGCACTCCACATAGAGAATAATGGAGCCTCCGGCACTAACCTCCACCCGCACTCCACATAGAGAATAATGGAGCCTCCAGCACCGACCTCCACCCGCAGAGCCGCACTCCACATAGAGAATAATGGAGCCTCCAGGACCGACCTCCACCCGCAGAGCCGCACTCCACATAGAGAATAATGGAGTCTCAGGCACCGACCCCCACCCACAGAGCCGCACTCCACATAGAGAATAATGGAGCCTCCGGCACTGACCACCACCCACACTCCACATAGAGAATAATGGGGCCTCCAGCACCGACCTCCACCTGCAGAGCGACAATCCACATAGAGAATAATGGAGCCTCCGGCACTGACCACCACCCGCACTCCATATAGAGAATAATGGAGCCTCCGGCACTGACCTCCACCCGCACTCCACATAGAGAATAATGGGGCCTCCAGCACCGACCTCCACCCGCAGAGCCGCACTCCACATAGAGAATAATGGAGCCTCAGGCACCGACCTCCACCTGCAGAGCCACAATCCACAGAGAATAATGGAGCCTCCGGCACTGACCACCACCCGCACTCCACATAGAGAATAATGGGGCCTCCAGCACCGACCTCCACCCGCAGAGCCGCACTCCACATAGAGAATAATGGAGCCTCCGGCACCCACCTCCACCCGCAGAGCCGCACTCCACATAGAGAATAATGGAGCCTCCGGCACCTACCTCCACCCGCAGAGAAGCACTCCACATAGAGAATAATGGAGCCTCCAGCACCGACCTCCACCCGCAGAGCCGCACTCCACATAGAGAATAATGGAGCCTCCAGCACCGACCTCCACCCGCAGAGCCGCACTCCACATAGAGAATAATGGAGCCTCCGGCACTGACCACCACCCGCACTCCACATAGAGAATAATGGAGCCTCCAGCACCGACCTCCACCCGCAGAGCCGCACTCCACATAGAGAATAATGGAGCCTCAGGCACTGACCACCACCCGCACTCCACATAGAGAATAATGGAGCCTCCGGCACTGACCACCACCCGCACTCCACATAGAGAATAATGGAGCCTCCAGCACCGACCTCCACCCGCAGAGCCGCACTCCACATAGAGAATAATGGAGCCTCCGGCACTGACCACCACCCGCACTCCACATAGAGAATAATGGAGCCTCCAGCACCGACCTCCACCCGCAGAGCCGCACTCCACATAGAGAATAATGGAGCCTCAGGCACTGACCACCACCCGCACTCCACATAGAGAATAATGGAGCCTCCAGCACCGACCTCCACCTGCAGAGCCACAATCCACATAGAGAATAATGGAGCCTCCAGCACTGACCACCACCCGCACTCCACATAGAGAATAATGGGGCCTCCAGCACCGACCTCCACCTGCAGAGCCACAATCCACATAGAGAATAATGGAGCCTCCGGCACTGACCACCACCCGCACTCCACATAGAGAATAATGGAGCCTCCAGCACCGACCTCCACCCGCAGAGCCACAATCCACATAGAGAATAATGGAGCCTCCAGCACGGACCTCCACCAGCAGAGCCGCACTCCACATAGAGAATAATGGGGCCTCCAGCACTGACCTCCACCAGCAGAGCCGCACTCCACATAGAGAATAATGGAGCCTCCGGCACTGACCACCACCCGCACTCCACATAAAGAATAATGGAGACTCCAGCACCGACCTCCACCCGCAGAGCCGCACTCCACATAGAGAATAATGGAGCCTCCGGCAGTGACCACCACTCGCACTCCACATAGAGAATAATGGAGCCTCCAGCACCGACCTCCACCCGCACTCCACATAAAGAATAATAGAGCCTCAGGCACCGACCTCCACCCGCAGAGCCGCACTCCACATAGAGAATAATGGAGCCTCCGGCAGTGACCACCACCCGCACTCCACATAGAGAATAATGGAGCCTCCGGCACTGACCTCCACCCGCACTCCACATAGAGAATAATGGGGCCTCCAGCACCGACCTCCACTCGCAGAGCCGCACTCCACATAGAGAATAATGGAGCCTCAGGCACCGACCTCCACCTGCAGAGCCACAATCCACATAGAGAATAATGGAGCCTCCGGCACTGACCACCACCCGCACTCCACATAGAGAATAATGGAGCCTCCAGCACCGACCTCCACCCGCAGAGCCGCACTCCACATAGAGAATAATGGAGCCTCTGGCACTGACCACCACCCGCACTCCACATAGAGAAAAATGGGGCCTCCAGCACCGACCTCCACCTGCAGAGCCACAATCCACATAGAGAATAATGGAGCCTCCAGCACTGACCTCCACCAGCAGAGCCGCACTCCACATAGAGAATAATGGAGCCTCCGGCACTGACCACCACCCGCACTCCACATAGAGAATAATGGAGCCTCCAGCACCGACCTCCACCCGCAGAGCCACAATCCACATAGAGAACAATGGAGCCTCCGGCACTGACCACCACCCGCACTCCACATAGAGAATAATGGAGCCTCCAGCACCGACCTCCACCCGCAGAGCCACACTCCACATAGAGAATAATGGAGCCTCCGGCACTGACCCCACCCGCAGAGCCGCACTCCACATAGAGAATAATGGGGCCTCCAGCACTGACCTCCACCAGCAGAGCCGCACTCAACAGAGAATAATGGAGCCTCCAGCACCGACCTCCAACCGCAGAGCCACAATCCACATAGAGAATAATGGAGCCTCCGGCACTGACCACCACCCGCAGTCCACATAGAGAATAATGGAGCCTCCAGCACCGACCTCCACCCGCAGAGCCGCACTCCACATAGAGAATAATGGAGCCTCCAGCACTGACCTCCACCATCAGAGCCGCACTCCACATAGAGAATAATGGAGCCTCCAGCACTGACCTCCACCCGCAGAGCCACAATCGACATAGAGAATAATGGAGCCTCCGGCACTGACCACCACCCGCACTCCACATAGAGAATAATGGAGCCTCCAGCACCGACCTCCACCCGCATTGCCGCACTCCACATAGAGAATAATGGAGCATCCGGCACTGACCACCACCCGCACTCCACATAGAGAATAATGGAGCCTCCAGCACCGACCTCCACCCGCAGAGCCACAATCCACATAGAGAATAATGGAGCCTCCAGCACTGACCTCCACCCGCAGAGCAACAATCCACATAGAGAATAATGGAGCCTCCGGCACCTACCTCCACCCGCAGAGCCCCACTCCACATAGAGAATAATGGGGCCTCCAGCACCGACCTCCACCCGCAGAGCCACAATCCACATAGAGAATAATGGGGCCTCCAGCACCGACCTCCATCCGCAGAGCCGCACTCCACATAGAGAATAATGGGGCCTCCAGCACCGACCTCCACCCGCAGAGCCACAATCCACATAGAGAATAATGGAGCCTCTGGCACTGACCACCACCCGCACTCCACATAGAGAAAAATGGGGCCTCCAGCACCGACCTCCACCTGCAGAGCCACAATCCACATAGAGAATAATGGAGCCTCCAGCACTGACCTCCAACAGCAGAGCCGCACTCCACATAGAGAATAATGGGCCCTCCAGCACTGACCTCCACCAGCAGAGCCGCACTCCACATAGAGAATAATGGAGCCTCCGGCACTGACCACCACCCGCACTCCACATAGAGAATAATGGAGCCTCCAGCACCGACCTCCACCCGCAGAGCCGCACTCCCAGAGAATAATGGAGCCTCCAGCACCGACCTCCACCCGCAGAGCCACAATCCACATAGAGAATAATGGAGCCTCCGGCACTGACCACCACCCGCACTCCACATAGAGAATAATGGAGCCTCCAGCACCGACCTCCACCCGCAGAGCCGCACTCCACATAGAGAATAATGGAGACTCCAGCACTGACCTCCACCAGCAGAGCCGCACTCCACATAGAGAATAATGGAGCCTCCAGCACTGACCTCCACGCGCAGAGCCACAATCGACATAGAGAATAATGGAGCCTCCGGCACCTACCTCCACCCGCAGAGCCACAATCCACATAGAGAATAATGGAGCCACCAGCACCTACCTCCACCCGCAGAGCCGCACTCCACATAGAGAATAATGGGGCCTCCAGCACCGACCTCCACCCGCAGAGCCACAATCCACATAGAGAATAATGGAGCCTCCGGCACCTACCTCCACCCGCAGAGCCCCATTCCACATAGAGAATAATGGGGCCTCCAGCACCGACCTCCACCTGCAGAGCCGCACTCCACATAGAGAATAATGGAGCCTCCAGCACCGACCTCCACCCGCAGAGCCACAATCCACAGAGAATAATGGAGCCTCCGGCACCTACCTCCACCCGCAGAGCCACAATCAACATAGAGAATAATGGGGCCTCCAGCACTGACCTCCACCAGCAGAGCCGCACTCCACAGAGAATAATGGAGCCTCCAGCACTGACCTCCACCCGCAGAGCCACAATCCACATAGAGAATAATGGAGCCTCCGGCACTGACCACCACCCGCACTCCACATAGAGAATAATGGAGCCTCCAGCACCGACCTCCACCCGCAGAGCCGCACTCCACATAGAGAATAATGGGGCCTCCAGCACCGACCTCCACCCGCAGAGCCACAATCCACATAGAGAATAATGGAGCCTCCGGCACCTACCTCCACCCGCAGAGCCCCACTCCACATAGAGAATAATGGGGCCTCCAGCACCGACCTCCACCCGCAGAGACACAATCCACTAGAGAATAATGGAGCCTCCGGCACCGACCTCCACCCGCAGAGCCACAATCCACATAGAGAATAATGGAGCCTCCAGCACTGACCTCCACCCGCAGAGCCACACTCCACATAGAGAAAAATGGAGCCTCCAGCACCGACCTCCACCCGCAGAGCCACAATCCACATAGAGAATAATGGAGCCTCCGGCACTGACCACCACCCGCACTCCACATAGAGAATAATGGAGCCTCCAGCACCGACCTCCACCCACAGAGCCGCACTCCACATAGAGAATAATGGAGCCTCCGGCAGTGACCACCACCCGCACTCCACATAGAGAATAATGGAGCCTCCAGCACCGACCTGCACCCGCACTCCACATAGAGAATAATAGAGCCTCAGGCACCGACCTCCACCTGCAGAGCCACAATCCACATAGAGAATAATGGATCCTCTGGCACTGACCTCCACCCGCACTCCACATAGAGAATAATGGGGCCTCCATCACCGACCTCCACCCGCAGAGCCGCATTCCACATAGAGAATAACGGAGCCTCCGGCACCTACCTCCACCCGCAGAGCCGCACTCCACATAGAGAATAATGGAGCCTCCAGCACCGGCCTCCACCCGCAGAGCCGCACTCCACATAGAGAATAATGGAGCCTCCAGGACCGACCTCCACCCGCAGAGCCACAATCCACATAGAGAATAATGGAGCCTCAGGCACCGACCCCCACCCACAGAGCCGCACTCCACATAGAGAATAATGGAGCCTCCGGCACTAACCTCCACCCGCACTCCACATAGAGAATAATGGAGCCTCCAGCACCGACCTCCACCCGCAGAGCCGCACTCCACATAGAGAATAATGGAGTCTCAGGCACCGACCCCCACCCACAGAGCCGCACTCCACAGAGAATAATGGAGCCTCCAGCACCGACCTCCACCCGCAGAGCCACAATCCACATAGAGAATAATGGAGCCTCCGGCACTGACCACCACCCGCACTCCACATAGAGAATAATGGAGCCTCCAGCACAGACCTCCACCCGCATTGCCGCACTCCACATAGAGAATAATGGAGCCTCCGGCACTGACCACCACCCGCACTCCACATAGAGAATAATGGAGCCTCCAGCACCGACCTCCACCCGCAGAGCCACAATCCACATAGAGAATAATGGAGCCTCCAGCACTGACCTCCACCCGCAGAGCCACAATCCACATAGAGAATAATGGAGCCTCCGGCACCTACCTCCACCCGCAGAGCCCCACTCCACATAGAGAGTAATGGGGCCTCCAGCACCGACCTCCACCCGCAGAGCCACAATCCACATAGAGAATAATGGGGCCTCCAGCACCGACCTCCACACGCAGAGCCACAATCCACATAGAGAATAATGGAGCCTCCGGCACCTACCTCCACCCGCAGAGCCCCACTCCACATAGAGAATAATGGGGCCTCCAGCACTGACCTCCACCCGCAGAGCCGCACTCCACATAGAGAATAATGGGGCCTCCAGCACCGACCTCCACCCGCAGAGCCACAATACACATAGAGAATAATGGAGCCTTCGGCACCTACCTCCACCCGCAGAGCCACAATCCACATAGAGAATAATGGGGCCTCCAGCACCGACCTCCACCCGCAGAGCCACAATCCACATAGAGAATAATGGAGCCACCAGCACCGACCTCCACCCGCAGAGCCACAATCCACATAGAGAATAATGGAGCCACCAGCACCGACCTCCACCCGCAGAGCCGCACTCCACATAGAGAATAATGGGGCCTCCAGCACCGACCTCCACCCGCAGAGCCACAATCCACATAGAGAATAATGGAGCCTCCGGCACCTACCTCCACCCGCAGAGCCACAATCCACATAGAGAATAATGGGGCCTCCAGCACTGACCTCCACCAGCAGAGACACAATCCACTAGAGAATAATGGAGCCTCCGACACCGACCTCCACCCGCAGAGCCACAATCCACATAGAGAATAATGGAGCCTCCAGCACCCACCTCCACCCGCAGAGCCGCACTCCACATAGAGAATAATGGCGCCTCCGGCACCGACCTCCACCCGCAGAGCCGCACTCCACATAGAGAATAATGGAGCCTCCAGCACCGACCTCCACCCGCAGAGCCACAATCCACATAGAGAATAATGGAGCCTCCAGCACTGACCTACACACGCAGAGCCACACTCCACATAGAGAATAATGGAGCCTCCAGCACCGACCTCCACCCGCAGAGCCACAATCCACATAGAGAATAATGGAGCCTCCGGCACTGACCACCACCCGCACTCCACATAGAGAATAATGGAGCCTCCAGCACCGACCTCCACCCGCAGAGCCGCACTCCACATAGAGAATAATGGAGCCTCCGGCAGTGACCACCACCCGCACTCCACATAGAGAATAATGGAGCCTCCAGCACCGACCTGCACCCACACTCCACATAGAGAATAATAGAGCCTCAGGCACCGACCTCCACCTGCAGAGCCACAATCCACATAGAGAATAATGGAGCCTCTGGCACTGACCTCCACCCGCACTCCACATAGAGAATAATGGGGCCTCCAGCACCGACCTCCACCCGCAGAGCCGCATTCCACATAGAGAACAATGGAGCCTCCGGCACCTACCTCCACCCGCAGAGCCGCACTCCACATAGAGAATAATGGAGCCTCCGGCACCTACCTCCACCCGCAGAGCCACACTCCACATAGAGAATAATGGAGCCTCCAGCACCGACCTCCACCCACAGAGCCGCACTCCACATAGAGAATAATGGAGCCTCCAGGACCGACCTCCACCCGCAGAGCCACAATCCACATAGAGAATAATGGAGCCTCAGGCACCGACCCCCACCCACAGAGCCGCACTCCACATAGAGAATAATGGAGCCTCCGGCACTAACCTCCACCCGCACTCCACATAGAGAATAATGGAGCCTCCAGCACCGACCTCCACCCGCAGAGCCGCACTCCACATAGAGAATAATGGAGCCTCCAGGACCGACCTCCACCCGCAGAGCCGCACTCCACATAGAGAATAATGGAGTCTCAGGCACCGACCCCCACCCACAGAGCCGCACTCCACATAGAGAATAATGGAGCCTCCGGCACTGACCACCACCCACACTCCACATAGAGAATAATGGGGCCTCCAGCACCGACCTCCACCTGCAGAGCCACAATCCACATAGAGAATAATGGAGCCTCCGGCACTGACCACCACCCGCACTCCATATAGAGAATAATGGAGCCTCCGGCACTGACCTCCACCCGCACTCCACATAGAGAATAATGGGGCCTCCAGCACCGACCTCCACCCGCAGAGCCGCACTCCACATAGAGAATAATGGAGCCTCAGGCACCGACCTCCACCTGCAGAGCCACAATCCACAGAGAATAATGGAGCCTCCGGCACTGACCACCACCCGCACTCCACATAGAGAATAATGGGGCCTCCAGCACCGACCTCCACCCGCAGAGCCGCACTCCACATAGAGAATAATGGAGCCTCCGGCACCCACCTCCACCCGCAGAGCCGCACTCCACATAGAGAATAATGGAGCCTCCGGCACCTACCTCCACCCGCAGAGAAGCACTCCACATAGAGAATAATGGAGCCTCCAGCACCGACCTCCACCCGCAGAGCCGCACTCCACATAGAGAATAATGGAGCCTCCGGCACCGACCTCCACCCGCAGAGCCGCACTCCACATAGAGAATAATGGAGCCTCCGGCACTGACCACCACCCGCACTCCACATAGAGAATAATGGAGCCTCCAGCACCGACCTCCACCCGCAGAGCCGCACTCCACATAGAGAATAATGGAGCCTCAGGCACTGACCACCACCCGCACTCCACATAGAGAATAATGGAGCCTCCGGCACTGACCACCACCCGCACTCCACATAGAGAATAATGGAGCCTCCAGCACCGACCTCCACCCGCAGAGCCGCACTCCACATAGAGAATAATGGAGCCTCAGGCACTGACCACCACCCGCACTCCACATAGAGAATAATGGAGCCTCCAGCACCGACCTCCACCTGCAGAGCCACAATCCACATAGAGAATAATGGAGCCTCCAGCACTGACCACCACCCGCACTCCACATAGAGAATAATGGGGCCTACAGCACCGACCTCCACCTGCAGAGCCACAATCCACATAGAGAATAATGGAGCCTCCGGCACTGACCACCACCCGCACTCCACATAGAGAATAATGGAGCCTCCAGCACCGACCTCCACCCGCAGAGCCACAATCCACATAGAGAATAATGGAGCCTCCAGCACTGACCTCCACCAGCAAAGCCGCACTCCACATAGAGAATAATGGCGCCTCCGGTACTGACCACCACCCGCACTCCACATAGAGAATAATGGGGCCTCCAGCACCGACCTCCACCTGCAGAGCCACAATCCACATAGAGAATAATGGAGCCTCCGGCACTGACCACCACCCGCACTCCACATAGAGAATAATGGAGCCTCCAGCACCGACCTCCACCCGCAGAGCCACAATCCACATAGAGAATAATGGAGCCTCCAGCACTGACCTCCACCAGCAGAGCCGCACTCCACATAGAGAAAAATGGGGCCTCCAGCACTGACCTCCACCAGCAGAGCCGCACTCCACATAGAGAATAATGGAGCCTCCGGCACTGACCACCACCCGCACTCCACATAAAGAATAATGGAGACTCCAGCACCGACCTCCACCCGCAGAGCCGCACTCCACATAGAGAATAATGGAGCCTCCGGCAGTGACCACCACTCGCACTCCACATAGAGAATAATGGAGCCTCCAGCACCGACCTCCACCCGCACTCCACATAAAGAATAATAGAGCCTCAGGCACCGACCTCCACCCGCAGAGCCGCACTCCACATAGAGAATAATGGAGCCTCCGGCAGTGACCACCACCCGCACTCCACATAGAGAATAATGGAGCCTCCGGCACTGACCTCCACCCGCACTCCACATAGAGAATAATGGGGCCTCCAGCACCGACCTCCACTCGCAGAGCCGCACTCCACATAGAGAATAATGGAGCCTCAGGCACCGACCTCCACCTGCAGAGCCACAATCCACATAGAGAATAATGGAGCCTCCGGCACTGACCACCACCCGCACTCCACATAGAGAATAATGGAGCCTCCAGCACCGACCTCCACCCGCAGAGCCGCACTCCACATAGAGAATAATGGAGCCTCTGGCACTGACCACCACCCGCACTCCACATAGAGAAAAATGGGGCCTCCAGCACCGACCTCCACCTGCAGAGCCACAATCCACATAGAGAATAATGGAGCCTCCAGCACTGACCTCCACCAGCAGAGCCGCACTCCACATAGAGAATAATGGGGCCTCCAGCACTAACCTCCACCAGCAGAGCCGCACTCCACATAGAGAATAATGGAGCCTCCGGCACTGACCACCACCCGCACTCCACATAGAGAATAATGGAGCCTCCAGCACCGACCTCCACCCGCAGAGCCACAATCCACATAGAGAACAATGGAGCCTCCGGCACTGACCACCACCCGCACTCCACATAGAGAATAATGGAGCCTCCAGCACCGACCTCCACCCGCAGAGCCACACTCCACATAGAGAATAATGGAGCCTCCGGCACTGACCCCACCCGCAGAGCCGCACTCCACATAGAGAATAATGGGGCCTCCAGCACTGACCTCCACCAGCAGAGCCACAATCCACATAGAGAATAATGGAGCCTCCGGCACTGACCACCACCCGCAGTCCACATAGAGAATAATGGAGCCTCCAGCACCGACCTCCACCCGCAGAGCCGCACTCCACATAGAGAATAATGGAGCCTCCAGCACTGACCTCCACCAGCAGAGCCGCACTACACATAGAGAATAATGGAGCCTCCAGCACTGACCTCCACCCGCAGAGCCACAATCGACATAGAGAATAATGGAGCCTCCGGCACTGACCACCATCCGCACTCCACATAGAGAATAATGGAGCCTCCAGCACCGACCTCCACCCGCATTGCCGCACTCCACATAGAGAATAATGGAGCATCCGGCACTGACCACCACCCGCACTCCACATAGAGAATAATGGAGCCTCCAGCACCGACCTCCACCCGCAGAGCCACAATCCACATAGAGAATAATGGAGCCTCCAGCACTGACCTCCACCCGCAGAGCAACAATCCACATAGAGAATAATGGGGCCTCCAGCACCGACCTCCACCCGCAGAGCCACAATCCACATAGAGAATAATGGGGCCTCCAGCACCGACCTCCATCCGCAGAGCCGCACTCCACATAGAGAATAATGGGGCCTCCAGCACCGACCTCCACCCGCAGAGCCACAATCCACATAGAGAATAATGGAGCCTCTGGCACTGACCACCACCCGCACTCCACATAGAGAAAAATGGGGCCTCCAGCACCGACCTCCACCTGCAGAGCCACAATCCACATAGAGAATAATGGAGCCTCCAGCACTGACCTCCACCAGCAGAGCCGCACTCCACATAGAGAATAATGGGCCCTCCAGCACTGACCTCCACCAGCAGAGCCGCACTCCACATAGAGAATAATGGAGCCTCCGGCACTGACCACCACCCGCACTCCACATAGAGAATAATGGAGCCTCCAGCACCGACCTCCACCCGCAGAGCCGCACTCCACAGAGAATAATGGAGCCTCCAGCACCGACCTCCACCCGCAGAGCCACAATCCACATAGAGAATAATGGAGCCTCCGGCACTGACCACCACCCGCACTCCACATAGAGAATAATGGAGCCTCCAGCACCGACCTCCACCCGCAGAGCCGCACTCCACATAGAGAATAATGGAGACTCCAGCACTGACCTCCACCAGCAGAGCCGCACTCCACATAGAGAATAATGGAGCCTCCAGCACTGACCTCCACCCGCAGAGCCACAATCGACATAGAGAATAATGGAGCCTCCGGCACCTACCTCCACCCGCAGAGCCACAATCCACATAGAGAATAATGGAGCCACCAGCACCTACCTCCACCCGCAGAGCCGCACTCCACATAGAGAATAATGGGGCCTCCAGCACCGACCTCCACCCGCAGAGCCACAATCCACATAGAGAATAATGGAGCCTCTGGCACCTACCTCCACCCGCAGAGCCCCATTCCACATAGAGAATAATGGGGCCTCCAGCACCGACCTCCACCTGCAGAGCCGCACTCCACATAGAGAATAATGGAGCCTCCAGCACCGACCTCCACCCGCAGAGCCACAATCCACAGAGAATAATGGAGCCTCCGGCACCTACCTCCACCCGCAGAGCCACAATCAACATAGAGAATAATGGGGCCTCCAGCACTGACCTCCACCAGCAGAGCCGCACTCCACAGAGAATAATGGAGCCTCCAGCACTGACCTCCACCCGCAGAGCCACAATCCACATAGAGAATAATGGAGCCTCCGGCACTGACCACCACCCGCACTCCACATAGAGAATAATGGAGCCTCCAGCACCGACCTCCACCCGCAGAGCCGCACTCCACATAGAGAATAATGGGGCCTCCAGCACCGACCTCCACCCGCAGAGCCACAATCCACATAGAGAATAATGGAGCCTCCGGCACCTACCTCCACCCGCAGAGCCCCACTCCACATAGAGAATAATGGGGCCTCCAGCACCGACCTCCACCCGCAGAGACACAATCCACTAGAGAATAATGGAGCCTCCGGCACCGACCTCCACCCGCAGAGCCACAATCCACATAGAGAATAATGGAGCCTCCAGCACTGACCTCCACCCGCAGAGCCACACTCCACATAGAGAATAATGGAGCCTCCAGCACCGACCTCCACCCGCAGAGCCACAATCCACATAGAGAATAATGGAGCCTCCAGCACCGACCTGCACCCGCACTCCACATAGAGAATAATAGAGCCTCAGGCACCGACCTCCACCTGCAGAGCCACAATCCACATAGAGAATAATGGATCCTCTGGCACTGACCTCCACCCGCACTCCACATAGAGAATAATGGGGCCTCCATCACCGACCTCCACCCGCAGAGCCGCATTCCACATAGAGAATAACGGAGCCTCCGGCACCTACCTCCACCCGCAGAGCCGCACTCCACATAGAGAATAATGGAGCCTCCAGCACCGGCCTCCACCCGCAGAGGCGCACTCCACATAGAGAATAATGGAGCCTCCAGGACCGACCTCCACCCGCAGAGCCACAATCCACATAGAGAATAATGGAGCCTCAGGCACCGACCCCCACCCACAGAGCCGCACTCCACATAGAGAATAATGGAGCCTCCGGCACTAACCTCCACCCGCACTCCACATAGAGAATAATGGAGCCTCCAGCACCGACCTCCACCCGCAGAGCCGCACTCCACATAGAGAATAATGGAGTCTCAGGCACCGACCCCCACCCACAGAGCCGCACTCCACATAGAGAATAATGGAGCCTCCGGCACTGACCAACACCCACACTACATATAGAGAATAATGGAGCCTCCGGCACTGACCTCCACCTGCAGAGCCACAATCCACATAGAGAATAATGGAGCCTCCGGCACTGACCACCACCCGCACTCCATATAGAGAATAATGGAGCCTCCGGCACTGACCTCCACCCGCACTCCACATAGAGAATAATGGGGCCTCCAGCACCGACCTCCACCCGCAGAGCCGCACTCCACATATAGAATAATGGAGTCTCAGGCACCGACCTCCACCTGCAGAGCCACAATCCACATAGAGAATAATGGAGCCTCCGGCACTGACCACCACCCGCACTCCACATAGAGAATAATGGGGCCTCCAGCACCGACCTCCACCCGCAGAGCCGCACTCCACAGAGAATAATGGAGCCTCCGGCACCCACCTCCACCCGCAGAGCCGCACTCCACAGAGAATAATGGAGCCTCCGGCACCCACCTCCACCCGCAGAGCCGCACTCCACATAGAGAATAATGGAGTCTCAGGCACCGACCCCCACCCACAGAGCCGCACTCCACATAGAGAATAATGGAGCCTCCGGCACTGACCAACACCCACACTACATATAGAGAATAATGGAGCCTCCGGCACTGACCTCCACCTGCAGAGCCACAATCCACATAGAGAATAATGGAGCCTCCGGCACTGACCACCACCCGCACTCCATATAGAGAATAATGGAGCCTCCGGCACTGACCTCCACCCGCACTCCACATAGAGAATAATGGGGCCTCCAGCACCGACCTCCACCCGCAGAGCCGCACTCCACATATAGAATAATGGAGCCTCAGGCACCGACCTCCACCTGCAGAGCCACAATCCACATAGAGAATAATGGAGCCTCCGGCACTGACCACCACCCGCACTCCACATAGAGAATAATGGGGCCTCCAGCACCGACCTCCACCCGCAGAGCCGCACTCCACAGAGAATAATGGAGCCTCCGGCACCCACCTCCACCCGCAGAGCCGCACTCCACAGAGAATAATGGAGCCTCCGGCACCCACCTCCACCCGCAGAGCCGCACTCCACATAGAGAATAATGGAGCCTCCGGCACCTACCTCCACCCGCAGAGCCGCACTCCACATAGAGAATAATGGAGCCTCCAGCACCGACCTCCACCCGCAGAGCCGCACTCCACATAGAGAATAATGGAGCCTCCAGCACCGACCTCCACCCGCAGAGCCGCACTCCACATAGAGAATAATGGAGCCTCCGGCACTGACCACCACCCGCACTCCACATAGAGAATAATGGAGCCTCCAGCACCGACCTCCACCCGCAGAGCCGCACTCCACATAGAGAATAATGGAGCCTCAGGCACTGACCACCACCCGCACTCCACATAGAGAATAATGGAGCCTCCGGCACTGACCACCACCCGCACTCCACATAGAGAATAATGGAGCCTCCAGCACCGACCTCCAGCCGCAGAGCCGCACTCCACATAGAGAATAATGGAGCCTCAGGCACTGACCACCACCCGCACTCCACATAGAGAATAATGGAGCCTCCAGCACCGACCTCCACCTGCAGAGCCACAATCCACATAGAGAATAATGGAGCCTCCGGCACTGACCACCACCCGCACTCCACATAGAGAATAATGGGGCCTCCAGCACCGACCTCCACCTGCAGAGCCACAATCCACATAGAGAATAATGGAGCCTCCGGCACTGACCACCACCCGCACTCCACATAGAGAATGGAGCCTACAGCACCGACCTCCACCCGCAGAGCCGCACTCCACATAGAGAATAATGGAGCCTCCAGCACTGACCTCCACCAGCAAAGCCGCACTCCACATAGAGAATAATGGCGCCTCCGGTACTGACCACCACCCGCACTCCACATAGAGAATAATGGGGCCTCCAGCACCGACCTCCACCTGCAGAGCCACAATCCACATAGAGAATAATGGAGCCTCCGGCACTGACCACCACCCGCACTCCACATAGAGAATAATGTGGCCTCCAGCACCGACCTCCACCCGCAGAGCCACAATCCACATAGAGAATAATGGAGCCTCCAGCACTGACCTCCACCAGCAGAGCCTCACTCCACATAGAGAATAATGGGGCCTCCAGCACTGACCTCCACCAGCAGAGCCGCACTCCACATAGAGAATAATGGAGCCTCCGGCACTGACCACCACCCGCACTCCACATAGAGAATAATGGAGCCTCCAGCACCGACGTCCACCCGCAGAGCAGCACTCCACATAGAGAATAATGGAGCCTCCGGCAGTGACCACCACCCGCACTCCACATAGAGAATAATGGAGCCTCCAGCACCGACCTCCACCCGCACTCCACATAAAGAATAATAGAGCCTCAGGCACCGACCTCCACCTGCAGAGCCACAATCCACATAGAGAATAATGGAGCCTCCGGCACTGACCTCCACCCGCACTCCACATAGAGAATAATGGGGCCTCCAGCACCGACCTACACTCGCAGAGCCGCACTCCACATAGAGAATAAAGGAGCCTCAGGCACCGACCTCCACCTGCAGAGCCACAATCCACATAGAGAATAATGGAGCCTCCGGCACTGACCACCACCCGCACTCCACATAGAGAATAATGGAGCCTCCAGCACCGACCTCCACCCGCAGAGCCGCACTCCACATAGAGAATAATGGAGCCTCAGGCACTGACCACCACCCGCACTCCACATAGAGAATAATGGGGCCTCCAGCACCGACCTCCACCTGCAGAGCCACAATCCACATAGAGAATAATGGAGCCTCAGGCACTGACCACCACCCGCACTCCACATAGAGAATAATGGGGCCTCCAGCACCGACCTCCACCTGCAGAGCCACAATCCACTTAGAGAATAATGGAGCCTCCAGCACTGACCTCCACCAGCAGAGCCGCACTCCACATAGAGAATAATTGAGCCTCCGGCACTGACCACCACCCGCACTCCACATAGAGAATAATGGAGCCTCCAGCACCGACCTCCACCCGCACTCCACATAAAGAATAATAGAGCCTCAGGCACCGACCTCCACCTGCAGAGCCACAATCCACATAGAGAATAATGGAGCCTCCGGCACTGACCACCACCCGCACTCCACATAGAGAAAAATGGGGCCTCCAGCACCGACCTCCACATGCAGAGCCACAATCCACATAGAGAATAATGGAGCCTCCAGCACTGACCTCCACCAGCAGAGCCGCACTCCACATAGAGAATAATGGGGCCTTCAGCACTGACCTCCACCAGCAGAGCCGCACTCCACATAGAGAATAATGGAGCCTCCGGCACTGACCACCACCCGCACTCCACATAGAGAATAATGGAGCCTCCAGCACCGACCTCCACCCGCAGAGCCACAATCCACATAGAGAACAATGGAGCCTCCGGCACTGACCACCACCCGCACTCCACATAGAGAATAATGGAGCCTCCAGCACCGACCTCCACCCGCAGAGCCGCACTCCACATAGAGAATAATGGAGCCTCCGGCACTGACCCCACCCGCAGAGCCGCACTCCACAGAGAATAATGGAGCCTCCAGCACCGACCTCCACCCGCAGAGCCACAATCCACATAGAGAATAATGGAGCCTCCAGCACCGAACTCCACCCGCAGAGCCGCACTCCACATAGAGAATAATGGAGCCTCCAGCACTGACCTCCACCAGCAGAGCCACAATCCACATAGAGAATAATGGAGCCTCCAGCACCGAACTCCACCCGCAGAGCCGCACTCCACATAGAGAATAATGGAGCCTCCAGCACTGACCTCCACCAGCAGAGCCGCACTCCACATAGAGAATAATGGAGCCTCCAGCACTGACCTCCACCCGCAGAGCCACAATCGACAGAGAATAATGGAGCCTCCGGCACTGACCACCACCCGCACTCCACATAGAGAATAATGGAGCCTCCAGCACCGACCTCCACCCGCATTGCCGCACTCCACATAGAGAATAATGGAGCATCCGGAACTGAACACCACCCGCACTCCACATAGAGAATAATGGAGCCTCCAGCACCGACCTCCACCCGCAGTGCCACAATCCACATAGAGAATAATGGAGCCTCCAGCACTGACCTCCACCCGCAGAGCAACAATCCACATAGAGAATAATGGAGCCTCCGGCACCTACCTCCACCCGCAGAGCCCCACTCCACATAGAGAATAATGGGGCCTCCAGCACCGACCTCCACCCGCAGAGCCACAATCCACATAGAGAATAATGGGGCCTCCAGCACCGACCTCCATCCGCAGAGCCGCACTCCACATAGAGAATAATGGGGCCTCCAGCACCGACCTCCACCCACAGAGCCACAATCCACATAGAGAATAATGGAGCCTCTGGCACTGACCACCACCCGCACTCCACATAGAGAAAAATGGGGCCTCCAGCACAGACCTCCACCTGCAGAGCCACAATCCACATAGAGAATAATGGAGCCTCCAGCACTGACCTCCACCAGCAGAGCCGCACTCCACATAGAGAATAATGGGGCCTCCAGCACTGACCTCCACCAGCAGAGCCGCACTCCACATAGAGAATAATGGAGCCTCCGGCACTGACCACCACCCGCGCTCCACATAGAGAATAATGGAGCCTCCAGCACCGACCTCCACCCGCAGAGCCACAATCCACATAGAGAACAATGGAGCCTCCGGCACTGACCACCACCCGCACTCCACATAGAGAATAATGGAGCCTCCAGCACCGACCTCCACCCGCAGAGCCACACTCCACATAGAGAATAATGGAGCCTCCGGCACTGACCCCACCCGCAGAGCCGCACTCCACATAGAGAATAATGGGGCCTCCAGCACTGACCTCCACCAGCAGAGCCGCACTCCACAGAGAATAATGGAGCCTCCAGCACCGACCTCCACCCGCAGAGCCACAATCCACATAGAGAATAACGGAGCCTCCGGCACTGACCACCACCCGCACTCCACATAGAGAATAATGGAGCCTCCAGCACCGACCTCCACCCGCAGAGCCGCACTCCACATAGAGAATAATGGAGCCTCCAGCACTGACCTCCACCAGCAGAGCCGCACTCCACATAGAGAATAATGGAGCATCCGGCACTGACCACCACCCGCACTCCACATAGAGAATAATGGAGCCTCCAGCACCGACCTCCACCCGCAGAGCCACAATCCACATAGAGAATAATGGAGCCTCCAGCACTGACCTCCACCCGCAGAGCAACAATCCACATAGAGAATAATGGAGCCTCCGGCACCTACCTCCACCCGCAGAGCCCCACTCCACATAGAGAATAATGGGGCCTCCAGCACCGACCTCCACCCGCAGAGCCACAATCCACATAGAGAATAATGGGGCCTCCAGCACCGACCTCCATCCGCAGAGCCGCACTCCACATAGAGAATAATGGGGCCTCCAGCACCGACCTCCACCCGCAGAGCCACAATCGACTTAGAGAATAATGGGGCCTCCAGCACCGACCTCCACCCGCAGAGCCACAATCCACATAGAGAATAATGGAGCCTCCGGCACCTACCTCCACCCGCAGAACCACAATCTACATAGAGAATAATGGAGCCTCCGGCACTGACCACCACCCGCACTCCATATAGAGAATGGAGCCTACAGCACCGACCTCCACCCGCAGAGCCGCACTCCATATAGAGAACAATGGAGCCTCCAGCACTGACCTCCACCAGCAAAGCCGCACTCCACATAGAGAATAATGGCGCCTCCGGTACTGACCACCACCCGCACTCCACATAGAGAATAATGTGGCCTCCAGCACCGACCTCCACCCGCAGAGCCACACTCCACATAGAGAATAATGGAGCCTCCAGCACTGACCTCCACCAGCAGAGCCGCACTCCACATAGAGAATAATGGGGCCTCCAGCACTGACCTCCACCAGCAGAGCCGCACTCCACATAGAGAATAATGGAGCCTCCTGCACTGACCACCACCCGCACTCCACATAGAGAATAATGGAGCCTCCAGCACCGACCTCCACCCGCAGAGCCACAATCCACATAGAGAATAATTGAGCCTCCGGCACTGACCACCACCCGCACTCCACTTAGAGAATAATGGAGCCTCCAGCACCGACCTCCACCCGCAGAGCCGCACTCCACATAGAGAATAATGGAGCCTCCTGCACTGACCACCACCCGCACTCCACATAGAGAATAATGGAGCCTCCAGCACCGACCTCCACCCGCAGAGCCACAATCCACATAGAGAATAATTGAGCCTCCGGCACTGACCACCACCCGCACTCCACATAGAGAATAATGGAGCCTCCAGCACCGACCTCCACCCGCACTCCACATAAAGAATAATAGAGCCTCAGGCACCGACCTCCACCTGCAGAGCCACAATCCACATAGAGAATAATGGAGCCTCCGGCACTGACCTCCACCCGCACTCCACATAGAGAATAATGGGGCCTCCAGCACCGACCTCCACTCGCAGAGCCGCACTCCACATAGAGAATAATGGAGCCTCAGGCACCGACCTCCACCTGCAGAGCCACAATCCACATAGAGAATAATGGAGCCTCCGGCACTGACCACCACCCGCACTCCACATAGAGAATAATGGTGCCTCCAGCACCGACCTCCACCCGCAGAGCCGCACTCCACATAGAGAACAATGGAGCCTCCGGCACCTACCTCCACCGGCAGAGCCGCACTCCACATAGAGAATAATGGAGCCTCCGGCCCCGACCTCCACCCGCAGAGCCGCACTCCACATAGAGAATAATGGAGCCTCCAGCACCGACCTCCACCCGCAGAGCCGCACTCCACATAGAGAATAATGGAGCCTCCGGCACTGACCACCACCCA
Organism: Dendrobates tinctorius; assembly: GCF_039654945.1. Lineage (NCBI taxonomy): Eukaryota > Metazoa > Chordata > Amphibia > Anura > Dendrobatidae > Dendrobates > Dendrobates tinctorius. Next base: position 4,632,516 of record NW_027361674.1, read on the forward strand.
CACTCCACATAGAGAATAATGGAGCCTCCAGCACCGAACTCCACCCGCAGAGCCGCACTCCACATAGAGAATAATGGAGCCTCCGGCACTGACCACCACCCGCACTCCACATAGAGAATCATGGGGCCTCCAGCACTGACCTCCACCTGCAGAGCCACAATCCACTTAGAGAATAATGGAGCCTCCGGCACTGACCACCACCCGCACTCCACATAGAGAATAATGGGGCCTCCAGCACCGACCTCCACCTGCAGAGCCACAATCCACATAGAGAATAATGGAGCCTCTGGCACTGACCACCACCCGCACTCCACATAGAGAAAAATGGGGCCTCCAGCACCGACCTCCACCTGCAGAGCCACAATCCACATAGAGAATAATGGAGCCTCCAGCACTGACCTCCACCAGCAGAGCCGCACTCCACATAGAGAATAATGGGGCCTCCAGCACTGACCTCCACCAGCAGAGCCGCACTCCACATAGAGAATAATGGAGCCTCCGGCACTGACCACCACCCGCACTCCACATAGAAAATAATGGAGCCTCCAGCACCGACCTCCACCCGCAGAGCCACAATCCACATAGAGAATAATGGAGCCTCCGGCACTGACCCCACCCGCAGAGCCGCACTCCACATAGAGAATAATGGGGCCTCCATCACTGACCTCCACCAGCAGAGCCGCACTCCACAGAGAATAATGGAGCCTCCAGCACCGACCTCCACCCGCAGAGCCACAATCCACATAGAGAATAATGGAGCCTCCGGCACTGACCACCACCCGCACTCCACATAGAGAATAATGGAGCCTCCAGCACCGACCTCCACCCGCAGAGCCACAATCCACATAGAGAATAATGGAGCCTCCAGCACTGACCTCCACCCGCAGAGCCGCACTCCACATAGAGAATAATGGGGCCTCCAGCACCGACCTCCACCCGCAGAGCCACAATCCACATAGAGAATAATGGAGCCTCCGGCACCTACCTCCACCAGCAGAGCCACAATCCACATAGAGAATAATGGAGCCACAAGCACCGACCTCCACCCGCAGAGCCGCACTCCACATAGAGAATAATGGGGCCTCCAGCACCGACCTCCACCCGCAGAGCCACAATCCACATAGAGAATAATGGAGCCTCCGGCACCTACCTCCACCCGCAGAGCCCCACTCCACATAGAGAATAATGGGGCCTCCAGCACCGACCTCCACCCGCAGAGCCGCACTCCACATAGAGAATAATGGAGCCTCCAGCACCGACCTCCACCCGCAGAGCCACAATCCACATAGAGAATAATGGAGCATACGGCACCTACCTCCACCCGCAGAGCCACAATCCACATAGAGAATAATGGGGCCTCCAGCACAGACCTCCACCAGCAGAGCCGCACTCCACAGAGAATAATGGAGCCTCCAGCACTGACCTCCACCCGCAGAGCCACAATCCACATAGAGAATAATGGAGCCTCCGGCACTGACCACCACCCGCACTCCACATAGAGAATAATGGAGCCTCCAGCACCGACCTCCACCCGCAGAGCCGCACTCCACATAGAGAATAATGGGGCCTCCAGCACCGACCTCCACCCGCAGAGCCACAATCCACATAGAGAATAATGGAGCCTCCAGCACCGACCTCCACCCGCAGAGCCACAATCCACATAGAGAATAATGGAGCCTCCGGCACTGACCACCACCCGCACTCCACATAGAGAATAATAGAGCCTCAGGCACCGACCTCCACCTGCAGAGCCACAATCCACATAGAGAATAATAGAGCCTCCGGCACTGACCTCCACCCGCACTCCACATAGAGAATAATGGGGCCTCCAGCACCGACCTCCACCCGCAGAGCCGCACTCCACATAGAGAATAATGGCGCCTCCGGCACCGACCTCCACCCGCAGAGCCGCACTCCACATAGAGAATAATGGCGCCTCCGGCACCGACCTCCACCCGCAGAGCCGCACTCCACATAGAGAATAATGGAGCCTCCAGCACTGACCTCCACCCGCAGAGCCACACTCCACATAGAGAATAATGGAGCCTCCAGCACCGACCTCCACCCGCAGAGCCACAATCCACATAGAGAATAATAGAGCCTCTGGCACTGACCTCCACCCGCACTCCACATAGAGAATAATGGGGCCTCCAGCACCGACCTCCACCCGCAGAGCTGCACTCCACATAGAGAATAATGGGGCCTCCAGCACTGACCTCCACCCGCAGAGCCGCACTCCACATAGAGAATTATGGGGCCTCCAGCACCGACCTCCACCCGCAGAGCCACAATCCACATAGAGAATAATGGAGCCTCCGGTACCTACCTCCACCCGCAGAGCCACAATCCACATAGAGAATAATGGGGCCTCCAGCACTGACCTCCACCAGCAGAGCCGCACTCCACAGAGAATAATGGAGCCTCCAGCACTGACCTCCACCCGCAGAGCCACAATCCACATAGAGAATAATGGAGCCTCCGGCACTGACCACCACCCGCACTCCACATAGAGAATAATGGAGCCTCCAGCACCGACCTCCACCCGAAGAGCCGCACTCCACATAGAGAATAATGGGGCCTCCAGCACCGACCTCAACCCGCAGAGCCACAATCCACATAGAGAATAATGGAGCCTCCGGCACCTACCTCCACCCGCAGAGCCACAATCCACATAGAGAATAATGGAGCCTCCAGCACCCACCTCCACCCGCAGAGCCGCACTCCACATAGAGAATAATGGCGCCTCCGGCACCGACCTCCACCCGCAGAGCCGCACTCCACATAGAGAATAATGGAGCCTCCAGCACCGACCTCCACCCGCAGAGCCACAATCCACATAGAGAATAATGGAGCCTCCAGCACTGACCTCCACCCGCAGAGCCACATTCCACATAGAGAATAATGGAGCCTCCAGCACCGACCTCCACCCGCAGAGCCACAATCCACATAGAGAATCATGGAGCCTCCGGCACCGACCACCACCCGCACTCCACATAGAGAATAATGGAGCCTCCAGCACCGACCTCCAACCGCAGAGCCGCACTCCACATAGAGAATAATGGAGCCTCCGGCAGTGACCACCACCAGCACTCCACATAGAGAATAATGGAGCCTCCAGCACCGACCTGCACCCACACTCCATATAGAGAATAATAGAGCCTCAGGCACCGACCTCCACCTGCAGAGCCACAATCCACATAGAGAATAATGGAGCCTCCGGCACTGACCTCCACCCGCACTCCACATAGAGAATAATGGGGCCTCCAGCACCGACCTCCACTCGCAGAGACGCACTCCACATAGAGAATAATGGAGCCTCAGGCACCGACCTCCACCTGCAGAGCCACAATCCACATAGAGAATAATGGAGCCTCCGGCACCGACCTCCACCCGCAGAGCCAAAATCCACATAGATAATAATGGAGCCTCCGGCACTGACCACCACCCGCACTCCACATAGAGAATGGAGCCTCCAGCACCGACCTCCACCCGCAGAGCCGCACTCCACATAGAGAATAATGGAGCCTCCGGCACTGACCACCACCCGCACTCCACATAGAGAATGGAGCCTCCAGCACCGACCTCCACCCGCAGAGCCACACTCCACATAGAGAATAATGGAGCCTCGAGCACCGACCTCCACCTGCAGAGCCACAATCCACATAGAGAATAATGGAGCCTCAGGCACTGACCACCACACGCACTCCACATAGAGAATAATGGGGCCTCCAGCACCGACCTCCACCCGCAGAGCCACAATCCACCTAGAGAATAATGGAGCCTCAGGCACTGACCACCACCCGCACTCCACATAGAGAATAATGGAGCCTCCAGCACCGACCTCCACCTGCAGAGCCACAATCCACATAGAGAATAATGGAGCCTCCGGCACCGACCTCCACCCGCAGAGCCGCACTCCACATAGAGAATAATGGAGCCTCCAGCACCGACCTCCACCCGCAGAGCCGCACTCCACATAGAGAATAATGGAGCCTCCGGCACTGACCACCACCCGCACTCCACATAGAGAATAATGGAGCCTCCGGCACTGACCTCCACCAGCACTCCACATAGAGAATAATGGGGCCTCCAGCACCGACCTCCACCCGCAGAGCCGCACTCCACATAGAGAATAATGGAGCCTCCGGCACCTACCTCCACCTGCAGAGCCGCACTCCACATAGAGAATAATGGAGCCTCCAGCACCGACCCCCACCCACAGAGCCACACTCCACATAGAGAATAATGGAGCCTCCGGCACTGACCATCACCCGCACTCCACATAGAGAATAATGGAGCCTCCAGCACCGACCTCCACCCGCAGAGCCGCACTCCACATAGAGAATAATGGAGCCTCAGACACCGACCCCCACCCACAGAGCCGCACTCCACATAGAGAATAATGGAGCCTCCGGCACTAACCTCCACCCGCACTCCACATAGAGAATAATTGAGCGTCCAGCACCGACCTCCACCCGCAGAGCTGCACTCCACATAGAGAATAATGGAGCCTCCAGGACCGACCTCCACCCGCAGAGCCGCACTCCACATAGAGAATAATGGAGTCTCAGGCACCGACCCCCACCCACAGAGCCGCACTCCACATAGAGAATAATGGAGCCTCCAGCACTGACCTCCACCCGCACTCCACATAGAGAATAATGGGGCCTCCAGCACCGACCTCCACCTGCAGAGCCACAATCCACATGGAGAATAATGGAGCCTCCGGCACTGACCACCACCCGCACTCCACATAGAGAATAATGGAGCCTCCAGCACCGACCTCCACCCGCAGAGCTGCACTCCACATAGAGAATAATGGAGCCTCCAGCACCGACCTCCACCCGCACTCCACATAGAGAATAATGGGGCCTCCAGCACCGACCTCCACCTGCAGAGTCACAATCCACATAGAGAATAATGGAGCCTCCGGCACTGACCACCACCCGCACTCCACATAGAGAATAATGTGGCCTCCAGCACCGACCTCCACCCGCAGAGCCACACTCCACATAGAGAATAATGGAGCCTCCGGCACTGACCACCACCCGCACTCCACATAGAGAATAATGGAGCCTCCAGCACTGACCTCCACCAGCAGAGCCGCACTCCACATAGAGAATAATGGGGCCTCCAGCACTGACCACCACCCGCACTCCACATAGAGAATAATGGAGCCTCCAGCACCGACCTCCACCCGCACTCCACATAGAGAATAATAGAGCCTCAGGCACCCACCTCCACCTGCAGAGCCACAATCCACAAAGAGAATAATGGAGCCTCCGGCACTGACCTCCACCCGCACTCCACATTGAGAATAATGGGGCCTCCAGCACCGACCTCCACTCGCAGAGCCGCACTCCACATAGAGAATAATGGAGCCTCAGGCACCGACCTCCACCTGCAGAGCCACAATCCACATAGAGAATAATGGGGCCTCCAGCACCGACCTCCACCCGCAGAGCCGCACTCCACATAGAGAACAATGGAGCCTCCGGCACCTACCTCCACCCGCAGAGCCGCACTCCACATAGAGAATAATGGAGCCTCCGGCACCTACCTCCACCCGCAGAGCCACACTCCACATAGAGAATAATGGAGCCTCCGGCCCCGACCTCCACCCGCAGAGCCGCACTCCACATAGAGAATAATGGAGCCTCAGGCACTGACCACCACCCGCACTCCACATAGAGAATAATGGGGTCTCCAGCACCGACCTCCACCTGCAGAGCCACAATCCACATAGAGAATAATGGAGCCTCAGGCACTGACCACCACCCGCACTCCACATAGAGAATAATGGGGCCTCCAGCACCGACCTCCACCTGCAGAGCCACAATCCACATAGAGAATAATGGAGCCTCCGGCACTGACCACCACCCGCACTCCACATAGAGAATAATGGAGCCTCCAGCACCGACCTCCACCCGCAGAGCCACAATCCACATAGAGAACAATGGAGCCTCCGGCACTGACCACCACCCGCACTCCACATAGAGAATAATGGAGCCTCCAGCACTGACCTCCACCAGCAGAGCCGCACTCCACAGAGAATAATGGAGCCTCCAGCACCGACCTCCACCCGCAGAGCCACAATCCACATAGAGAATAATGGAGCCTCCGGCACTGACCACCACCCGCACTCCACATAGAGAATAATGGAGCCTCCAGCACCGACCTCCACCCGCAGAGCCGCACTCCACATAGAGAATAATGGAGCCTCCAGCACTGACCTCCACCAGCAGAGCCGCACTCCACATAGAGAATAATGGAGCCTCCAGCACTGACCTCCACCCGCAGAGCCACAATCGACATAGAGAATAATGGAGCCTCCAGCACTGACCTCCACCCGCACTCCACATAGAGAATAATGGAGCCTCCAGCACCGACCTCCACCCGCATTGCCGCACTCCACATAGAGAATAATGGAGCCTCCAGCACTGACCTCCACCCGCAGAGCCACAATCCACATAGAGAATAATGGAGCCTCCGGCACCTACCTCCACCCGCAGAGCCACAATCCACATAGAGAATAATGGGGCCTCTAGCACCGACCTCCATCCGCAGAGCCGCACTCCACATAGAGAATAATGGGGCCTCCAGCACCGACCTCCACCCGCATAGCCACAATCCACATAGAGAATAATGGAGCCTCCGGCACCTACCTCCACCCGCAGAGCCCCACTCCACATAGAGAATAATGGGGCCTCCAGCACCGACCTCCACCCGCAGAGCCACAATCCACATAGAGAATAATGGAGCCTCCGGCACCGACCTACACCCGGAGAGCCACAATCCACAGAGAATAATGGAGCCTCCAGCACCCACCTCCACCCGCAGAGCCGCACTCCACATAGAGAATAATGGCGCCTCCGGCACCGACCTCCACCCGCAGAGCCGCACTCCACATAGAGAATAATGGAACCTCCAGCACCGACCTCCACCCGCAGAGCCACAATCCACATAGAGAATAATGGAGCCTCCAGCACAGACCTCCACCCGCAGAGCCACAATCCACATAGAGAATAATGGAGCCTCCGGCACCTACCTCCACCCGCAGAGCCCTTCTCCACATAGAGAATAATGGGGCCTCCAGCACCGACCTCCACCCGCAGAGCCGCACTCCACATAGAGAATAATGGGGCCTCCAGCACCGACCTCCACCCGCAGAGCCACAATCCACATAGACAATAATGGAGCCTCCGGCACCTACCTCCACCCGCAGAGCCACAATCCACATAGAGAATAATGGAGCCTCCGGCACTGACCACCACCCGCACTCCACATAGAGAATAATGGGGCCTCCAGCACCGACCTCCACCCGCAGAGCCGCACTCCACATAGAGAATAATGGGGCCTCCAGCACTGACCTCCACCCGCAGAGCCGCACTCCACATAGAGAATAATGGGGCCCCCAGCACCGACCTCCACCCGCAGAGCCACAATCCACATAGAGAATAATGGAGCCTCCGGCACCTACCTCCACCCGCAGAGCCACAATCCACATAGAGAATAATGGGGCCCCCAGCACCGACCTCCACCCGCAGAGCCACAATCCACATAGAGAATAATGGAGCCTCCGGCACCTACCTCCACCCACAGAGCCACAATCCACATAGAGAATAATGGCGCCTCCAGCACTGACCTCCACCAGCAGAGCCGTACTCCACAGAGAATAATGGAGCATCCAGCACTGACCTCCACCCGCAGAGCCACAATCCACATACAGAATAATGGGGCCTCCAGCACCGACCTCCACTCGCACTCCACATAGAGAATAATGTAGCCTCCAGCACCGACCTCCACCCGCAGAGCCGCACTCCACATAGAGAATAATGGAGCCTCCAGCACCGACCTCCACCAGCAGAGCCACAATCCACATAGAGAATAATGGAGCCTCCGGCACCTACCTCCACCCGCAGAGCCCCACTCCACATAGAGAATAATGGAGCCTCCAGCTCCCACCTCCACCCGCAGAGCTGCACTCCACATAGAGAATAATGGCGCCTCCGGCACCGACCTCCACCCGCAGAGCCGCACTCCACATAGAGAATAAAGGAGCCTCCAGCACCGACCTCCACCCACACTCCACATAGAGAATAATGGGGCCTCCAGCACCGACCTCCACCCCCAGAGCCACAATCCACATAGAGAATAATGGAGCCTCCGGCACTGACCACCACCCGCAGAGCCGCACTCCACATAGAGAATAATGGAGCCTCCGGCACCTACCTCAACCCGCAGAGCCACACTCCACATAGAGAATAATGGAGCAGCCAGCACCGACCTCCACCCGCAGAGCCAAAATCCACATAGAGAATAATGGAGCCTCCGGCACTGACCACCACCCGCACTCCACATAGAGAATGGAGCCTCCAGCACCGACCTCCACCCGCAGAGCCACACTCCACATAGAGAATAATGGAGCCTCGAGCACCGACCTCCACCTGCAGAGCCACAATCCACATAGAGAATAATGGAGCCTCCGGCACTGACCACCACACGCACTCCACATAGAGAATAATGGGGCCTCCAGCACCGACCTGCACCTGCAGAGCCACAATCCACATAGAGAATAATGGAGCCTCCGGCACTGACCACCACCCGCACTCCACATAGAGAATAATGGGGCCTCCAGCACCGACCTCCACCCGCAGAGCCACAATCCACATAGAGAATAATGGAGCATCAGGCACTGACCACCACCCGCACTCCACATAGAGAATAATGGAGCCTCCAGCACCGACCTCCACCCGCAGAGCCGCACTCCACATAGAGAATAATGGAGCCTCCCGCACTGACCACCACCCGCACTCCACATAGAGAATAATGGGGCCTCCAGCACCGACCTCCACCTGCAGAGCGACAATCCACATAGAGAATAATGGAGCCTCCGGCACTGACCACCACCCGCACTCCACATAGAGAATAATGGAGCCTCCGGCACTGACCTCCACCCGCACTCCACATAGAGAATAATGGGGCCTCCAGCACCGACCTCAACCCGCAGAGCCGCACTCCACATAGAGAATAATGGAGCGTCAGGCACCGACCTCCACCTGCAGAGCCACAATCCACATAGAGAATAATGGAGCCTCCGGCACTGACCACCACCCGCACTCCACATAGAGAATAATGGAGCCTGCGGCACCTACCTCCACCCGCAGAGCCGCACTCCACATAGAGAATAATGGAGCCTCCGGCACCTACCTCCACCCGCAGAGCCACACTCCACATAGAGAATAATGGAGCCTCCGGCCCCGACCTCCACCCACAGAGCCGCACTCCACATAGAGAATAATGGAGCCTCCAGCACCGACCTCCACCCGCAGAGCCGCACTCCACATAGAGAATAATGGAGCCTCCAGTACCGACCTCCACCAGCAGAGCCGCACTCAACAGAGAATAATGGAGCCTCCAGCACTGACCTCCACCCGCAGAGCCGCACTCCACATAGAGAATAATGGAGCCTCCAGCACTGACCTCCACCCGCAGAGCCGCACTCAACAGAGAATAATGGAGCCTCCGGCACTGACCACCACCCGCATTCCACATAGAGAGTAATGGAGCCTCCAGCACCGACCTCCACCTGCAGAGCCACAATCCACATAGAGAATAATGGAGCCTCCGGCACTGACCACCACCCGCACTCCACATAGAGAATAATGGGGCCTCCAGCACCGACCTCCACCCGCAGAGCCGCACTCCACATAGAGAATAATGGAGCCTCAGGCACTGACCACCACCCGCATTCCACATAGAGAATAATGGAGCCTCCAGCACTGACCTCCACCCGCAGAGCCGCACTCCACATAGAGAATAATGGGGCCTCCAGCACCGACCTCCACCTGCAGAGCCACAATCCACAGAGAATAATGGAGCTTCCGGCACTGACCACCACCCGCACTCCACATAGAGAATAATGGAGCCTCCAGCACTGACCTCCACCAGCAGAGCCGCACTCCACATAGAGAATAATGGAGCCTCCAGCACCGACCTCCACCCGCACTCCACATAGAGAATAATGGAGCCTCAGGCACCGACCTCCACCGGCAGAGCCACAATCCACACAGAGAATAATGGAGCCTCCGGCACTGACCACCACCCGCAGAGCCGCACTCCACATAGAGAATAATGGAGCCTCCGGCACCTACCTCCATCCGCAGAGCCGCACTCCACATAGAGAATAATGGAGCCTCCAGCACCGACCTCCACCCGCAGAGCCGCACTCCACATAGAGAATAATGGAGCCTCCGGCACTGACCACCACCCGCACTCCACATAGAGAATAATGGAGCCTCCAGCACCGACCTCCACCCGCAGAGCCGCACTCCACATAGAGAATAATGGAGCCTCCAGGACCGACCTCCACCCGCACTCTACATAGAGAATAATTGAGCCTCAGGCACCGACCTCCACCTGCAGAGCCACAATCCACATAGAGAATAATGGAGCCTCCGGCACTGACCTCCACCCGCACTCCACATAGAGAATAATGGGGCCTCCAGCACCGACCTCCACCCGCAGAGCCGCACTCCACATAGAGAATAATGGAGCCTCCAGGACCGACCTCCACCCGCAGAGCCACAATCCACATAGAGAATAATGGAGCCTCAGGCACCGACCCCCACCCACAGAGCCGCACTCCACATAGAGAATAATGGAGCCTCCGGCACTAACCTCCACCCGCACTCCACATAGAGAATAATGGAGCCTCCAGCACCGACCTCCACCCGCAGAGCTGCACTCCACATAGAGAATAATGGAGTCTCAGGCACCGACCCCCACCCACAGAGCCGCACTCCACATAGAGAATAATGGAGCCTCCGGCACTGACCACCACCCGCACTCCACATAGAGAATAATGGGGCCTCCAGCACCGACCTCCACCTGCAGAGCCACAATCCACATAGAGAATAATGGAGCCTCCGGCACTGACCACCACCCGCACTCCACATAGAGAATAATGGAGCCTCCAGCACCGACCTCCACCCGCAGAGCCACAATCAACATAGAGAATAATGGAGCCTCCGGCACTGACCACCACCCGCACTCCACATAGAGAATGGAGCCTACAGCACCGACCTCCACCCGCAGAGCCGCACTCCACATAGAGAATAATGGAGCCTCCAGCACTGACCTCCACCAGCAAAGCCGCACTCCACATAGAGAATAATGGCGCCTCCGGTACTGACCACCACCCGCACTCCACATAGAGAATAATGGGGCCTCCAGCACCGACCTCCACCTGCAGAGCCACAATCCACATAGAGAATAATGGAGCCTCCGGCACTGACCACCACCCGCACTCCACATAGAGAATAATGTGGCCTCCAGCACCGACCTCCACCCGCAGAGCCACACTCCACATAGAGAATAATGGAGCCTCCAGCACTGACCTCGACCAGAAGAGCCGCACTCCACATAGAGAATAATGGGGCCTCCAGCACTGACCTCCACCAGCAGAGCCGCACTCCACATAGAGAATAATGGAGCCTCCGGCACTGACCACCACCCGCACTCCACATAGAGAATAATGGAGCCTCCAGCACCGACCTCCACCCGCAGAGCCACAATCCACATAGAGAATAATGGAGCCTCCGGCACTGACCACCACCCGCACTCCACATAGAGAATAATGGAGCCTCCTGCACCGACCTCCACTCGCAGAGCCGCACTCCACATAGAGAATAATGGAGCCTCCGGCAGTGACCACCACCCGCACTCCACATAGAGAATAATGGAGCCTCCAGCACCGACCTCCACCCGCACTCCACATAGAGAATAATAGAGCCTCAGGCACCCACCTCCACCTGCAGAGCCACAATCCACATAGAGAATAATGGAGCCTCCGGCACTGACCTCCACCCGCACTCCACATAGAGAATGGGGCCTCCAGCACCGACCTCCACTCGCAGAGCCGCACTCCACATAGAGAATAATGGAGCCTCAGGCACCGACCTCCACCTGCAGAGCCACAATCCACATAGAGAATAATGGAGCCTCCGGCACAGACCACCACCCGCACTCCACATAGAGAATAATGGGGCCTCCAGCACCGACCTCCACCCGCAGAGCCGCACTCCACATAGAGAACAATGGAGCCTCCGGCACCTACCTCCACCCGCAGAGCCGCACTCCACATAGAGAATAATGGAGCCTCCGGCACCTACCTCCACCCGCAGAGCCACACTCCACATAGAGAATAATGGAGCCTCCGGCCCCGACCTCCACCCGCAGAGCCGCACTCCACATAGAGAATAATGGAGCCTCCAGCACCGACCTCCACCCGCAGAGCCGAACTCCACATAGAGAATAATGGAGCCTCAGGCACTGACCACCACCCGCACTCCACATAGAGAATAATGGGGCCTCCAGCACCGACCTCCACCTGCAGAGCCACAATCCACATAGAGAATAATGGAGCCTCAGGCACTGACCACCACCCGCACTCCACATAGAGAATAATGGGGCCTCCAGCACCGACCTCCACCTGCAGAGCCACAATCCACATAGAGAATAATGGAGCCTCCGGCACTGACCACCACCCGCACTCCACATAGAGAATAATGGAGCCTCCAGCACCGACCTCCACCCGCAGAGCCACAATCCACATAGAGAACAATGGAGCCTCCGGCACTGACCACCACCAGCACTCCACATAGAGAATAATGGAGCCTCCAGCACCGACCTCCACCCGCAGAGCCACACTCCACATAGAGAATAATGGAGCCTCCGGCACTGACCCCACAAGCAGAGCCGCACTCCACATAGAGAATAATGGGGCCTCCAGCACTGACCTCCACCAGCAGAGCCGCACTCCACAGAGAATAATGGAGCCTCCAGCACCGACCTCCACCCGCAGAGCCACAATCCACATAGAGAATAATGGAGCCTCCGGCACTGACCACCACCCGCACTCCACATAGAGAATAATGGAGCCTCCAGCACCGACCTCCACCCGCAGAGCTACAATCCACATAGAGAATAATGGAGCCTCCAGCACTGACCTCCACCCGCAGAGCCACACTCCACATAGAGAATAATGGAGCCTCCAGCACTGACCTCCACCCGCAGAGCCACAATCCACATAGAGAATAATGGAGCCTCCGGCACCTACCTCCACCCGCAGAGCCACAATCCACATAGAGAATAATGGGGCCTCTAGCACCGACCTCCATCCGCAGAGCCGCACTCCACATAGAGAATAATGGGGCCTCCAGCACCGACCTCCACCCGCAGAGCCACAATCCACATAGAGAATAATGGAGCCTCCGGCACCTACCTCCACCCGCAGAGCCCCACTCCACATAGAGAATAATGGGGCCTCCAGCACCGACCTCCACCCGCAGAGCCACAATCCACATAGAGAATAATGGAGCCTCCGGCACCGACCTACACCCGCAGAGCCACAATCCACAGAGAATAATGGAGCCTCCAGCACCCACCTCCACCCGCAGAGCCTCACTCCACATATAGAATAATGGCGCCTCCGGCACCGACCTCCACCCGCAGAGCCGCACTCCACATAGAGAATAATGGAACCTCCAGCACCGACCTCCACCCGCAGAGCCACAATCCACATAGAGAATAATGGAGCCTCCAGCACTGACCTCCACCCGCAGAGCCACTCCACATAGAGAATAATGGAGCCTCCAGCACTGACCTCCACCCGCAGAGCCACTCCACATAGAGAATAATGGAGCCTCCGGCACCTACCTCCACACGCAGAGCCCCTCTCCACATAGAGAATAATGGGGCCTCCAGCACCGACCTCCACCCGCAGAGCCGCACTCCACATAGAGAATAATGGGGCCTCCAGCAACGTCCTCCACCCGCAGAGCCACAATGCACATAGAGAATAATGGAGCCTCCGGCACCTACCTCCACCCGCAGAGCCAAAATCCACATAGAGAATAATGGAGCCTCCGGCACTGACCACCACCCGCACTCAACATAGAGAATAATGGGGCCTCCAGCACCGACCTCCACCCGCAGAGCCGCACTCCACATAGAGAATAATGGGGCCTCCAGCACTGACCTCCACCCGCAGAGCCGCACTCCACATAGAGAATAATGGGGCCTCCAGCACCGACCTCCACCCGCAGAGCCCCACTCCACATAGAGAATAATGGAGCCTCCAGCACCTACCTCCACCCGCAGAGCCACAATCCACATAGAGAATAATGGAGCCACCAGCACCGACCTCCACCCGCAGAGGCGCACTCCACATAGAGAATAATGGGGCCTCCAGCACCGACCTCCACCCGCAGAGCCACAATCCACATAGAGAATAATGGAGCCTCCGGCACCTACCTCCACCCGCAGAGCCCCACTCCACATAGAGAATAATGGCGCCTCCAGCACTGACCTCCACCAGCAGAGCCGTACTCCACAGAGAATAATGGAGCATCCAGCACTGACCTCCACCCGCAGAGCCACAATCCACATAGAGAATAATGGGGCCTCCAGCACCGACCTCCACCCGCACTCCACATAGAGAATAATGGAGCCTCCAGCACCGACCTCCACCCGCAGAGCCGCACTCCACATAGAGAATAATGGGGCCTGCAGCACCGACCTCCACCCGCAGAGCCACAATCCACATAGAGAATAATGGAGCCTCCGGCACCGACCTCCACCCGCAGAGCCACAATCCACATAGAGAATAATGGAGCCTCCAGCTCCCACCTCCACCCGCAGAGCTGCACTCCACATAGAGAATAATGGCGCCTCCGGCACCGACCTCCACCCGCAGAGCCGCACTCCACATAGAGAATAATGGAGCCTCCGGCACCGACCTCCACCCGCAGAGCCGCACTCCACATAGAGAATAATGGAGCCTCCAGCACCGACCTCCACCCGCAGAGCCGCACTCCACATAGAGAATAATGGAGCCTCCGGCACCTACCTCCACCCACAGAGCCACAATCCACATAGAGAATGGAGCCTCCAGCACCGACCTCCACCCACACTCCACATAGAGAATAATGGGGCCTCAGGCACCGACCTCCACCTGCAGAGCCACAATCCACATAGAGAATAATGGAGCCTCCGGCACTGACCACCACCCGCACTCCACATAGAGAATAATGGGGCCTCCAGCACCGACCTCCACCCGCAGAGCCGCACTCCACATAGAAAACAATGGAGCCTCCGGCACCTACCTCCACCCGCAGAGCCGCACTCCACATAGAGAATAACGGAGCCTCCGGCACCTACCTCCACCCGCAGAGCCAAACTCCACATAGAGAATAACGGAGCCTCCAGCACCGACCTCCACCCGCAGAGCCGCACTCCACATAGAGAATAATGGAGCCTCCGGCACTGACCACCACCCGCACTCCACATAGAGAATAATGGGGCCTCCAGCACCGACCTCCACCTGCAGAGCCACAATCCACATAGAGAATAATGGAGCCTCCGGCACTGACCACCACCCGCACTCCACATAGAGAATAATGGAGCCTCCGGCACTGACCTCCACCCGCACTCCACATAGAGAATAATGGGGCCTCCAGCACCGACCTCCACCCATGGAGCCGCACTCCACATAGAGAATAATGGAGCGTCAGGCACCGACCTCCACCTGCAGAGCCACAATCCACATAGAGAATAATGGAGCCTCCGGCACTGACCACCACCCGCACTCCACATAGAGAATAATGGAGCCTGCGGCACCTACCTCCACCCGCAGAGCCGCACTCCACATAGAGAATAATGGAGCCTCCGGCACCTACCTCCACCCGCAGAGCCACACACCACATAGAGAATAATGGAGCCTCCGGCCCCGACCTCCACCCACAGAGCCGCACTCCACATAGAGAATAATGGAGCCTCCAGCACCGACCTCCACCCGCAGAGCCGCACTCCACATAGAGAATAATGGAGCCTCAGGCACTGACCACCACCCGCATTCCACAGAGAGAATAATGGAGCCTCCAGCACCGACCTCCACCTGCAGAGCCACAATCCACATAGAGAATAATGGAGCCTCCGGCACTGACCACCACCCGCACTCCACATAGAGAATAATGGGGCCTCCAGCACCGACCTCCACCCGCAGAGCCGCACTCCACATAGAGAATAATGGGGCCTCCAGCACCGACCTCCACCTGCAGAGCCACAATCCACAGAGAATAATGGAGCTTCCGGCACTGACCACCACCCGCACTCCACATAGAGAATAATGGAGCCTCCAGCACTGACCTCCACCAGCAGAGCCGCACTCCACATAGAGAATAATGTAGCCTCCGGTACTGTCCACCACCCGCACTCCACATAGAGAATAATGGAGCCTCCAGCACCGACCTCCACCTGCAGAGCCACAATCCACATAGAGAATAATGGAGCCTCCGGCACTGACCACCACCCGCACTCCACATAGAGAATAATGGGGCCTCCAGCACCGACCTCCACCCGCAGAGCCACACTCCACATAGAGAATAACGGAGCCTCCAGCACTGACCTCCACCAGCAGAGCCGCACTCCACAAAGAGAATAATGGTGCCTCCAGCACTGACCTCCACCAGCAGAGCCGCACTCCACATAGAGAATAATGGAGCCTCCAGCACCGACCTCCAACCGCACTCCACATAGAGAATAATTGAGCCTCAGGCACCGACCTCCACCTGCAGAGCCACAATCCACATAGAGAATAATGGAGCCTCCGGCACTGACCTCCACCCGCACTCCACAGAGAATAATGGGGCCTACAGCACCGACCTCCACTCGCAGAGCCGCACTCCACATAGAGACTAATGGAGCCTCAGGGACCGACCTCCACCTGCAGAGCCACAATCCACATAGAGAATAATGGAGCCTCCGGCACTGACCACCACCCGCACTCCACAGAGAATAATGGGGCCTCCAGCACCGCACTCCACATAGAGAATAATGGAGCCTCCGGCACCTACCTCCACCCGCAGAGCCGCACTCCACATAGAGAATAATGGAGCCTCCGGCACCTACCTCCACCTGCAGAGCCGCACTCCACATAGAGAATAATGGAGCCTCCAGCACCGACCCCCACCCACAGAGCCACACTCCACATAGAGAATAATGGAGCCTCCGGCACTGACCATCACCCGCACTCCACATAGAGAATAATGGAGCCTCCAGCACCGACCTCCACCCGCAGAGCCGCACTCCACATAGAGAATAATGGAGCCTCCAGGACCGACCTCCACCCGCAGAGCCACAATCCACATAGAGAATAATGGAGCCTCAGGCACCGACCCCCACCCACAGAGCAGCACTCCACATAGAGAATAATGGAGCCTCCGGCACTGACCATCACCCGCACTCCACATAGAGAATAATGGAGCCTCCAGCACCGACCTCCACCCGCAGAGCTGCACTCCACATAGAGAATAATGGAGCCTCCAGGACCGACCTCCACCCGCAGAGCCGCACTCCACATAGAGAATAATGGAGTTTCCGGCACTGACCACCACCCGCACTCCGCATAGAGAATAATGGGGCCTCCAGCACCGACCTCCACCTGCAGAGCCACAATCCACATAGAGAATAATGGAGCCTCCGGCACTGACCACCACCCGCACTCCACATAGAGAATAATGGAGCCTCCAGCACCGACCTCCACCCGCAGAGCCACAATCAACATAGAGAATAATGGAGCCTCCGGCACTGACCACCACCCGCACTCCACATAGAGAATGGAGCCTACAGCACCGACCTCCACCCGCAGAGCCGCACTCCACATAGAGAATAATGGAGCCTCCAGCACTGACCTACACCAGCAAAGCCGCACTCCACATAGAGAATAATGGCGCCTCCGGTACTGACCACCACCCGCACTCCACATAGAGAATAATGGGGCCTCCAGCACCGACCTCCACCTGCAGAGCCACAATCCACATAGAGAATAATGGAGCCTCCGGCACTGACCACCACCCGCACTCCACATAGAGAATAATGTGGCCTCCAGCACCGACCTCCACCCGCAGAGCCACACTCCACATAGAGAATAAAGGAGCCTCCAGCACTGACCTCCACCAGCAGAGCAGCACTCCACATAGAGAATAATGGGGCCTCCAGCACTGACCACCACCCGCACTCCACATAGAGAATAATGGAGCCTCCAGCACCGACCTCCACCAGCAGAGCCACAATCCACATAGAGAATAATGGAGCCTCCAGCACTGACCTCCACCAGCAGAGCCGCACTCCACATAGAGAATAATGGAGCCTCCTGCACCGACCTCCACTCGCAGAGCCGCACTCCACATAGAGAATAATGGAGCCTCCGGCAGTGACCACCACCCGCACTCCACATAGAGAATAATGGAGCCTCCAGCACCGACCTCCACCCGCACTCCACATAGAGAATAATAGAGCCTCAGGCACCCATCTCCACCTGCAGAGCCACAATCCACATAGAGAATAATGGAGCCTCCGGCACTGACCTCCACCCGCACTCCACATAGAGAATAATGGGGCGTCCAGCACCAACCTCCACTCGCAGAGCCGCACTCCACATAGAGAATAATGGAGCCTCAGGCACCGACCTCCACCTGCAGAGCCACAATCCACATAGAGAATAATGGAGCCTCCGGCACAGACCACCACCCGCACTCCACATAGAGAATAATGGGGCCTCCAGCACCGACCTCCACCCGCAGAGCCGCACTCCACATAGAGAACAATGGAGCCTCCAGCACTGACCTCCACCCGCAGAGCCACACTCCACATAGAGAATAATGGAGCCTCCGGCCCCGACCTCCACCCGCAGAGCCGCACTCCACATAGAGAATAATGGAGCCTCCAGCACCGACCTCCACCCGCAGAGCCGAACTCCACATAGAAAATAATGGAGCCTCAGGCACTGACCACCACCCGCACTCCACATAGAGAATAATGGGGCCTCCAGCACCGACCTCCACCTGCAGAGCCACAATCCACATAGAGAATAATGGAGCCTCAGGCACTGACCACCACCCGCACTCCACATAGAGAATAATGGGGCCTCCAGCACCGACCTCCACCTGCAGAGCCACAATCCACATAGAGAATAATGGAGCCTCAGGCACTGACCACCACCCGCACTCCACATAGAGAATAATGGGGCCTCCAGCACCGACCTCCACCTGCAGAGCCACAATCCACATAGAGAATAATGGAGCCTCCGGCACTGACCACCACCCGCACTCGACATAGAGAATAATGGAGCCTCCAGCACCGACCTCCACCCGCAGAGCCACAATCCACATAGAGAACAATGGAGCCTCCGGCACTGACCACCACCCGCACTCCACATAGAGAATAATGGAGCCTCCAGCACCGACCTCCACCCGCAGAGCCACACTCCACATAGAGAATAATGGAGCCTCCGGCACTGACCCCACCCGCAGAGCCGCACTCCACATAGAGAATAATGGGGCCTCCAGCACTGACCTCCACCAGCAGAGCCGCACTCCACAGAGAATAATGGAGCCTCCAGCACCGACCTCCACCCGCAGAGCCACAATCCACATAGAGAATAATGGAGCCTCCGGCACTGACCACCACCCGCACTCCACATAGAGAATAATGGAGCCTCCAGCACTGACCTCCACCAGCAGAGCCGCACTCCACATAGAGAATAATGGAGCCTCCAGCACTGACCTCCACCCGCAGAGCCACAATCGACATAGAGAATAATGGAGCCTCCAGCACTGACCTCCACCCGCACTCCACATAGAGAATAATGGAGCCTCCAGCACCGACCTCCACCCGCTTTGCCGCACTCCACATAGAGAATAATGGAGCCTCCGGCACTGACCACCACCCGCACTCCACATAGAGAATAATGGAGCCTCCAGCACCGACCTCCACCCGCAGAGCTACAATCCACATAGAGAATAATGGAGCCTCCAGCACTGACCTCCACCCGCAGAGCCACAATCCACATAGAGAATAATGGAGCCTCCGGCACCTACCTCCACCCGCAGAGCCACAATCCACATAGAATATAATGGGGCCTCCAGCACCGGCATCCACCCGCAGAGCCACAATCCACATAGAGAATAATGGAGCCTCCGGCACCGACCTACACCCGCAGAGCCACAATCCACAGAGAATAATGGAGCCTCCAGCACCCACCTCCACCCGCAGAGCCGCACTCCACATAGAGAATAATGGCGCCTCCGGCACCGACCTCCACCCGCAGAGCCGCACTCCACATAGAGAATAATGGAACCTCCAGCACCGACCTCCACCCGCAGAGCCACACTCCAAAGAGAATAATGGAGCCTCTAGCACAGACCTCCACCCGCAGAGCCACAATCCACATAGAGAATAATGGAGCCTCCGGCACCTACCTCCACCCGCAGAGCCCCACTCCACATAGAGAATAATGGGGCCTCCAGCACCGACCTCCACCCGCAGAGCCGCACTCCACATAGAGAATAATGGAGCCTCCGGCACCTACCTCCACCCGCAGAGCCACAATCCACATAGAGAATAATGGAGCCTCCGGCACTGACCACCACCCGCACTCCACATAGAGAATAATGGGGCCTCCAGCACCGACCTCCACCCGCAGAGCCGCACTCCACATAGAGAATAATGGGGCCTCCAGCACTGACCTCCACCCGCAGAGCCGCACTCCACATAGAGAATAATGGAGCCTCCGGCACCTACCTCCACCCGCAGAGCCACAATCCACATAGAGAATAATGGAGCCACCAGCACCGACCTCCACCCGCAGAGGCGCACTCCACAGAGAATAATGGGGCCTCCGGCACCTACCTCCACCCGCAGAGCCCCACTCCACATAGAGAATAATGGGGCCTCCAGCACCGACCTCCACCCGCAGAGCCGCACTCCACATAGAGAATAATGGAGCCTCCAGCACCGACCTCCACCCGCAGAGCCACAATCCACATAGAGAATAATGGAGCCTCCGGCACCTACCTCCACCCGCAGAGCCACAATCCACATAGAGAATAATGGCGCCTCCAGCACTGACCTCCACCAGCAGAGCCGTACTCCACAGAGAATAATGGAGCATCAAGCACTGACCTCCACCCGTAGAGCCACAATCCCACAATCCACATAGAGAATAATGGGGCCTCCAGCACCGACCTCCACCCGCACTCCACATAGAGAATAATGGAGCCTCCAGCACCGACCTCCACCCGCAGAGCCGCACTCCACATAGAGAATAATGGGGCCTCCAGCACCGACCTCCACCAGCAGAGCCACAATCCACATAGAGAATAATGGAGCCTCCGGCACCTACCTCCACCCGCAGAGCCCCACTCCACATAGAGAATAATGGAGCCTCCGGCACCGACCTCCACCCGCAGAGCCGCACTCCACATAGAGAATAATGGAGCCTCCAGCACCGACCTCCACCCGCAGAGCCACAATCCACATAGAGAATAATGGAGCCTCCAGCTCCCACCTCCACCCGCAGAGCTGCACTCCACATAGAGAATAATGGCGCCTCCGGCACCGACCTCCACCCGCAGAGCCGCACTCCACATAGAGAATAATGGAGCCTCCAGCACCGACCTCCACCCGCAGAGCCACAATCCACATAGAGAATAATGGAGCCTCCAGCACTGACCTCCACCCGCAGAGCCACACTCCACATAGAGAATAATGGAGCCTCCAGCACCGACCTCCACCCGCAGAGCCACAATCCACATAGAGAATAATGGAGCCACCAGCACCGACCTCCACCCGCAGAGCCACAATCCACATAGAGAATAATGGAGCCTCCGGCACCTACCTCCACCCACAGAGCCACAATCCACATAGAGTATAATGGAGCCTCCACCACCGACCTCCACCCGCAGAGCCGCAATCCACATAGAGAATAATGGAGCCTCCGGCACCGACCTCCACCCGCAGAGCCGCACTCCACATAGAGAATAATGGAGCCTCCAGCACTGACCTCCACCCGCAGAGCCGCACTCCACATAGAGAATTATGGGGCCTCCAGCACCGACCTCCACCCGCAGAGCCACAATCCACATAGAGAATAATGGAGCCGCCGGCACCTACCTCCACCCACAGAGCCACAATCCACATAGAGAATAATGGGGCCTCCAGCACCGACCTCCACCCGCAGAGCCGCACTCCACATAGAGAATAATGGGGCCTCCAGCACCGACCTCCACCCGCAGAGCCGCACTCCACATAGAGAATAATGGAGCCTCCAGCACTGACCTCCACCCGCAGAGCCGCACTCCACATAGAGAATAATGGAGCCTCCGGCACCGACCTCCACCCGCAGAGCCACACTCCACATAGAGAATAATGGAGCCTCCGGCACCTACCTCCACCCACAGAGCCACAATCCACATAGAGAATAATGGAGCCTCCAGCACCGACCTCCACCCACACTCCACATAGAGAATAATGGGGCCTCCAGCACCGACCTCCACCCGCAGAGCCGCACTCCACATAGAGAATAATGGAGCCTCCGGCACCTTCCTCCACCCGCAGAGCCGCACTCCACATAGAGAATAATGGGGCCTCCAGCACCGACCTCCACCAGCAGAGCCATAATCCACATAGAGAATAATGGGGCCTCAGGCACTGACCACCACCCGCACTCCACATAGAGAATAATGGAGCCTCCAGCACCGACCTCCACCCGCAGAGCCACAATCCACATAGAGAATAATGGAGCCTCCAGCACCGACCTCCACCCGCAGAGCCGCACTCCACATAGAGAATAATGGAGCCTCCAGCACCGACCTCCACCCGCAGAGCCGCACTCCACATAGAGAATAATGGGGCCTCCAGCACCGACCTCCACATAGAGAATAATGGAGCCTCCAGCACCGACCTCCACCCGCAGAGCCGCACTCCACATAGAGAATAATGGGGCCTCCAGCACCGACCTCCACCCGCAGAGCCGCACTCCACATAGAGAATAATGGAGCCTCCGGCACCGACCTCCACCCGCAGAGCCGCACTCCACATAGAGAATAATGGAGCCTCCAGCACCGACCTTCACCCGCAGAGCCGCACTCCACATAGAGAATAATGGAGCCTCCAGCACCGACCTCCACCCGCAGAGCCGCACTCCACATAGAGAATAATGGAGCCTCCAGCACCGACCTCCACCCGCAGAGCCACACTCTACATAGAGAATAATGGAGCCTCCAGCACCGACCTCCACCCGCAGAGCCACACTCCACATAGAGAATAATGGAGCCTCCGGCACCGACCTCCACCCGCAGAGCCACACTCCACATAGAGAATAATGGAGCCTCCAGCACCTACCTCCACCCGCAGAGCCCCACTCCACATAGAGAATAATGGAGCCTCCAGCACCTACCTCCACCCGCAGATCCGCACTCCACATAGAGAATAATGGAGCCTCCAGCACCGACCTCCACCCGCAGAGCCACACTCCACATAGAGAATAATGGGGCCTCCGGCACCGACCTCCACCCGCAGAGCCGCACTCCACATAGAGAATAATGGAGCCTCCAGCACCGACCTTCACCCGCAGAGCCACACTCCACATAGAGAATAATGGAGCCTCCGGCACCTACCTCCACCCACAGAGCCACAATCCACATAGAGAATAATGGAGCCTCCAGCACCGACCTCCACCCACACTCCACATAGAGAATAATGGGGCCTCCAGCACCGACCTCCACCCGCAGAGCCGCACTCCACATAGAGAATAATGGAGCCTCTGGCACCTACCTCCACCCGCAGAGCCGCACTCCACATAGAGAATAATGGGGCCTCCAGCACCGACCTCCACCAGGAGAGCCACAATCCACATAGAGAATAATGGGGCCTCAGGCACTGACCACCACCCGCACTCCACATAGAGAATAATGGAGCCTCCAGCACCGACCTTCACCCGCAGAGCCACAATCCACATAGAGAATAATGGAGCCTCCAGCACCGACCTCCACCCGCAGAGCCGCACTGCACATAGAGAATAATGGAGCCTCCAGCACCGACCTCCACCCGCAGAGCCGCACTCCACATAGAGAATAATGGGGCCTCCAGCACCGACCTCCACATAGAGAATAATGGAGCCTCCAGCACCGACCTCCACCCGCAGAGCCGCACTCCACATAGAGAATAATGGGGCCTCCAGCACCGACCTCCACCCGCAGAGCCGCACTCCACATAGAGAATAATGGAGCCTCCAGCACTGACCTCCACCCGCAGAGCCGCACTCCACATAGAGAATAATGGAGCCTCCAGCACCGACCTCCACCCGCAGAGCCGCACTCCACATAGAGAATAATGGAGCCTCCAGCACCGACCTCCACCCGCAGAGCCACACTCCACATAGAGAATAATGGAGCCTCCGGCACCGACCTCCACCCGCAGAGCCGCACTCCACATAGAGAATAATGGAGCCTCCAGCACCGACCTTCACCCGCAGAGCCGCACTCCACATAGAGAATAATGGAGCCTCCAGCACCGACCTCCACCCGCAGAGCCGCACTCCACATAGAGAATAATGGAGCCTCCAGCACCGACCTCCACCCGCAGAGCCACACTCTACATAGAGAATAATGGAGCCTCCAGCACCGACCTCCACCCGCAGAGCCACAATCCACATAGAGAATAATGGAGCCTCCGGCACCGACCTCCACCTGCAGAGCCGCACTCCACATAGAGAATAATGGAGCCTCCAGCACCGACCTCCACCCGCAGAGCCCCACTCCACATAGAGAATAATGGAGCCTCCGGCACCTACCTCCACCCGCAGAGCCACACTCCACATAGAGAATAATGGAGCCTCCGGCACCGACCTCCACCCGCAGAGCCGCACTCCACATAGAGAATAATGGAGCCTCCAGCACTGACCTCCACCCGCAGAGCCGCACTCCACATAGAGAATAATGGAGCCTCCAGCACCGACCTCCACCCGCAGAGCCGCACTCCACATAGAGAATAATGGAGCCTCCGGCACCGACCTCCACCCGCAGAGCCGCACTCCACATAGAGAATAATGGAGCCTCCAGCACTGACCTCCACCCGCAGAGCCCCACTCCACATAGAGAATAATGGAGCCTCCGGCACCTACCTCCACCCGCAGAGCCACACTCCACATAGAGAATAATGGGGCCTCCAGCACCGACCTCCACCCGCAGAGCCGCACTCCACATAGAGAATAATGGAGCCTCCAGCACTGACCTCCACCCGCAGAGCCGCACTCCACATAGAGAATAATGGAGCCTCCAGCACCGACCTCCACCCGCAGAGCCGCACTCCACATAGAGAATAATGGAGCCTCCAGCACCGACCTCCACCCGCAGAGCCACACTCCACATAGAGAATAATGGAGCCTCCGGCACCTACCTCCACCCGCAGAGCCACAATCCACATAGAGAATAATGGAGCCTCCAGCACCGACCTCCACCCGCAGAGCCGCACTCCACATAGAGAATAATGGGGCCTCCAGCACCGACCTCCACATAGAGAATAATGGAGCCTCCAGCACCGACCTCCACCCGCAGAGCCGCACTCCACATAGAGAATAATGGGGCCTCCAGCACCGACCTCCACCAGCAGAGCCGCACTCCACATAGAGAATAATGGAGCCTCCAGCACTGACCTCCACCCGCAGAGCCGCACTCCACATAGAGAATAATGGGGCCTCCAGCACTGACCTCCACCCGCAGAGCCGCACTCCACATAGAGAATAATGGGGCCTCCAGCACTGACCTCCACCCGCAGAGCCGCACTCCACATAGAGAATAATGGAGCCTCCAGCACCGACCTCCACCCGCAGAGCCTCACTCCACATAGAGAATAATGGAGCCTCCAGCACCGACCTCCACCCGCAGAGCCGCACTCTACATAGAGAATAATAGGGCCTCCAGCACCGACCTCCACCCGCAGAGCCACACTCCACATAGAGAATAATGGAGCCTCCAGCACCGACCTTCACCCGCAGAGCCGCACTCCACATAGAGAATAATGGAGCCTCCAGCACCGACCTTCACCCGCACTCCACATAGAGAATAATGGGGCCTCCAGCACTGACCTCCACCCGCAGAGCCCCACTCCACATAGAGAATAATGGAGCCTCCAGCACCGACCTCCACCCGCAGAGCCTCACTCCACATAGAGAATAATGGAGCCTCCAGCACCGACCTCCACCCGCAGAGCCGCACTCTACATAGAGAATAATAGGGCCTCCAGCACCGACCTCCACCCGCAGAGCCACACTCCACATAGAGAATAATGGAGCCTCCAGCACCGACCTTCACCCGCAGAGCCGCACTCCACATAGAGAATAATGGAGCCTCCAGCACCGACCTTCACCCGCACTCCACATAGAGAATAATGGAGCCTCCAGCACCGACCTTCACCCGCAGAGCCGCACTCCACATAGAGAATAATGGAGCCTCCAGCACAGACCTCCACCCGCAGAGCCACACTCCACATAGAGAATAATGGAGCCTCCAGCACCGACCTCCACCCGCAGAGCCGCACTCCACATAGAGAATAATGGGGCCTCCAGCACTGACCACCACCCGCAGAGCCACAATCCACATAGAGAATAATGGAGCCTCCAGCACCGACCGCCACCTGCAGAGCCCCACTCCACATACATGGCTGCTCTCAGTGCTCTGTGCTGTGCGCACAGGACCTTTGATGAGGTCACAGGAGGGGAGGAGACAGGGGTCACATGATCGGGGGCCCTGACACCTTCCCTCCTGTGATCTCATCACAAGCCTTTGCACGCTACCAGCAGCATCAGCGTTCACGCTACTTGTAGATGCTGCTGGTAGCAGAGCACATAATGCCGCCCCCACGGTCACTCACTTTTAGGTGGGGAGAAGATGGAGTGCGAAGCAGCAGGAATACTTCCGCGGGGCTTTCGAGGACTAGCTGCTGGTGAGAGGTGAGCCGAGCGCACGATCCTTTCTCCATGTCGCAGCTTTGTGCGGCAACTGCTGTTTCCCCCCCCTCAGCAGTCTCCGGCTCCG
This sequence comes from Dendrobates tinctorius, assembly GCF_039654945.1. Taxonomy (NCBI): domain Eukaryota; kingdom Metazoa; phylum Chordata; class Amphibia; order Anura; family Dendrobatidae; genus Dendrobates; species Dendrobates tinctorius. The sequence continues at coordinate 4,659,452 of NW_027361674.1, forward strand.
CCCTCAAGGACGTGTAGCGGCACGTTCTTAACCCCCTCGGGTGCCGCAGCGCTGCCTGTTCCCTTGCCAGCAAATTTAAAGGGCCGGCGGCAGGAAAAAAGAGGCCGACCCGCCGCCGCATTATCTGGCAAGCGGCCCATTAGTGCAAGAAAATGGCGGCCCAGCGGGAAAATGCCCGGTTGGGTATGTGGCCAATCCGGGCCTGACCGCTGCTGTGACACATCCCACTGACACCGGCCCTGTACCGAGTACCCCACAGCCCTGGGAGGGCGACCCACATGCCTGACATAGATTGCTCAAGCATGCCCTGGTCTCCTGCCACATGCATCAGATGTCCCCTTTGCGGCATACCTTTTGTTACACTTTCTGCACCATCTGGGTCCCATCTGATCTGTTGAAGTTCTACTGCTGGCATTGTTATACAAAAGAAACAGAGTCCAGTTCCAACTCAACAATAAAGAATTTACTTGCATCCTTACACATTATGTCCAGTTCAGTTACAGCCACATCATAAGGTTCCACACAGTATGCATCCTTCGCTTTCCCTGTGTCTTCCCTCTTTCCTCCCATGGTGTCCCTGGGACATACCAACCCGCTCAGTACCGCAGCATCTCTCCTGTCCAGCTTCACTAACTTTAGGAGTTCCCATGTCCGTTTCAGCTCAGACATGAGTGCATCTGCCCATGTAGTTAGCTGCCACATCCTGGTGCTGCCCAGCAGTCTTCCTGCTGCAACCTTCGGCTACTATCAGGCCTTGGACCGACTGGGCTCCTAACGTGAACATTGTGGGGTCACTGTGCTGTCCCGGGCTCTAGAACCCTACAGGACTCTTTGGGCTCCCTGGCCCTACTGACTACAATCAGGAAATATTTCTAGCTTACCCAGAGCAGACTCCTATGTTAATTATTTACAATATTAATGTGTCCCCATCTAGAGGAATAACTTAGGTACTGCACTCTCTCTGAACAATACTGTACATATAGCGGCAATCAGGTATAAAACATTATATACACAGTAAAACATTAACCAATGGTTTACCAGGACAAGTGTGGGGGAATAATAACCATCCTTGTAACCCCCTACATGTTCACAAATGAAAATGTAGATCATTATGTGACCTTGCTTTGGCTCTCCTATACCCAAATTTTATATTTCTCCTACTGTAACCTCTAGTTTTGAATCTCTCCTTCAGAATAGTAGATTGGTGGTTGCACTAGTTGGTAGCTGTGTTTCCTCATCTTCTGAGATGTCCTGCATTGGTCCGCTGACCATGTGCATTGGTCCTCCAACGTACTTATCCGCTGACATAACAAGTTGCTAGGCATCAGTATACAATCTCTTCCACTTGTGGGGCAGGACCAGGTGGATGGGCCAAGGACCCACAGTCAGCGGAGTCCTCAATCAACAGAAAAGACTGCTGCACGACTTGTAGCTCAGACAGTTTGGCTGTTTTGCAAGGGGTTGAGGTGGAAGAATGTTCATGACCATTGTCATCAGGTGCTAAAACTGCTCATCCTGCAGGGGAATGGATGGAAGACAATGTCAAAGAACAAGAGTCACTTTCAACCATCCATTCTAGCACCTTTTCAGTATTTTGTGGTCTCACCATTCTGCCAGCATTACCGAGGTCTCCGAAAGGATCCCGAATATCCTGGTGCCTGCATGTACCAGAGGAAGGTGTTGCACTTTGGGACATAGCAGGTACAGAACTACCACGTCCTTTCCTAGCAGCAGTTCCATCATCACGACTAGCAGCACTATGACTACGTCGTTTATTTGACGCTCTCATATTTTCGATCACGATACATGACACTGGAAGTCAACTGTGCACCAGGATGGACAGATCGGACAGTATACATATACACGCCACTAGGAGTGCAATGTACACCAGGCTGGACAGGCAAAATACACAGGGCTGGATCTTCACTGTGTGCTATGCTGTGCCAGCAATATTGATCAGGCTTTAAGGAGTAGATAGGGGCTGTATACAATAGGCTATACTGCACTCTTTTCTTCTATCTGACAATGCTCAGAATGGTGGTACAACATGCTCTACTGCCTTTATACAGGCTGTTTCATGTGCTGCACTGCCCAATGACAGCCATGCCAATATTTGTAATTTCTGTGATGGAGCAAGAAGTACGCACACTCAAAAAGAATGGTTATTGGCTGTGATGCAGCTTTTCAGCAAGTTTTATTTAGCTCAGCTGATGGCCTTCTGGTTTAAAGTCCGTGTTCGGTACTGCACACAGTACAGGGTGCCCTGTACAGACCCTGTACATTAGTGTCCTGGTTCTCCAATCTGTGTATTTATTGAATAAATTAAAAAAAAACAAAAAAAAAAAAACGGTGTGCGGTTGTAAGCAGGTAAGAGGATGCAGTAACGCAGGGATGGGTGAACAACAGTGCGGTTTAATTTACAGCAATAAACTCATCGCAGGGAGATAACAGGGGAATAACAGGGAGATAACAGGAAGGGGAAAAGCAGGTGAAAACAGTGTTATTGTGATACAATGCAACAGTCTTGCTATCAAATTCAACTTATCGTGACTCTACTGTCCTTTAGTTGCGTGTGGTCCGTTGGATGATGGAATGCCGGCGGAGGCTGACACTGCGTCTTCAGGCTTCCCCGCCCAACACACAGTTCCACTTCTGGTGGCAACGGGCGGTCACCGGTTCTGCTTGTTGAGCCCTAGTCCATTAATCTACAGAGCCGAAGTGTGGAGCTCTGATCAAGTCTCTACTCGGCGTGTGCTCTGCTGAAGCACCTGCCGATAGCTGGATACACACCCAACAATGATGCTCCTGGTGCTCATTCCTCAGTGCACCCACGCCGTGCTGCTTCGCTCGGTGCTCATCCCTCTGTACGCTCACTGGTACTCAGGAGCCTTCACTGAACCCCTCAAGGGTCTCTGTTCCACTCTTCACCTTACTTCGCATAGCGTAGTCGGCCCCTGCCTTCTTCCTCCGGCGGGATCGCTCTGGCTTTACCCACCCTACACTCTTTCTCATCCCCCTGCTTACCATGCCCCTTCTCTCCAGGTCTTGGGTCCTGTCAGGCTCCCATTTCCTTCCCCCTTGCAACACTGGATGCAGGCTCGGCAGTTCCGGACCCAGCATTGCACAGGTACCCGCAGCTTGGTCTTTCCTCCTTACACGGTCCCCATAATTTTCATAAAAAACAAAGGGAAAACTGATGGCTGGAGGCTGATGTTAATATTCTGGGAGAGGTCCAATAGCAATAAAGGTTCCGAGGCTATTAATATCACCTCACAGCTGTTTGCTTAGCCTTTATTGGTTATTAACTGATGTGGGGTCCCTTATATTTTCAATAACCAGCAAAGGCTAAACAGACAGCGAAGGGCTGATATTAATAACCAATGAGAGGGCCATAGATATTGGCAACCAACCAGACTAAAAACATCAGCACTCAGTCTCACCAGAAATGTCGCATCCATTAGATGAACCAATTCTGGTGCTTAGCCTCCACTCTTCCCACTTGTCCTTGTGCGGTGGCAAGTGGGATAATAGAATAGTTGTGGGGTTGGTGTTGGCTTTGTAATGTCAGCTGACATAAAACCCACAGGTTACTAATGGAGAGGCGTGTATAACCCCATAGTCATATTTTAATAAAGACACAGCAAGAAGAAAGTCCTTTATTTGAAATAAAAACTCCCCACCCTCTTTTACTCATTTATTACTATAAAATAAAACATCGTATTCCTCACCTGTCCGACGATAATCCATCATAGGCCATGTCCCATGATGATCCGGATGGTTTGGAGAGGAGTAACATCAGTGATGTGAGCGCTCTCCACGCCAGACAGCTCACACAGGGCAGAGAGTGAGAAGTGCTGCCTGACTGAGGCCACCGATTGACGTTACCGCCGATAAGAGCAGAACTTCTCACACTTTGCTCAATGTGTTCTGGCTGGTGTGGAGAGCAATCTCATCAATGGATTATCATAGGACAGGTGAGGAATATGGTGTTATATTATTTTTTATTTTACACTAATACATAGGTAAAAGAGGGTGGGGAGTTTTTATTTCAAATGAAGTAGTCTCTGTGTTTTGCCTGCGCTGGATATCAAAAATAGAGGGGACCCCATGCTTATTTATTGCACAGGCACCATCTGATGAATACTCTCATCATCGTATGCCTGCTCTTGCTGCTATCAGTACTCTCATCAGCTGACGCCTGTGACTGGCGGTAACTTTTTCACTGCCAGTCAGAGCTGCTGGTTCACATGCTATCACCTGTTTGTCAGCGTGGGGACATGGATCAGCCTGGCTGCACAGAATATGGTTAGTGAGTGACCATAGCAGAGATGAAACTAGTCATTCGGCGCACCCAGCTGTTTGTTCTCAGTGCTCCTGCACGTGATTACACACAAAAAATAGACCTGTCAATCACCTGTAGCAGCGCTAAGGTTAAGTTCACACTTGCGTATGGCTGGTCTGCGTATGGCTGGTCTGCGTATGGCTGGTCTGCGTATGGCTGCGTACGTCCTCCGTTAAGCTCCGCCTACACTCTGCCTACTTCTGCATGCGTCCTGCGTTGTCTTGCATACCTATCTTTAATATTGGGTATGCAGGGACATGAGTTGTATGCGGATGCGTCCGCATGCGGTGTTTTGACGTGTCCGCCGACCGCACAGAAATGCAACATATTGCGTTCCCGTGCGGTTGGCGGGCATGTCAAAACGCCACATGCAGACGCATCCGCATACAACTCATGTCCCTGCATACCCAATGTTAAGGATAGGTGCGCAGGACAATGCAGGACGCATGCGGAAGTAGGTGGAGTGTATGCGGAGATTAAGGGAGGACGTACGCAGCCATCCGCAGACCAGCCATCCGCAGACCAGCCATACGCAAGTGTGAACTTAGCCTAAGAGAAGCCGGCCAAGGGATCTTCTAACTATATTTTCTCTGAAAGCGCTGGAGCGTTTTAGAGAAAAATATACCAGGCTGCAATCATGAGCAAGGCTTTAATTTATGCAACCTGTTTGGGCAACATGAAGCAAATGACAGGATCCCTTTAAGCTAAACGATTGCCTGATTTCCTTCCCCATTCACTTTTGCACATTACCATGTAAATAAATTCGATCTGCAGTCCCTTCAGCTTCTATAAATCCGTCATTTGGAAACAACTTACAAACAAGTCACTTAGAACTTGAATTGCTTCATTTGAAAGCTGAAATTTAATTTACATAAATTAGGCATTACTTTTGGGTTAATAAGGTTTATATTGTTGGCAATTTGTGCTCCATTTTGCCTTTTAATAGGAACGTAGAGCGTGGGTTAATCGATGTAAATGGCTCACAATCCATCGGCATTTGACATTATTGCTTATACCAAATTTAATTGGAGATGGAGCCAGATTCCTTTTAGTTTGTTTCTCTGAACTTCTTTCATTAAAGGGCTACTGACACCCATTTTTGATACAGTAAAATATTTTAGGGCTTTTCTTACTGATCAAAATTATAGGTATGGCTACTCTTTAAACTAGAAATAGCACAATTGAAAGATCACCATTGCACAATAATGGTAGCGCTATTATATTTAAATCTTTGGGAGGAAATAATGGTGAGAAACAGTGAAGCAAGTAGAAACCTGATCAAAAATGTTATTAATCGAAAATGATAGATGGTTGAAAATGATAGGTCCAATACTCAAAAGCTGGGAACACTGAACTGTAGGATGGGTAATAAAATTTGGATAGATTTAAACTAAATCTATACCTACTTGAGAGTTGCTGGTGTTGAAGGCTTGGTACACCTATAATTTGGCTTAAATTCCTGGTGAGCAGGAGAAAAAGAAAGGAGACAACATAAAAACTACAGGATACTGAAAGAAAAAAAGTAAACACGGGCCTCCTAACTTTGCTTTAACTCAGAACATATCCCATCCTGGCACAATAGGACCTGCACTTGATTCCCTCCTTTCCCAAAACTGGTTATTATAATAATAATAAATTTTATTTCTATAGCGCCGACATATTCCGCAGCACTTTACATTTCAGAAGGGATTTGTACAGACAATAGACATTACAGCATAACAATAATCACATAGATTATAACAAATACCAAGAGGAAAGAGGGCCCTGCTCGCAAGCTTACAGTCTATGAGGAAAAAGGTAGACACGAAAGGTGGGTGGTAATAGTTGCCCTGATTGTATGGACCAGCCATAATGTTAAGTGTGTAACAGTACAAACACAGAGGGCTAATGGATGCATAAAGCATGTGGGAACATGATGCGGGGAATCTGGTTATGGTAAAACTTTTGGCTGTGCCACACAGGGATAGATTAGGTTAATGTGTTGAGGCGATAGGCCAGTCTGAATAAATGCGTTTTCAGGGCACGCTTAAAATTGTGGGGATTGGGGACTAATCGTATTGACCTGGGAAGTGCATTCCAAAGAATTGGCGCAGCACGTGTAAAGTCTTGGAGACGGGAGTGGGAGGTTCTGACTATTGAGGATGCTAACCTCAGGTCAACAGCAGAACGGAGGGCGCGGGTAGGGTGGTATACTGAAACAAGGGAGAAGATGTAGGGTGGTGCTGAGCCATGGAGGGCTTTGTGGGTGAGGGTAATAAGTTTATACTGAATTCTGGAGTGGATGGGTAGCCAGTGTAATGACTGGCACAAGGTAGAGGCATCGGTGTAACGATAGGTGAGGAATATGATCCTGGCTGCAACATTCAAGACAGATTGGAGAGGGGAGAGTTTGGTAAGAGGGAGACCGATTAGAAGAGAGTTACAATAGTTGAGACGAGAAAGAATAAGAGAAACAGTAAGAGTTTTTGCAGAGTCAAAAGTAAGAAAAGGTCGAATTCTAGAAATGTTTTTGAGGTGCAGATGACAAGAGCGAGCCAGTGATCAAATGTGGGGGGCAAAGGAAAGCTTGGAATCAAGTAGGACCCCAAGACAGCGGGCCTGTTGCTGGGGAGTAATAGTGGAACCACACACAGAAATGGCAATGTCGGGTATAGGTACATTAGTAGAGGGAGGAAACACCAGGAGTTCAGTCTTTGACAGGTTCAGTTTCAGATATAGTGAGGACATGATGTTAGACACAGCGTTTAGACAATCGCCAGTGTTTTCTAGAAAGGCTGGCGTGATGTCAGGAGAAGAAGCGTATAATTGGGTGTCATCAGCATAGAGATGGTACTGGAAACCAAATCTACTGATTGTTTGACCAATAGGGGCAGTGTACAAGGAGAAGAGGAGGGGGCCTAGAACCGATCCTTGAGGAACCCCAACAGTAAGGGGAAGGTGAGATGAGGAGGAACCGGCAAAAGATACAGTAAAGGAGCGGTCAGAGAGATAGGAGAACCATGAGAGAACGGTGTCCTTGAGGCCAATGGAACGGAGCATAGTGAGGAGGAGCTGATGATCCACAGTGTCGAATGCTGCAGAGAGATCCAAGAAAATTAGCATGGAGTATTGACCATTTGATTTAGCTGTTAGTAGATCATTAGAGACTTTAGTGAGGGCAGTTTCAGTAGATTGTAGAGAGCGGAAACCGGATTGGAGAGGGAAGATTAGAGACAGTTCTATAGTTAGCGGCACAGTTTTGGTCGAGGGATGGTTTTTTAAGTATTGGATGTATGATGGCATGCTTAAATGAGGAGGGAAAGATACCAGAAGAGAAAGAGAGGTTAAATATTTTAGTTAGGTGAGGGGTGACAGCAGGGGACTGGAGGAGATGTGACGGAAATGGGTCACTGGTGCAAGTGGTTGGGCGAGAAGATGCAAGGAGCCTGCTTACTTCTTCTTCTGTGACTGGTTCAAAATCAGAGAGTGAGCTAGATGCAGTGGGGGAGGGAGGACAGTGCATGGTATGAGATGATTGGGAGATAATTTCCTGTTGAATCTGGTCAATTTTTTCTTTGAAGTAATTGGCCAGATCGTCAGCTCGGAGCTCCGTGGTTGGGGCCTGTACTCTTGGGTTGAATAGAGAATGAAAAGTGTCAAAGAGACGTTTCGGGTTATTGGACAGTGAGGTGATGAGGGTGTTGAAATAGGCTTGTTTGGAGAGGTGAAGGGCAGTGTTGTATGTTCTAAGCATAAACTTAAAATGGATGAAATCTTCGTGTAGATTGGATTTTCTGCACAGACGTTCGGCGCACCTAGAGCACCGCTGCAGGAAACGTGTTTGCATCGTGTACCAGGGTTGTCGCCGTCTGCGTTGTGGTGTTCTATTTATAGGGGCTGCAAATTCATCCAGGGCACTATGAAGTGTTTCATTGTAATGCTTCAATGCAGAATCAGGACATGAGAGGGAGGAGACAGGGGCCAATGGAGACTGCAAGTTCTTCATAAGTTTCTGGGTGTTAATGGCCTGTATGTTTTTATAAGTATGGACAGTGGGGGTGACCTGAGCAGCTTGGAAGTTCTTGATAGAGAATGCAAGAAGATTGTGGTCAGAGAGCGGGAGAGGGGAGTTTGCAAAATCATCCACTGCACAAAGCCGAGAGAAGACCAAGTCGAGGGAGTTTCCGTCTTCATGCGTTGGAGAATTAGTAAGCTGCGAAAGGCCAAATGAGGAGGTTAGAGATAAAAGGTGAGTAACAGATGGTGAGAGGGGAAGAGCAATGGGGATGTTGAAATCTCCCATGATGAGGGTAGGGAGGTCACAGGAGAGAAAATGTGGAAGCCAAGTGGCAAAATGATCCAGGAACTGATGGGAGGGGCTGGGAGGACGATACACCACCGCCACTCGCATGGAGAAGGGGGTGTAGAGTCTGACAGCATGGACTTCAAAAGAAGGGAAGACTATTATCACTCATAGTAGAAAAATGAAGCAAGATTCTCCTACCATTACTGCTTCCTGTTGCACTACTCTGATATACTGTATATACTCGTGTATAAGCCAAGTTTTTCAGCCCCCTTTTTCGACTGAAAAAGACCCCCTCGGCTTATACACGGGGCACGGTCCCTGCGATTAAAAAGAAAAAAATTACATACTCACCTCTCATCGCTGGGGGCCAGGTGCCGGTGTCCTGAGCAGGCGGCGACACTGGCGCACTATGGGAGCCAGATGCCGGTGTCGCCGCTGGCTCAGGCCCTTGGCACTGGCTATATTCACCTGTCCGTGTTCCACTGCTGCGCGCCGCTCTGTCTTCCGGGTCCTCCTGGCTGTGACATTCAGGTCAGAGGGCATGATGATGTAGTTAGTGCACACAATCTGCCTGAATAGTCAGTGACAGAGGACCCGGAAGACGGAGCAGCGTGCGGTGGTGGAACGGGGACAGGTGAGCCAGCGGCGAAACCGGCACCTGGCCCCCATAGTGCGCTGGTGTCACTCCCTGCTCAGGACACCGGCACCTGGCCCCCAGCGATGAGAGGCGAGTATGTCATTTTTTTTTCTAATCGCAGCAGCAGCAGCAGTATATGGGGCATATTGTATTATGGAGCACATTATGGGGCCACTATTAACCTTTGTGCATCATTATATGTGGCATATTTTTCTATGGCGCATCTTATGGGGCCACTAATAACCTTTGTGCATCATTATATGGGGCATAATATTTTCTATGGAGCATCTTATGGGGCCAACATTATCCTTTGTGCATCATTATATGGGATGTATTTTTCTATGGAGCATCTTATGGGGCCATCATTAACCTTTGTGCATCATTATATGGGGCATAATATTTTCTATGGAGCATCTTATGGGGCCAACATTATCCTTTGTGCAGCATTATATGGGGCATATTTTTCTATGGAGCATCTTATGGGGCCAACATTATCCTTTGTGCAGCATTATATGGGGCATATTGTGTTATGGAGCACGTTATGGGGCCACAATTAACCTTTGTGCAGCATTATATGGGGCATGTTTTTCTGTGGAGCATCTTATGGGGCCAACATTATCCATTGTGCAGCTATATATGGGGCATATTTTAATATGGAGTATCTTATGGGGCCATCATCAACCTTTATGGGGCATTATATGGGGCATATTTTGCATAGAGTATCTTATGAGGCCCATCATCAACCTTTATGGAGCATCTTATGGGACCCATCATGAACTATATGGCGTATTATATAGGGCTTCTGATTCAATATGGATATTCAAAAACATTTATCCTACTGATGTCTCAATTAATTTTACTTTTCTTGGTATCTGTTTTTATTTTTTAAATTTACCAGTAGCTGCTGCATTTCCCACCCTCGGCTTATACTCGAGTCAATGAGTTTTCACTGTTTTTTGTGGCAAAATTAGGGGCCTCTGCTTATACTTGGGGCGGCTTATACTTCAGTATATATGGTAATCTCCCTAGGACTTTTAAGGTCAGCTCCAGAAAACCGGAGAGGTTGGTAGCTAGCGGATTGCAGACCCCTGATCCTATTCACCACAACTAACAGTAGCCGTGGGGGGTTCCTACGGTGCCCTAGACCCTTTGTCACAGCCGGAGAGCTAAATAAGCCTAAAGAAAGAAAGGGGAAATCTAAACTGCCCCAGAGCAGACCCCAAAGCAACAGACAGCCCCCAACATGTATTGTCGGTGAAAAACAGATGAAAACACAAACACAGACAGAAAGACAGGCTGAGCAAACGATGGGCCCCAACTAACTAGATAGGAAAGGACAAAAAAGATGCTGGCTGCAATCACGCAAAAAACCCTGCCAAAAATAATGTCCAACACGTCTGATAGAAAAGGCCCTGAAGTCACTAGACTTCAAAATCACTATATCAGCACTCAGGTATATTCTGAAGACAGAGCAAAGAGATCAACTGATCAGAGACAAAAATGGAGTTCAGCCCGTCCCAACCAGGGCAGGCTGAACACAAACACTAAGTAAACAGACAAAATCTCATGGAAAAATAGCAGAGCAAAAACTTAGCTTTTAGTAGACAGGAACTAAACTGGATGCCAGAGCTCAGAGCAGAAAGGATCACCAGCAAACCCTGCAGGGCGTCGGCTGCCTTATATCCACTCAGAAATTCCGGATGTCCAATCACACTCCACCTGTTCAGATGACAGGTTCTTCCCATCCAGATCAATTTCACTACCTCCTTTCACCAGCAGAGGGAGTTCATCAGACATCAGAGGTGAAGGAGAAAATAAACTCATAACAGTTTGGGTATTAAGTAGCATTGTCCACAGTTATCCCAAATTGATAAAAGATTTCATCTATTTCTCTTGGCTGTGCTACAGCCAGGCGTCAATTGTCTCATCAGCGATTCCTGACTTCTATGCTATAACCAGCATTATTTCCCAGCTTAGTCCATACTCACTAAGTATATTCTACACCAACCTCTCAGCATGTTACCAAACAAGTTACCAACTCCTACCAGCTGTTCTCAGTTCTGTTCACACCTGGCCTCTGCAATCAAGGTCATACATCTCTCCAAGTATATCTACAATTTGCATTTATTTCTTCAATAAATCACTGCTATTAACCATTGCCCTGTGAGAAGATATCAGACTGCATTCACTCCGTGGTTACTCCTTTGTTCAACTATTGTCCTGTTGGAAGATACCAGATTACATTCCTGTGATTACCTACTTTTTTGACTGAAGGATACCAGTTTCCTATACAGCTACTGTTCCTGTGTGGATCATCTGTGCTCCCTGCATTTCTTATTTGTCTGCCATCCTGCATATCCTGCTGTTCTGGTTCTCGTCAATCCATGAATCACTCCGATCCAATCCGCTGCACTGTTACCTCAAGTCCATGCTGTTCACCCTGACCTACAGTTTACAGTTTTGAGAAGTTTAACTCACCAGGTGAGCTCATAACACTAACTGAATCTGCTAAAAATATTTGGCTGAATTCAAACATCCGTGAAACCCAGTCTAAATATGAATGGTGACCCCTGGGCATGCCGCAGGTCTCCTGAGCCAAATTTAACAATGTCATAGGCACATATAAGGCTGTTGAACTCAGGTCAGGAGATCTGCTCCAAGTCTGTATGTAAGGAGGTGGTCAGGACCCTCATGTAACTTCTCTCACCTGTGTCACATGCGGCACCCTGATGTTTTATTAATGTTTTACTATTGTGTGTACTGTAATTCAAATCTTTTTGTCATGTATTGCGCATAGGCTTAGGGATAGATTAGGAAGTAGTGCAGGACTGTTGGGGGATTAGAATAGAGGGGGTACATCAGAGATAGAGAATAGGATAGATAAGAGTATTAGGTTAGGTTAGGCACCAGCAACAAGGGGTTATGTAGGGGGAGGAGTTAGAACAGAACAGCACAGAGCGGAGGGGATATAGGACAGATACGTCCTGGTTCTGACAGACGCCCCAGGGCAGGACGTGTGAGAAGAGAGAGAGAACAAAGGATTATAGCCATCGGGATAAGTCTGCGGATTGCAGTAAGGAGCCACAGGCTGGAGAACAGTGTAAACGGACACCAGCTCAACAGAATTATCCCCAGGAAGGATTCGGGGTCTAAGACCAGGGTGGGAGCAGCCAAGATGGCGTTCCCTGCACCTTTCCCTAATGGAACCGGATGAAGGGCTCACAGGGAGCTGGTGACGTGTCATGTACAGATGGGACACGGATTGTAAAATGAGGCTGCCGTATGGCAGGTACAAATGAGACAGGGGCTGGACACGGATTGTCCAAAGACATGGCAGGGATTGCCGGGAGCAAAGAAAGAGAGACTATGGAGAGAATAGAGTCTGTCCAGAAGGCAGGGAAAGGACAAGAAACATTGCCCTGTGTGAACTGTGCTGCTGATGTGATGAATGCCTTATTGTTTAGTAAAGTTCCACTGTTGGACAAGAACTGTGACTTTCTGGTGTTTCATTGAACTTGGAAGCCAAAAGCTGGAGTGATAGAGAATGAAGCGATTCCAGCAACGGAAGTGAGTACTCGCTCGCCCCATCACACACGCAGCAAAAAGGACATGGTATTTCACCTGTAGGGCGCCAGGGTGTGGGAACAGTACAGCTCGCTGCGACGACTACCACCATGCCCGCCTTACATGTACATCATGGTTTGTTCCTTGGACCATGTTTCACTGACATCTGAATTTCACTTAAGAAAAAGAGAAAGGACAGATTAACTTCCTCAGTGCACCTGCCAAGTGACAATCTTTGAGACTGCATTAAGGCTAGTAGAACATACATGATTAACATAAATGGTAGCTACTTTGCTTTTCCATCCTAGATTTTTCAGTTACTTGAAGATCAAAAAAAGGGTCTTTTTTTTGTCTTGCAGGTCGGATTGGGGGCATGGCTCAGTGGGTAGCACTGTGGCTTTATAGTGCTGGGATCCTGTGTTCAAATCCCACCAAGGACAAAATCTGCAAGGATTTTCTCCCTGTATGTTCTCCCTGTGTTTGCGTGGGTTTCCTCCGGGTTCTCTGGCTTCCTCCCACACTCCAAAGACATCCTGATAGGGAATCTAGATTGTGAGACCAATGGGGAAAGTGTCAATAATGTCTGTAAAGCACTATGGAATTAATGGCGCTATATAAATGAGTAAAATAAATAAATAAAAACAACCAATAGACTAAGATTGGAAGATACATTGGTACTGATACATTTTCTGCCCAAATATAAATCAATAGATTCCATGTAACCTACAAATATCAGTCTGTTGCTTTAAACCAGTGACCTGCAACCTGTTTGCAACAAGATATCAGGAGGACATCGTGGGAATTGTGGTTTTCAACAGCTGGAGAGCCACAAATTGTAGATCACTTACTCTACAGATTTATAGACTATTTCAATATTTTAATATGGTTTATACATTTATATTTTAACATGTATTTTGTTAACTGTGCAATGCTTATCTAAGAGTTTTACATTCCTTTCCACATGGCATTAATGTAAATGAGAATGCATCAGAAGAAATTAAACAACATTTACCGATACATTCCATCATTTTCTTAAGTAATCAATCAAACATTATATTGGTTGAAAAACAGCGCAATGGGTTTTAAATGAGGCGGCCTAAACATCAGGGATTTTATATATTATACACAAAAAGGGTCATAGGATGTCTTTCGACGAAAATGTTTTTTGCTTTAACCGCTGCACAGAGTAATTGAGTAATTTCATATGATTACTTTTCCATTAACTGAAAGCACATTTCATGGGAGCAACTGAATATGTTAAAGCAGAAGTATTTAAATAAGAGATTAACACATGGCTTTTCAACATAAATGGACATTTGAGTTCTGAAATATGCAGTAAAAGTTTACACAAAGTTGGCCTATTTGGTTCTCAAGAACTTTAACAATCATGGTTTATGCTTAGAATAGGCCGTTAAAGTTTGATCGCTGGAGAGGTTGTCCCACGGCGATCAACACAATGACAGGGCCACGTCTGTGCCTGGTCCTGTAATTTGTCCTGTTCAAGAAAGAGGGACTAACCGCAATAGTAGGTGTGATGACACCGGTGATGTCACTGATGCTGCCTAGGGGGCGCTATCAGGTGGCACGGGAATGAACGCAGGGTGTGCAGGAACAAGGCATGCTGTGTATAAGGACCTGAGACTAAGCAGTGAGCAGCGCACAGGACCTGGCACTGAGCAGTCACGTGACCAGGGGGCAGAGCTACCGCGTGTGAGTGCAGGGAAGGCAACTGAATGCACAGAGTGCAAGGCAAAGACAGTACACGTGGTTAAGGAAAGCCGAGGGTAAAGCCAGATGAGAGCGTAGTACCAAGGGATAAGACAAAGAGTAAACGGAGACAAGCCAAGGGGGTCAGATAACCAGGAGAGACAGGGCAGTACAAAGCAGGATACAGAGGCGAGAGTCAGGGGACAAATCGGGTCATTCACAGCAAGGCACACAAGCACAGAGGCTCAATTATGGAAGTAGCCTGGGTCAGCAACCACTAGCCGAGTGTACGGAAGTATCACCGACACCAGACCCAGGAACCGCCAACATTAAATAGCCGCCCCAGTACCAAAGAGAGGCGAACTAAAGTTAACCCTGACCTGACCAGGATGGAAGCGAAACCATCCTGTCCAGGGTCATGACAGTAGGGACAGTTTCTCATAGAGTTCATGAATAATATAACTTTATTTTGCGAGTCAGGATGAAGTGGAGAAACCAAAAATGGATGGAATATTAGCGTTTACATTTAAAGGCCCTGAACATTCAGGATTTCCCAGTCAGTCCTGACAGTTAAAGCCCTCCATAAGACAGATGTAATCGGCCAACAACTCACACTCCTGATTTCCCCCTTTCTCGGCTCGTCCATGAGCTTCTATGAGAGATCCGCTGCAAGACCCATCTGGCGGCAGCTTATTTCCAGGGAGAACAAAAGGTTCAGGCATTGAAATTCAACAGGATACTTAACTTCGCTGGCATCATCTGCTGGGGGAGAATCTCGAGGCCCTCATAAACATTAGACTATCGGCCATTCTTGCTACAATCGGCACATTCATCTAACTTTATTGAGTATTGGACCTTAAAGGGGTTTCCCAAGCTTGGGCTTAAGTCAAGTCACTCTACGTTATGTGACTGCAGACATGTAAATCCTGACAGGGTGCACAGTACACACTACCAGGATTGTCTGGGGTCAGAATCGGGCTTGATGGGCGGCCAAGTGATTGCAAGTATGTGATTGGCATACATGTGGTCACATGCCAACTAGATGTGCATGGCCTCACTCAATATAAGTGAATTGAGAGAAATCGGACACGTCTGAACAGATCTGCGCTGCAATATGTAGCCGCTGCCCGGCACTCCAGCTCAACTCCTATTCACATGAGCCCTGTTCACTTGAATGGGCTAAGTTACAATACTAGATTCAACCATGTGTGCAATAAAGTTGTTGCAGCGTGGATCCTGGGGGAGAATTGCATAGTCCATTATTATAAATTTCCCGCAAAACATGTTTAAATATTTTTCTTTACAAATATCTGATATTTTTGGTGTAAGTTTTAGACTAGCACTATGAAATAAACCTCCTGTGATAGAAATGCACTTTCAGAGTAATTAAACCACATCACAAGCATTTGTCAGCAATCTATAACATGTTTTATTATTATTACGATTTCTTCCTCGTGGGTGAGTGACAGGTCCCTTTGCTATAACACTATAATAAAGTATCTTTTCCTGGAGATGTGAAAACCACATTTAAAATAATACCATTGTCAATCAGTCCTTTATGTGTGCACGTCGTTTAGTCTGAGGTTACGGCGTTGTAAATAGCGCTGCGGTCTCAGTTTCACTCACTGCTGTTTCAGTGGGGGATTATTATATACATTCTGCATATGTTCCTTATTTTAAAGTATGAGTTTGGTTCTTAGATTGAAATCATGGCCAAGATTTTAGAAAAAATCACTACTAAGCCCTCTGGCAACACTCAAAAGAAATGTGTGTGTATTGACAAGTTACAAAGTGGACCTTAAATTATTGATAGATAGATAGATACCTAATATTTATCTACTGAATATCTATCTATCCATCTATCTGTCACAGGTGTGTCAGGTGTGACAGTCAGTCATCCTGGATCCGGTTGTAGATGGTCATTGTGATTAGCTCTTCAAGCACCTTCTTGATTTTTGCATCTCAGTTATGGAGTGATATCCTTCTCCCTCTAGGACCCAACAGTTACCTCCACCTTCTGCTACTAATTAACACACCCTTGCTAAACGTTTAAATAACTTCAGTCTCTTCAGCAAGGTGCTAGTGTTAACTCAATTTCCCTCTGTGTGGTTGAAAGTACTAGAAGTCGGCTAGTGTCTTCTTGGAGTACAATTGGAGGATTGTTGGCGTGATATCTCTGTGGTCTTCTCAAGCTAAGTGTATCCCCTCGTTTGTCCACCCTCTCTGTCTTTAGCTATAGTTGGGGCTAACTAGCACTCACCCTGTCCCCTCCCTATCTGGCATCTATCGCTAGGATCAGGAAGGGATTAGGTTCCTGCTCAACGATAGGTGCAGCACCTATTTAGAGACATTAGGTGAGACAGGGTGTTGTTATATCTGCCTAGGGGTCTCCACTCTCCCTTTCCCTATTGTTTGGGCTTCCCCTCCCTCTCCCCGTTGTTGTGCACCTTGCTTCTCCCTCACACAGCATGACACTGTCTATCTATACATACATACATAGGGTAATTAATGAAACTTCCAAAAGGAAAATCTGTCTTTGTTGCCCACAGCAAACAATCACAGCGCAGCTTTTATTTTGTATTCTACTCTTAAAAATGAAAGCTCAGCTGTGATTAGTGTAAGGCAACGGAAGCATCATACACAGTGATGAGGCAGTGACCCATAAAGTTTAAACATAAAAGTTTCTTTAATGTGTTATCTTCACACTTAGAAGGTTCCAATCCACACAAATGCATATAACTTCAGTGCATATAAGTTCAGTGCATATTATCAGTGTTCAATTCACACCAGTTCATAGCACTACTTAGTACACGGCATCCAAGTCTAGATTGCAGTCACTACACATGCCAGTCCTCAACTGACTAGTTCCTGGGGGTGTCCTGCACCGTGGTATCACAGTCTCTACTCACAGCCGTACACAGTCCTTGATATCCACCGGGTCACAGCCGGGCACCATATCCACCTGGTTGCATTAAACATGCTAGTCCTTTATTCAGGCACAGGATATCCACCTCTGAGATCAGTCACCGTGGACGGTAGCACCGTGTACGCTGTGGGTGCCAAGCCTATTGGCTCCACTCTGTCCTGTGCTCTGTATACCAACTGGTCTGCACAGCAAGAAGCACCAACTCACTCTGGCCCTGACACACCTGAGACTCGGGAGACATCTCAGACTTCACTAAGACATTTCCTGCAGTGCTTTTATCACAGAAACCTGTGTCTTTCAGCCACATGGAAAACCTGGGTATGGAATGGAACAGACTGCAACACTATCATACTGCAATCTGTTTCAAACAAAACATCCAGAGCAGGTTTTCCATACCTCTGCTTTGGACACTAACATGTCCAAGACTAACACTTACTTTTATTATCAGTCTGCATTGCAGTCACAGCTGCGCCTAGGACTGCCGTGCACACCTATGGCCTTCACACACCTCCGTGCATATCCTGGGGAGACTACACAGTGACTCCTACCTGTGACATCGGTCATTGCTTCACCATTGCAATCCCAGCTACGCCTGAGACCGCAATGCATTCCCATAGCTTCAATACACCTCCATGCGTAATCTGGGGAGAACACACAGCACCCCCTAGCTGTAACAGGGGTCACTGCCTCACATAAGTTGTAGTTAGCAAACAAAAAAAGACAAATTCTTAAATCTGTCCTAAAATGTATTAAAACAGCTGACCTGGGAAGTTGTAATCAAATGATTGCCCTCGTCGTGAAGCACCGAGTGGCAGGACTTAGTTTGAACAGTCATTCTGTCTGAAAAAGTTCCTTTAACTACATTAGAGTTGGTGATATAGGATGTTTAGGATCCATCCCTCAATCTAGCCTGGCAACACCCCTGACCCATCTAGGAAATTTTTTTTATATCAGCTTACCCAAACTACTTCCCCACGTTGATCTGTCGAAATCCAAAATTCATCTTTAAAATCAGGACAGTCCCACAAATTCCGAAAAATTGCTAGCTATGCATTCGGAGAAACTGTAGGATGGGGGGGGGTAAGTGAAGGCCCCTAAACTAATAAAGACAAAGACCTTAGAAAAGACCCATAGAAAATTACAGAGAGAACTCAATGAATTCAGACCTCAGACCCTACCCCTAAATAAATACAGATCGGACCTGAGTCTTGACTACAGAGACCTCAATAAGGCTGGTTTCACATTAGCGCTTTTTAAGCGCACGCACGGCCGGGGGTAGCTCCGCCCCCGAGCCGGCTCTCTGCCCGGCGTGCCCGCCCCTTGTAGCGCCGCCTCCTAGCGGACAGCGGCGCCTGCGATTGGCGCACCCTATCTTTAGCATAGGGTGCGCAGATCGTGCGCAGGCCGTGCGCTAGTTGCGCTTTGACCTGTGCTGCGCACTTTTGACGGTGCGCCGTGCGCGCCAAAATCCGAAAAGTTCGATTTTGGCAGCCGGCTCGGGGGCGGAGCTACCCCCGGCCGTGCGTGCGCTTAAAAAGCGCTAATGTGAAACCAGCCTAAGACTTAAAAATGAGACTTAAAGGTGTATTGCCATTGCAACCTTTTTATTTTATCATGGCTAAGTCAGGAATAACTCTGATGAGATGATGACCACATGAGGTCAGCTATTAAAACAGCCATGAGTGACTCAGATATACAGCGTTACAGGAATAGCATTTTTCAGATGCTGTCGGCACTTGGATAGAGGTATTGCCATCTTGGCCATGAAAGGTTTCCATGGGAGTAACCATACATTCGGACTTTGTAGGTTGTTCTCATATAATTCATGGCCTGTCTTGTCTAGATCATAAGAGTTCTACTAAAAGGTGGTCATTCCGAGATCGATCACAGTATATGGTAAAACTTCCCCATAAGAACCAACTATGGGGTACATATTTTTGTTTCATAGTCTGGAGACTAAATAATCTGAGTTCATTGCAGTTTTTCACCTTCAAATGTCTTTGACCTATCAACATTTCTAAGAACTAGTCCTCTTCTTACATAGTCAACTGCAGAACAAAGCAGCTGTCCCTAGATATCGTGATAGTTGCACAACTTTGTGTCTTTCTCCCTAGGAAATCCTACTTTTCCTCTTACTGTACGGCTACCAAAAAGTAGGATATACAAGGGGTATGCTCAGCAGGTGAGAGATAGGTTTGTGAACCCATGCATGGCAGTCTTGTAAGTGAAGTGCTATGCTTTGTTTCTGAAAAGGAAGTGTCTAAAAATATGTTCTTCTATTGAAAAGTGTCATTTTCAAGACATTAAATTAACATTCCCCGGGTGTCGCTTCTGCTTGGCTGACAACATTGTGGACAGCTGTGTTCCCATTTCACAGGAAAGATGAGTTTATCGAAGGTTCCTGGCATCCCAAATTTTTTTTTTTCCTTGACAAAAGATATTCTGTGCTTTGGGACGGATTCAACTAGCCCCGCAGTGCAATTGCCAAACCTCTTGACTGCATCTGAGATAAATAATCGTAGAAGAAATTCAACGTGAGCGTCATATTGTATTGTTGATATTCCTTACGCAAGAAGCAAGATGAGCTGCAGCATTCCTTTATCATATGTTTCCTGGTTTATCCGCAATGGATGCCTTTTCTAACAATCAAGGCTAATATACAGTAGTTTGATATAAGCGTGTCACACAACACACGATGTAAATGATGACAGACAGCAAGAAGCGGTATGCTACTTTATGGCTGCAGCAAAAACAGGATTGTCATTTTAATTAATTGCCATTTTTTATGAAAATGGGTAAAAAGTATGCAACTATATAGCAGCATACATTTTGCTTCACAGAAATGTGTTCTGCGGCTAATAGTTATCTATGCAGCAATAGGGTGAGGGCAACATGTGCATGGAATGTGTATGTTTGTTGTCACCATATGACTTCCTCCCATACTCCTAAACAAATACAGTATTTGGGTTAAGGACAGGAATGGATACGAGTGATGATGAAAAGATCTTGAATATGATGTAAATATATGCTAAATATCCTATATAAATAGCAGTTAAAATGATAGAGAATAGTTAATGAGCATAATTCCAATTGTACAGATTTGCTCAGATTTGGCTGGAAAATTTTATTTGATTTGCATTTAATTCATTCAATGCAAATTGAACATGAATTGTTTAATATATATGTATACATAGGTGTGTGTATAAAAAACCCTCTGTTCAGTCCTTACCTGTCTCTACATGTAGCTGCTAAGGGTTCACCTTGTGAGGTGGATCCTCCAAGCCCAGGTCCGGGTGGGCCATGG
Organism: Dendrobates tinctorius; assembly: GCF_039654945.1. Taxonomy (NCBI): domain Eukaryota; kingdom Metazoa; phylum Chordata; class Amphibia; order Anura; family Dendrobatidae; genus Dendrobates; species Dendrobates tinctorius. Next base: position 4,680,217 of record NW_027361674.1, read on the forward strand.
ATCCCAGGCGTTGCTGCAGCAGTTTGAAGGCATACAGTGTATGGAGCGAGGACTTGAAGCACTCGAGGTCACAGGTAGACAGGACACAGGAAAACCCAAGACAATGAGGTAGAGCCAAACCAGGAGCAGGTAGTGATGTGCAGTAAAACAAACCAAACCAAAAGTCCTAATACCAAGACACAGGTCTGTGTTCCTTAGTGGGCCTCATATAGACATAGGCAGATGATGATATGGAAGCACGCCAGGCCACTTGTTTAACCAGGCGTGGACCACAGTAGAGGGCAGCAGCCATAAGGGAAGGTGATGAAGCAATGCCGAGCTGAGGCAAATGTGAAACAGCAGTTAGCTGTCTCCAGTCCCATCTCCTATTTTCACAGTACTCTTTGGAGCCTCTGGTGCTCACTAGGCCTCATGTCATATAGGGTGAGGCCTAGTGATGAGCAAACATGCTCGGATAACATCTAATCCAAACACGCATGGGTGTTATCCGAGCATCTGGGAGTGTTCGTATATTAAGTTTGAGTCCCCGTGGCTGCATGATTTGTGGCTGTTAGACAGCCTTAATACATGTGGGGATTCCCTAACAAACAGGCAATCCCCACGTGTTCAGGCTGTCTAACAGCCACAAATCATGCAGCCGCAGGAACTCAAACATAAAATACAAGCACGCCCAGATGCTTAGATAACACCCGAGCATGCTCGGATGGATAAGACGTTATCCGAGCACGTTCACTCATCACTAGTGAGGACTAATGAGTGCTGGGGGTGCTGAAGAACACCTTGAAAACTGGACCAGAGAGAGTTAGCCGTGCGGAGTACCGGATCATACCCTTGCAAAAAGACCGGTGAATGCTGAAAAATGAATCCAGTAATGTATAGTCCAGGCGCTATTTTGCTGGATTTGAATTCTCATAAATCAGATTTTATGGTAAATGTGAATTTGATTAACTTCTAATTAATTTCCTCATCTATAGTACAGACTCTTATAGGAGAAAGGTCTCATTATGTTTACTGCTAAATTATGTTTCTGTGCTATGATGGAAATTGTGGCCTTGACTACTGCAACCTCATGCTCTGCGGCCTCCCCTCAAACACTCTCGCACCCCTCCAATCTATTCTAAACTCTGCTGCCCGACTAATCCACCTGTCCCCCCGCTATTCCCCAGCTTCTCCCCTCTGTCAATCCCTTCACTGGCTCCCAATTGCCCAGAGACTCCATTACAAAACCCTAACCATGACATACAAAGCCATCCACAACTTGTCTCCTCCATACATCTGTGACCTCGTCTCCCGGTACTTTCCCGCACGCAACCTCCGATCCTCACAAGATCTCCTTCTCTACTCCCCTCTTATCTCCTCTTCCCACAATCGCATACAAGATTTCTCTCGCGCATCACCCCTACTCTGGAACTCTCTACCACAACATATCAGACTCTCACCTACCATCGAAACCTTCAAAAAGAGCCTGAAGACCCACCTCTTCCGACAAGCCTATAACCTGCAGTAACCACCGATCGACCAAACCGCTGCACGACCAGCTCTACCCTCGCCTACTGTATTATCACCCATCCCTTGAAGATTGTGAGCCCTCGCGGGCAGGGTCCTCTCTCCTCCTGTACCAGTTATGACTTGTATTGTTTAAGATTATTGTACTTGTTTTTATGTATACCCCTCCTCACATGTAAAGCGCCATGGAATAAATGGCGCTATAACAATAAATAATAATAATAATACAGGAGGGGAGACAAGTGCAAACAGGGTGGTATTGAAAGGTGCGTAGGTTTTAATTTTACATGTTTCGTGCTTGCACCGAGCCCTTTTTCGAAAACATACAATATAGAACTATGGTGCAATGTAGTTTGTTTGTAATGAAAATTGTGACTGATGAGAATGGAAAGTTCAAACGTAAAGCAAGTAAAGATGTTAAAATAAAGGAATTTTTAAAAAATGCACTTAATTATTATAATTTTTTAATTTTAGGATTTAGATTTCAACGACTATTGTACAATATTAGAATAGGTTTGTGATGTCAAACTGTAAAGGTTTCGACCAAATTCTAAGATTAGTTGTGGAAGAAATAATAACAAAAAAAGAAAGGAATTGGAATGAATCATATCTCATTTCACCGATATAAAGAAATACAAGACGGGATTATATTTATAAGCGCAATTCGCCGACTTTTGACCTATGCATTTTTCAATTTTTTTCACGAACAAATTGAGTTACGCTTTCCAAAATGACACTGAATAAAAGGGATTCTGTTGTGTTAGGACATGGCCAGAGGTTGCTTGGGTTGAAGGTCGCGCATTGCTGAGTTGAAGGTCAAATATTGCAAAGCATGAAATCTCATATGCAAAGGTTACAGTTGTTCAGAGAAATGTTAAAAGATATATATTTTTTTGCTAGTACCGCGTCTGGATGTAATAGCTTTAGAATTTGTGGCCTTAGCAGTAGTTGGCTAGCTAACACAGAGGGGAATACGGATTGTAATGTAGCTCAAAATTTAAGGCTAAAATGTTAGTATTGGTTATTATGGATGGATGAAAAGTGTCTTGGTTATTCAACTGTTAGAAGAGCAATTAAACAAAAAAAAATTATAGGTCAAGAATAATGACTGAAAGCCATAACTGGTAGGGTAAGGGTAATAGCAGCTGCCAGGAGGCCCCTCATAAAAAATAAGACTTAGGGGGAGCACATAATTGAAGTTTGAACTTTCATGGATTTATGACAGTTCGTGCCATTGGAAGGAAAAATTCTGGGTTTCAGAATGCGCATTCTCACCACCACCTCAGTGATAGGAATCTGTAGTCTGGATATCTTCATTGACTAATATGGTAGAATATTGTGGGCATCCTGCACAAAGTTCAACGTGCAGAGAGGTAGAGGAGGTGAACTGTCACCTGTATTATCCATTTATAGCCATTACCCAGGAAGTAACGATCACGATCGCAGAGGGTGTAATTGGGCTCATGCTGGAGGGGGCTCACAGACACCAACACCTGTTTGAGATGGCTTTGTATCAGAGGACAAACATTCAGCTGAAGTGTATTCTGGCGCAGAGCCGTCGGGTCCCTGGGCTGCAATAAAAGCTGCAGGCCAATCAGAGGTCGGCAGCTGACGACGCGTTCCAGGCATTGTTGTCGCATGGTAGTGATGTCATACTTCGCCATAGCAGGCACACCAAAGTCATCTGCCAGCCTCTGTGCTGGCTACAGAAAAGGACACTGCTTGTCATGGGAGCGGAGGAAAGTGAGTAGAATTTTTTTTTCTTTTTATGCAGAGGCAGAAAGGGGGACATATATATATCAGTAAGGGGCCCAGGATAGGGGGCATATATACCTGGAAGAGGCCCAGGTTGAGAGTCACATTTACAGTGGGGCAAAAAAGTATTTAGTCAGTCAGCAATAGTGCAAGTTCCACCACTTAAAAAGATGAGAGGCGTCTGTAATTTACATCATAGGTAGACCTCAACTATGGGAGACAAACTGAGAAAAAAAAATCCAGAAAATCACATTGTCTGTTTTTTTTTCATTCTATTTGCGTATTATGGTGGAAAATAAGTATTTGGTCAGAAACAAAATTTCATCTCAATACTTTGTGATATATCCTTTGTTGGCAATGACAGAGGTCAAACGTTTTCTGTAAGTCTTCACAAGGTTGCCACACACTGTTGTTGGTATGTTGGCCCATTCCTCCATGCAGATCTCCTCTAGAGCAGTGATGTTTTTGGCTTTTCGCTTGGCAACACGGACTTTCAACTCCCTCCAAAGGTTTTCTATAGGGTTGAGATCTGGAGACTGGCTAGGCCACTCCAGGACCTTGAAATGCTTCTTACGAAGCCACTCCTTCGTTGCCCTGGCGGTGTGCTTTGGATCATTGTCATGTTGAAAGACCCAGCCACGTTTCATCTTCAATGCCCTTGCTGATGGAAGGAGGTTTGCACTCAAAATCTCACGATACATGGCCCCATTCATTCTTTCATGTACCCGGATCAGTCGTCCTGGCCCCTTTGCAGAGAAACAGCCCCAAAGCATGATGTTTCCACCACCATGCTTTACAGTAGGTATGGTGTTTGATGGATGCAACTCAGTATTCTTTTTCCTCCAAACACGACAAGTTGTGTTTCTACCAAACAATTCCAGTTTGGTTTCATCAGACCATAGGACATTCTCCCAAAACTCCTCTGGATCATCCAAATGCTCTCTAGCAAACTTCAGACGGGCCCGGACATGTACAGGCTTAAGCAGTGGGATACGTCTGGCACTGCAGGATCTGAGTCCATGGTGGCGTAGTGTGTTACTTATGGTAGGCCTTGTTACATTGGTCCCAGCTCTCTGCAGTTCATTCACTAGGTCCCCCCGCGTGGTTCTGGGATTTTTGCTCACCGTTCTTGTGATCATTCTGACCCCATGGGGTGGGATTTTGCGTGGAGCACCAGATCAAGGGAGATTATCAGTGGTCTTGTATGTCTTCCATTTTCTAATTATTGCTCCCACAGTTGATTTCTTCACTCCAAGCTGGTTGGCTATTGCAGATTCAGTCTTCCCAGCCTGGTGCAGGGCTACAATTTTGTTTCTGGTGTCCTTTGACAGCTCTTTGGTCTTCACCATAGTGGAGTTTGGAGTCAGACTGTTTGAGGGTGTGCACAGGTGTCTTTTTATACTGATAACAAGTTTAAACAGGTGCCATTACTACAGGTAATGAGTGGAGGAAAGAGGAGACTCTTAAAGAAGAAGTTACAGGTCTGTGAGAGCCAGAAATCTTGATTGCTTGTTTCTGACCAAATACTTATTTTCCACCATAATATGCAAATAAAATGAAAAAAAAAACAGACAATGTGATTTTCTGGATTTTTTTTTTCTCAGTTTGTCTCCCATAGTTGAGGTCTACCTATGATGCAAATTACAGACGCCTCTCATCTTTTTAAGTGGTGGAACTTGCACTATTGCTGACTGACTAAATACTTTTTTGCCCCACTGTATCAAGATGAGCCCAGGATGGGGGACATATACAGTATGTCAGGATGGAAGACATATATAACGGGATGGGGGACATATATACCTGAAAGGGGCCCATTATGGGAGTCAAATATAACCAGGATGGGGGACATATATACTAGGATGGAGGCATATACACCAGGATAGGCCCAAAATTGGGGTATTATATAACAGGATGGGGGTAACATATACCAGGATGGAAGACATATATAAGCATGGTGGACCCAGGATGGTGTAATATATATATATATATATATATATATACCAGGATGTGGTCATATATACCAGGATGGGGCCCAGGATGAAGGTAATATATACCAGGATGGGGGTCATATACATCAGGTTGGAGGCATATATACAAAGATGAGTGGCATATATACCAGGATGAGGACATATACACAAGGAGGGGCCAAGGATTTTTGACATATATAATTGGAAGAAGTCTAGAATGAACTGACATATACAGTATATCAAGAAAGGGCTCAGAATGGGGGACACCACATAATGAACGGGGATGGGCAACATGTGTCTTTATATGATTTAGAATGCTACAAGGGCCTAAACATCTGACTAACTTGCAGTGGGGGCCTAGGTCCAAATTTTGCACTGGTGTCCATTGGACTTTAGTTACACTACTGCCATTACCTGTCATTGTGATCCTCCCTGTGATGATAATGAGTCTGATGAAAAGTCTTCTGTACATAACAGGCAGTCTCAGCCTAATAAAAGGTTTAGTGTGAGGCCAGGGAGAAAACTGGAAGATTTTAGGATTTTTTTTAAATATTGAAAGTGATATGGAAATAAAAAAAAAGCCTCTACTTTTCATAAAAATATGCTTAACATAAAAAGTTGACTTAATCAAGAAAATATTCTCCGATGACACATTTTCTTCAACAGCTATAGACACAACCTTGAATGATTAATGCACCTTATCTTTACATTAAACAGTTTTAAGACCATGCACCTGCACCATCACGATAAAAAAGCCCCGAACAATTCAAAATTGCGTTAAATTTAGTGACACGGCAGTTCTGCTGACATCAGCACCCCCCCAGTGCTAAGTCGCCTAATGCAATTCAGTATATAAATGAATCTGAAGCAATTACTTATTAGAAATTGTAAAATACAAAAAAACTTTGCACGCAAAATGCTTAATTAAATATAGTCATTTTTAACGAAATGGCAGTTTTTTTTTCCTGTAGCAATGTTGAGTAATTCAAGAGTTGTGAAATTCCTAATTTTCATGGATGTTGAACAAGCTTTGTATTGACGATCCTAAGGTCTGGTTGATTCCCCTATTTCAGCATTTTATTATATTATATAGATGAAAATCTTTGATACTGTGAAACCCTTTGATGTGACACGGGAGGGATAGGCAGAATAGTATGTAAATGAGGGACTCTGCAGGTTAAGAAAATCTCGGAATATTTCATTAAATGAGAGATATTGGGTGGGAGAAGCCGTATGGAAATAAGATTGAAACATGAGAGGGTTATGCTCACTTATCCACGGAACGAAAAGGCCTATCAAGGATACTGAATGTCATGTCAATACTAGTTTTATTTTGTGCAAAAATATGATTTTTTTTTTCCTTGAGATTCCATTACAATGTCCTGCAAGCCAATTCTTTGTAGGTTTAAAATGCAATTTCAATGATACTGGAACCTGAAAAGGAGAAGGAAAGACTGAAAAGAAAGTCATTAAAGAAGGGAAAACAGGTTAGAAATTATAATTTTATACCATCCTTAGATATATTGGACCCAAGTAAAGCATTTGCAGGCGGAGATTATGCAACACAGTCGTCAAGAAGGAGGTCCGGACAGGCAGCAGACAAGAAAAATGTTCAGGATACAAATTCATTTGGAAGACATGTTACTAATGCCCAAATTCAGCACAAATGACCATGGAGGTAGATAAGTTTAGATATTGCTATTTAAGAGACTGGGATTCACAGGTCAACACAAGAAGAAGAAGTCTGTTGTAGACCAATACACTTGTTGTGGTGACCTATTTTTATATAGCGCTAACATATTCCGCAGCGCTTTACAGTTTTGCACACATTAGCATCACTGTCCCTGAAGGCTCACAATCTAAATTCCCTATCAGTATGTCTTTGGAATGTGGGAGGAAACCGGAGCGCCCGGAGGAAACCCACGCAAACACGGGGAGAACATACAAACTCCTTGCAGCTGTTGTCCTTGGTGGGATTTGAACCCAGGACCCCAGCACTGAAAGGCTGCAGCACTAACCACTGAGCCACCGTGCCGCCCGATGACACCTATCCCAATAATAATTTTATTTCCCACCTTTAGGCAAACATGAGGACCAGTCTTATAGTAAGTTACTTATCCTACTAGTATGTTTTTGGAAGGAAATTGAGATATTTAAAGAAAAGGCACACTAAAACACGAAAAACATTTGGTCAGATTTAAACCTAGGTCACTGAAGCTAAAATAAAAGGTCGGGCCATCTTCTAAATTATATTGCCTGCACTAGAATCCATGATGAGGGAAACCTCACTTTAGGAGACCCTAAAACCATTCCAAATGTGACCTGTCTGCCTTGCTCTCAAGTCTCCCTTGCATCCCCCTTTTCCCCAGTATCTCTTGTCCCCTTGTGACCCTTTTTCACCGTGTGTCCCCATCTACCCTGTCCTCATAATCCCTGTGCTTCATTTTTCCCTGCTCCCAAGTCTCCCCAATCTTCCCCTGTCACCTTGCAGCCCTGTGTCCCCGTGCGTCCCTATCTACTCTGCCCTCGGAGTCCCCTTGTGTCCTCTTGTGCCTGTCTCCCTTGCCCCCTAGTCCCCGTGTGTTCCCTTGTGCCCTTCCCCCCTCCCTCCTAGTCCTCATGAGTCCCCTTGTGCTTGTCTTCCTTGTCCCCTTGTGCTTGTGTCCCTTGTCCCCGTGTGTCCCCTTGTGTCTGTCTCCCTTGTCCCTTTTTGTCAGTCTCCCTTGCCTACTAGATCCAGTGTGTCCCTCTGTGCCCTTCTCCCCTGCCTCCTAGGCCCCGTGTGTCCCCTTGTGCCTCTCTCCCTTGCTCCCTAGCCCCCCTGTGTCACCCTTGTGCCTGTCTCCCCTAGCCCACTTGTGTCCTTCTCCCCCGCCCCCCTAGTCACCATTTGCACATGTCATTCTCACTGCCCCTGTGTAGCCCTCCACCTTACAAGGGTCTCATGTTCGCACCATCTCCTGTGCTAATATAATGTCATTTGGTTGTGAATTTTTTTTTCTTATCATTTGTTGAGGTTGTCCCACTAAAGGTATTCTTTGGGTAGGTGGACTGTATTATATTCTTTGGGGGGCTACATTATATTTTATGGAGAGGTGGGCTGCATTATGTTCTATGGTTGCATCATACTCTGAGGAGGCTACATTATACTATATGATGGGGCTACATTATGTTCTATGGGGGCTGCATTATATTCTATGGGGGGCTAGATTATACTGTATGGGGGGCTTCATTATACTCTATGAGGGGGCAACATTATATTCTATGGGGGCTGCATTATACTATATGAGGAGGGCTACATTGTATTCTATGGAGGGGCTACATTATGCTATATAAGGGGGCTGCATTATATTCTATGGAGAGGCTGCATTAAATTCTGTGGGGGCTACCATATATTCAATGGAGGGGCTGCATTATATTCTATGGGGGTTATATTATATTGTATCGCGGGGCTGCATTATACTCTGAGGGGGCTGCATTATACTCTGTGGGGTGGCTGCATTATACTCTGTGGGGTTGCTGCATTATACTATATGTGGGCTGCATTATACTGTATCGAGGACTATGGGGAATATATTATACTATATGAAGAACTATGGGGTGCATTATACTATGGGAAGTGAATTGTACTACATGGTTGACTACGGCATTGCTTCATACTATATGGAGCACTATGAGGAGTGTATTATACTATATGTAGGACTGAGCAGTGTATTTTAATTTATGGAGGACTGAGGAGTGTATTATACTATATGGAGGACTGAGGAGTGTATTATACTATATGGAGGACTGAGCAGTGTATTTTAATATATGGAGGACTATGAGGAGTGTATTATACTATATGGAGGACTATGGGAAGTGTATAATACTATATGGAGGACTGAGGAGTATATTTTAATATATGGAGGACTATAGGGAGTGTATTATACAATATGGAGGACTATGGGGCATATATTTTACTATATGGAAGACTATAGGGAGTGTATTATACTATATTGAGTACTATGGAGCACATTATATTATATGGAGGACTATGGGGTATGCATTTTACAATATGGACGATTGTGGTGCACATTATAATATATGGAGGACTATGGGGTGTATTATACTAAACACGCAAAATGCTGCATATTCATCGAGTGATTGAATTGATTATGCCGGAACAGAAATCACTGTTCTCAGCAGCATATCTCCGGTGTAAAAATGATACTGTATGGGGACAGATTGATCTAATAGTGATTGTTCTGTTCCCATCATTCTTTCTCGGTGAAAAGAGGCCGGGAAACAAGCGAACGACTTCAAAATTGTCGATCACACTCGTTTAGCGGCCTGAACTCAGCGCATGTAAATACGACAGAAATGCTTCTGTGTGATGTGCAATATGTTAGCATTTGGGGCCCCATTTTAAACTTTAGCTTAGGACCCCACTTTGCCTAAAACCGTCCCTGACCGCATGCCTCCCCTGCCTTCTGTTCTCCCTCCTCAGGAACATCTGCACACACATCAGTAGACACCCAGTTTGTTTCAACATGCAAAAGTTTACTGTTCAAGTACATCGGATTGTAACACGCAGTATTGGGCATGGCACCCTCCGGTTTTTATTTCAGGAATACAGTAAATATTCCATTTCACTTTCAGTTCCGCCTGGACTATCAATATACTTACCGTTCCTTCAGCCCCAGAGAATTTCCGTCCGGCCCTGCAGTATTAATGAGACCCATTACCTTTCCCTTAAGCAGTTCCACGTCTATCTCCCTCTGTTCAGAAGGGGTTAAGGTACTCTCCAAAGCAGCTGTTTCGAGCCTTAGGCTGCGGACATTATAGGAACGTCCACTGGGAGTCTTGTAAGGTGTCATATCACACAACATCAAATGTACTCCTCTAGCTGTCAGCCCATTGCTCCTTGAACTTGACCTTGTCACTGTTACCAACAAACTCTCACACTGTCTATAAACAGGAAGTCATTCTATTTTTACTTGCACTAGCCCACTTCCAATGTGGGCTAGTCCCAAAATATTACCTGTATTTGCCCTAATGTACCTACAGTCACTAGCTATCTTTAACCTAAGCACTAAACTATCCTATCCTGTGCTTACCCTATACTTCTGCTGGAGTATATATTATACACACTAGGTATTACTTTTACAGTACCTACACAGTGGACCTATACCTAAAACACTATGCATTACTACTCATTACATTCCTAAAACCGTGAGATACAGTAGTTCACACTTCACAATACGTGTACAAAGACACATGACACTACTCACTTTGCGCGATTGTTGTCTTCTGGGGGCAGGAACATGACAGTGACTTTCCACACCTTTAAACACTTTTAATCCATATGGGCCAAAAAAGTTATAAATATAAAAAGTAGACTATCAGGAGAGTAATTTTAGGAGTTGCAGATGTAGCCGTTAATCACACCCAAGTCCTTGTGATAGAAGAGATTCCAATGGTGAGTGAGGGTCACTGTTACAGATTTTGAGCATCAGGTTAAGCCCCATGTAGACCACTAATAGAAATACTTTTAAGTCTATAATGGATGATCACTTTAAAACTGAGCAAAGTGTCTCAGCGACACATTTAGCATCATAAATAAGGTTATAAATGTCTCCCTAGAGGACAACGTGACAACTAGGGCCTAAACCAAATTATTAGGTAAATCCATAAAAGCATCCTAAGAAGTGATGGAATAATTTATGAGTGTGGTTTCCTAAGTGTGAGGTCACATTATAAAGGTCCTTTCAGTATTCACAAGCTCACTTTATTTTGTTTTCTTAATAAAAATAAGAAGTCCATCCCTTTTGGTCATCTTATCTATCTTGTGTTGCAGATCACGTCATTAAAAGTCACCTTTTAAATAAAGATACAAGTGAACAATAAAGAAAAAAATTCTTTTTGACAATTTTTATATATTTTTTGGCTGGTATTTACCTGCATTCTTCTATAAAGGACTATTCTGATTATTCAAGAAATGTTTGTACTATAACTTGCCTGGGGCTTCTTTATATCGAGTCAAACACAGAAACAGGACATGAATTAACCAACAGTGTGCTCTAACTTCCCTCCTGGTGGCAACAGAATTTCTTCTTCTTCGGGCAAAAAAAAAAAAGAGTAAATTAAAAAGAAACATAAAAAAATGGTGATAATAATAAAAGTTAATATAAATAATAAAAAAATAAAAATAAAATGATAATATTAATAATACAGACATACAAAGACTGATTGTCCTGGGCAACTTTAAATCTATAACTTATTATGTCTTTTGTTATACACATGTTTATTTCCTTTGTGTGTATTGGAACAACACAAAAAAAAACAGGAAAAAAAGGCAAATTGGACATAATTTTTTAATTTCTGTGCTGCATTTCATTCCATGCGTGTCACACTGACAGCACATGGACACACGGACACGGACAGCACACAGATGCATGGGTGTCACAAGGATGGCCCACCAACAAGGGCCATGGATCACACCAGTAATGGTCTTTCTAGTACAGGAGTCACCAGAACGTGTGAAGGAGGTCTAAGAGCTCTGGTATTCTGCTCCTTACACCAAGTGCATACAGCCGCTGATCAGTAGTGTTGCCTAATGTCAGACTCTGTTGTGAATAAAATCTAAGTGTTTTTTAAAGGTGTCTCGATCTGGGACATTTATGGAATGCAGACTTGCAATGGAGTTGAAGATAGGTCATGTCGCATATGCAGCCTTCTTTGTTTTTAGGATTGCTCCGAAAATTGCGGAGCAATCACCGCTGCCATATCAATGAATGGAGGGACTGAATTTGTAAGCTTGTGGTAACAGATTTCAAGAATCAGTGAGCTACAATAGTTGCTACATCGCTCATGTGAAGGTGCAACAAACAGCATAGTAATGCAAAAAACGGTAAAGATAAAAGACAATACGATGAGACATATCTGAATCAAGCATCAAGTGACGGGAACAATTAGACATAAACAAAACAGTTTTTGCTCGGGGTTTGAAGATGAATTAATTATTAACCAGTATTTCCACCTCTGCTCTACCTCCTGTTAAAATTCATCGCGCCTGCACTCATCAAATATTGATTTTTTTCCCCCAACCAACGCTGATGTCTTCTCCCTTCAACATTATTATAATGAGGGATAACAATCAAATTGTCCTCGCTGAAACGCAATCATTTCCCTGTGCCATCTGCATTGATCTTTTTTGGTGGCTTTTACCATAAATTATTCCATTCGATTAAGTGAACCTGCTCAGAGTGGCATTTTGCAAACTAAATAATTTATTGAGTGTTTTGGAGCAAACAAAAAAGAAAAAAGAACGACCTGCTTAATGTGTGAGCGTTTTCTACAGACATTAATAACAAGGCAAGCACCTCTGTGGACATTTGTAGCATTCTTTGCTCGTTGAATGAAATCACCAGAGATGGAATACATCAGTCATAGCAAATTAGGAAGTATTATGGTGTCATCACAAGAAGGTTCATTACTGGTAGGAAGACTTCTCTATAGTAAAAGTAAGCAGAAATGGGTTGTACGATGGCCAGGAGGGTCTTGGAGAATGGGCATTGCTTAGGATGGCTGTATTCAGCATTTAAATACTGGAGGGAACCAGTCAGTTTAGTTGAGCAGTTTTGCACTGTTTTAATCTGGCATCTAGTTTAGTCCGGACGAGGGCAGCCTTTACCGATGTGGCCGGCATCCTGTGCGCTACTGTTCCTTGTCGCTAGACCTCACACTATGTCATGATGTGGGTTGCACAGCAAGAAAGTGATGTCAGAGGGTATAGCAAACTCCAGATCTGCCCAAGATGCCTAGATGAAGACACTGGCCGAAGAAGACTTCCCTGGTCCAATTGACACAGAAGACCAAACTAGACGCCTGACAATTTTTTTTAAAACCTGCTATGCAGGGATTATTTGTCCATGATTCCAGGTTATCAAACAAGGGAGTGAAGATTATATTATGAAAAGGAGTTGTGGACAAAAGTCCTAAGTGCCCTCCAAGGTGGCGAATATGGTGTTAAAAATTGAAATTGTCCCCTCTCTGCTTTGCAGAAAACTTTGTACAATTGCACAAATGTTGTTCTCTACAATAGTCATAGGGACACTACCTCTATAAGGCATTGTCTTGTTCTCCAGGGGTGTCAAATTTTTCTTCTTGTGGGCTTTATTGAAATTTTTTGAGAAAAAGCCTCTGTGTGCTACCCAAGAAAACGTAGAAGTCTGCGAAGGTAAAGTATGAGCATATACTAAGCCTTGGGTGCTATATTATGAAACCATACAAAACTGACCCACTAAAAGGATAATATGATCATATGGCTTAGGATTTCAAGGTTTTTTTTCCCCCAACAAATTGTAAAAATTAACAAAAGCAGTAATACATTATTATTCCCTTGTCTCTCCCATGACAAGGTTTCTCCAGTTCCTCACCAGGCTCGGTTCAGTCAGCTTCAGTTTTTGATCACAGTGGTGTCAACACATCACTGCTTCTGCCAGTGACTCGCGAGGTATCAAGGAAGTTTTAAAGTATCAGTTGGTGGACTATTACGCCTTTTGTTATTTTTTACTATATTCTGGTGTTTGAAAAAAAAAAAAATCTTAGGATTGACCAGCCCTTCTGGATAGAATAAATTATATTAGATGATTCTTAACCGAAAGTTCAGAGCTATTAAACAGGACTGTCAACGATTTTGGAAAGTTCTTTTGAAATTCTATGTGTGACAGTATGCCGGATTTTTTCCTTCATGTCACTACACTATGGTCATCCAATTTTAAATGGAACTTGCAGGGAATGCTAGATCATTCATTGTAGAATATCTTATGATACACACAGAGACTATATCTGAGCTAGAAGGACATAACTGTACTAACTAAAAACTATCCGGGTACAAAAATCTAAGTCACTGTCTCAGCTTCCCTCAAAAGTCAAGGGATAGATGGATTGGGCATGCTTGATTTGGACAGACATGATCATCTGTTGCATCAGAAGGTAAGCAGCTGCCAGAAATCCAATCATTACCCAGTGCTGAGCGTGTACAATTTTGGGGAAGGTTCATTTTATATAAAGGGGACTACTTATGTTTTAGCACTTGACATTTAGAGATTGACGGAAACTTATAAAGATCTATTGTTTCTGCGTTCAATTATTTGGTTGTTAATAAATGGTCCATTGACCAGGTTTAGGTACAAGAAAACTATATGTTATCACCATTAGAAGAAGCACTTGGTTTCTCTGTGGTATTGAACGTTGCAAGGATTTCCGGTGATGCCTACAATAAGTAGCTTAATAAATGTTTTACTGTGAGACATTCCTACATTACAGCTCTTGTCAAGTAAAGGACATTTTAGTATTGTGCTGTAGATATTCACTAAGGATTGTGACAGGCAACAGTCCACAAGTGTGGTAAATGGTATTGTAAATAAAAAAAATTATGGTCAGCAACAATCTAGAGTTTGTAACTATCATCTCAGCAGTAATTAAGAACACAGATGTTGGTTCAACTTAAGATGAGTGGCACGAGATGACCAGTTTTGGAAGAGATATCTGATTTTCCAATACTCTAATAGGAGTTATTTGTGCTATATGTGTCTTTACTTGTGGCCACCAAGTGGTTGTGAAGTGCATTGCAATCAGCATGTCTGAACGTGTTTACTTTGTTTTATGAGAAATTGGAGCCCTTAACCAAAATCAAAAGAAGGTATGGATGGACACCTGTGCATCAAAGATAGTAAAATATCCAGAAGTGGTGGTGTCTTAAAGCTTGCAAACATATTCAGAGTTTCTTTCACCTTTGGCAAAAACTCAGTTCACTGGCTTTGCCATGCATCAAAATACCATGGCCAAGTGGCTTGTTGGGACTCCACTGACCCTGCAACTGCATCAAGCGCTTGTATGTCACCAGTCCTCCGCTCAAAGCGACCCCATTCACTTATGTTGCGCTGGGATATTGTGTGATACCTAGCAAACTTTTGTTATCGTCAAAGGCCATTTAAGCCCAGCCTTAAGTGGAGAGCAGAACGACATGATGGAGCACCGATTTCCTTCCTTTTGGGACACCCACCAATCCTGTTTTCTGTTGCTTGAAGGGATTCTTCACAGGTTCTCACCACCCATTAAAATATGGGATGGGCTATCCTAGTCACAGCTCTCGAGGACCCCTTTTATACATAGTTTCGATAATGGATGTGGTCAATAATTTTCATTGCATAAATGCAATTGTGAAACATCTCAAATAAATTCTTGATACTTTGAATTTTTCAAGATTGGTCTAAATTATCATCTCCGACTTCTCCAGGTCAAGTTGCCTCCACACAATTTTTTTTGTGCATCATTTTTTTTCTATTTCCCCTGAGAATACTAGATATATTAGGTGACTTTTTTCATCTTTTATCTCCCGTGAAGGCATCTACTTATTCATGCACATGCAGGAACAATTTACCAGTGATGGGAATGTTACGTCTTGTTGATGACCCTACGGTGACACCAATGTGCAAGGTGAACCTTGCTGATGTCAGGTCACTGATGACCCCGAGCTTCCATCTATGAAGAGGTAGCAAGATCTATTTCGCTTTCATCTCTGGGCATTTAACTGTTCATTTCAGACATGAAAGGCAAATGGAGTCTACGATTCTGTATCTGGAATAAAAAAAAAAAAGATTCTTTCCCTCTCTGGAGTGGAGGATTAAAACCATTCTTCGAAAGAGATTGACAGCTCATTGATGTCCTCTGCCTTATGTCTCAGGTTTTCTTTTTCTTCCAGGAATTCTTAATGATGCCTTATGTTAAACAGATTATGTTAAGTTTTAGACTCTATCCCCCATGAAAGTTATTATCAGGAGCTGTTACATCTAAAAGACTAATATGTAGGGAGATACACTATCCGGCAACATCTAAATGAACCCACACATCAGTCAGAGATGAAGGAAACTCTGATGCAAATATTGACGAAGCAAAATATGACCTGTGAGCATCGGTTGTCAGGATTTTGCATCAATAGAACAAGAGGATGTTTGTTGCTCGGTTTCATGGATGACACTGTATCTTACTGGGAGAAGCTTGTTGATAGTTGTGAAGTGATCAGTACAGATGGCAAAGATTTTACGAAACAATGGAAATTTTGGATTCGTTCTGTGTTTTTTGGCTGAAAGTTCTATTTGTCAATCAGCGTAGAAAGCAACTCCTCTCCGTGTCTCATCATGTTATAATAGAGCTTAAAATGGCTTACAAAATAGGACTATGGGCAAAGACGTGGCTTGAATCTTCCCTAGCCCTAGTGCAAAATCTATATCAGTGCCCTCATCTACCACAGAACAATAAGAGTGTTGATCTCCTTATATGTGGCTGCGGAGACATTTAGGAATCCCTAGGGTATATTCACACACAGCAGGCGTACTGCAATTGCAGATCAAGCTGAAAGGAGATGTTTTCAGATGAAAACAGATTTTTTTCTGTAAACCCCATTCCGATAAATGTCACAAAAATGTCTGCAGCTATTCTGCCATGTCGGAATATAACCCTAGGATTTATAGCCACGGGTTTGCTGTCCTGGGTGCAAAAAGAAAAAAGAAAAAAATAAGAAAGTAGCAGAGGCAATGCTAGTGCCAATATCTGGGGCAGTGGACATGCCCTGGAATTCTGGCCCAGTGCCCTACATCTCCGGACGAGTGCCACTTTGTACTGTATCAGCACCAACATGATGCAGCTACAATTGGGTCCTGTGGCACAGCAAGAAGCCATGGGCTCCCTGCCCCATAACTTTCTGTCCTGCAGGCTGCAGACTGCTGTAGGACTAAAAGATGTCAGCTAAGGCGCAAAATGAGGTCACTGCTTTGTGCCGCCTGTGCCGGTCAGCTCTGTGTGAAGGAGAGAAGAGGGCTATGTTGCTCAGATTAGATAAGTATAAATATTATTATTTTAAGAGGTGGCACAAAGGTGGTAGTTTTTACTTTTGGAAGGGTTACTTAGGAGGTATCATTACTTTTTAAGGGACACTAAAGGGGCATTAAAAGTTTTAAAGAGTGCATACAAGGCACCTTATTAATTGGTGAAAATTCTCAATACTTACCTTGTAAGGGTGGGTCAGGATCAATTCATACCCTGTATCCCTTCCTGATAAAACTGGTATTGTTTAGTTTAACATGGTTTATGTGATGACATATGTGTAATGTACAGTTGTGTACTTTTATCAGACTGGGGACAGAGTTAAGAAACTAGAGTACAACTGTAGGATTTAGTTAGAATAGTAAGAATGGTTAAGATTGGGTTTATTACTGTGTGGGGCACTGTAGTGCAGAAAGTTAAATATAACTAGTATAGAAATAGTTAAAATGTGTTAGGGATTTTCCCAGTTGGGAGGGGCAGGAGTAGTTATAGTTGGGACACTTCCTACTTTAGGGCAGTTAGTAAGTTAGGCTGAAGTCACACACACAACGTCTAAAAATACGGTCCGTTTTACACGGACGAGACTCGCAGAAATGTTCCCTGAACAGTGATCCGTATGTCATCCTTGTGTGGTAGGGGGCCGGATTGGGGGGTGGTCCACTGCTTACCACGACTGGACGATGCAAAGACGAGACGGAGGCAGAATTCAGTTGTAACATCCAGGTTTATTGGTCGTCCTCCTGACGACCTTAGCCATGCACCGCAGTTCCTTTACAGCTCTCCATTTCCAGGCCCGGGTACCTTTCACCTTTCCTTTAGTCGTGATGACGTCCCTAGCGGATCTTTCGCTGGGGCTGTCCTAGACCAATCTACTGCCAGCGCTTCACCTGCCCGAGGTTGTCGTCCTATCGGTACCCCCGGGGGCTCGTCTGTCCTGCGGTACGTCGTGTCAGGGCCACCCCCCTGACTGTCTTCTCCTGTCAGTCTCCTGGTCGAGCTCTTCAACATTCTCTGTCTTCTGTCCTGAGTTTCCCTCTGCTGAACTCCTCCGGGGACTAACCTCTCTGGAACCCCAACCAGTCCTATTATCCCCTCTCTCACTGGGAATTCCTCTCCTGGGTTTCTATCTCCCCGCCCCCCATGACTAAGCAGTTTCTATAGCCATAAGCTGATGTTAAGTCCTGAACTACACTCCCCCTGCCATCTTGTGGTCAAATTTTGGTACTGCACTCCCTTTTCTGTCTTTCCCTGCTGTTACCTTTCTCTCATTGCCAATCTCCGTCTGTAGTGCACAAATCGTCCCCTCCTACTTCCAGTCAAGTCTGTCCATCAAGTCACCTTCCCCACACGTGTGCAATGCAAGGATTCGATTTTCTCGTATCTAAGCATCTGTGTGACATCCGTATGGCATCCGTTCCATGAGATTTTCTCGCCGGCTTGTAAAATGGACATATAATGGATCCATGGCCTCAAATATTCGTGAAAACATATATACAGTCTATATATATATATACAGTGGGGAAAAAAAGTATTTAGTCAGTCAGCAATAGTGCAAGTTCCACCACTTAAAAAGATGAGAGGCGTCTGTAATTTACATCATAGGTAGACCTCAACTATGGGAGACAAACTGAGAAAAAAAAATTCAGAAAATCACATTGTCTGTTTTTTTTCATTTTATTTGCATATTATGGTGGAAAATAAGTATTTGGTCAGAAACAAGCAATCAAGATTTCTGGCTCTCACAGACCTGTAACTTCTTCTTTAAGAGTCTCCTATTTCCTCCACTCATTACCTGTAGTAATGGCACCTGTTTAAACTTGTTATCAGTATAAAAAGACACCTGTGCACACCCTCAAACAGTCTGACTCCAAAATCCACTATGGTGAAGACCAAAGAGCTGTCAAAGGACACCAGAAACAAAATTGTAGCCCTGCACCAGGCTGGGAAGACTGAATCTGCAATAGCCAACCAGCTTGGAGTGAAGAAATCAACTGTGGGAGCAATAATTAGAAAATGGAAGACATACAAGACCACTGATAATCTCCTTCGATCTGGTGCTCCACGCAAAATCCCACCCCGTGGGGTCAGAATGATCATAAGAACGGTGAGCAAAAATCCCAGAACCACGTGAGGGGACCTAGTGAATGAACTGCAGAGAGCTGGGACCAATGTAACAAGGCCTACCATAAGTAACACACTACGCCACCATGGACTCAGATCCTGCAGTGCCAGACGTGTCCCACTGCTTAAGCCTGTACATGTCCGGGCCCGTCTGAAGTTTGCTAGAGAGCATTTGGATGATCCAGAGGAGTTTTGGGAGAATGTCCTATGGTCTGATGAAACCAAACTGGAACTGTTTGGTAGAAACACAACTTGTCGTGTTTGGAGGAAAAAGAATACTGAGTTGCATCCATCAAACACCATACCTACTGTAAAGCATGGTGGTGGAAACATCATGCTTTGGGGCTGTTTCTCTGCAAAGGGGCCAGGACGACTGATCCGGGTACATGAAAGAATGAATGGGGCCATGTATCGTGAGATTTTGAGTGCAAACCTCCTTCCATCAGCAAGGGCATTGAAGATGAAACGTGGCTGGGTCTTTCAACATGACAATGATCCAAAGCACACCGCCAGGGCAACGAAGGAGTGGCTTCGTAAGAAGCATTTCAAGGTCCTGGAGTGGCCTAGCCAGTCTCCAGATCTCAACCCTATAGAAAACCTTTGGAGGGAGTTGAAAGTCCGTGTTGCCAAGCGAAAAGCCAAAAACATCACTGCTCTAGAGGAGATCTGCATGGAGGAATGGGCCAACATACCAACAACAGTGTGTGGCAACCTTGTGAAGACTTACAGAAAACGTTTGACCTCTGTCATTGCCAACAAAGGATATATCACAAAGTATTGAGATGAAATTTTGTTTCTGACCAAATACTTATTTTCCACCATAATATGCAAATAAAATGAAAAAAAAACAGACAATGTGATTTTCTGGATTTTTTTTTCTCAGTTTGTCTCCCATAGTTGAGGTCTACCTATGATGTAAATTACAGACGCCTCTCATCTTTTTAAGTGGTGGAACTTGCACTATTGCTGACTGACTAAATACTTTTTTTCCCCACTGTATATATATATATATGTATATATATATATATATATATATATATATATGTATATATATGTGTGTGTCAGTGAGACACAAAATAGGTGAAAATTAAATTGTTGGCATCTGTAAAATCATTACAGAACCCGACAGAGCACCATGCTCCTCATGGATAGACAGACAGATGTGTAATTACAACCCACCATCCTGGTGAAGATCAAAGTGCTTGTTGGACCATCCAATTCATTTCTTTGTAAAGAGCAATCCTTAGCTCATTCAATCATGGATTATACCTGTCACGTGACTGGGGCCACCAAATTTCCCAAGAACAGGAGTGCCCTGACTCCTATTACTCCTCTAAACCTACAGTCATGGCCAAAAGTTTTGAGAATGACACAAATATTATATTTTCACATGATCTGCTGGCCTCTGGTTTTTATGTGTGTTTGTCAGATGTTTTTATCACATACAGAAATATAATTGCAATCATATTATGAGTAGCAAAAGGTTATATTGACAGTTAGAATGAGTTAATGCAGCAAGTCAATATTTGCAGTGTTGACCCTTCTTCTTCAGGACCTCAGCAATTCAACCTGGCATGCTCTCAATCAACTTCTGGATCAAATCCTGACTGATAGCAGTCCATTCTTGCAAAATCAATGCTTTTATTTTGCCTGAATTTGAAGGTTTTTGTTTGTCCACCCGTCTCTTGATGATTGACCACAAGTTCTCAATGGGATTAAGATCTGGGGAGTTTCCATGGTCCCAAAATCTCTATGTTTTGTTCCCTGAGCCATTTAGTTATCACCTTTGCTTTATGGCAAGGTGCTCCATCATGTTGAAAAAGGCATTGTTGATCGCCAAACTGCTCTTGGACGGTTGGGAGAAGTTGCTCTTGGAGGACATTCTGGTACCATTCTATATTCATGGCTGTGTTTTTAGGCAAGACTGAGAGAGCCCATTCCCTTGGCTGAGAAGCAACCCCACACATGAATGGTTTCAGGATGCTTGACAGTTGGCATGAGACAAGACTGGTGGTAGCGCTCACCTGGTCTTCTCCGAATAAGCCGTTTTCCAGATGTCCCAAACAATCGAAAAGGGGATTCATCAGAGAAAATGACTTTACCCCAGTCCTCAGCAGTCCACGCCCTGTACCTCTTGCAGAATATCAGTCTGTCAATGATGTTTTTCCTGGAGAGAAGTGGCTTCTTTGCTGCCCTCCTTGAGACCAGGCCTTGCTCCAAGAGTCTCCGCCTCACAGTGCGTGCAGATGCACTCACACCTGCCTGCTGCCATTCCTGAGCAAGCTCTGCACTGCTGTTAGCCCGATCCCGCAGCTGAAACACTTTTAAGAGACGGTCCTGGCGCTTGCTGGTCTTTCTTGGGCGCCCTGGAGCCTTTTTGGCAACAAGGGAACCTCTCTCCTTGAAGTTCTTGATGATGCGATAGATTGTTGACTGAGGTGCAATCTTTCTAGCTGCAATACTCTACCCTGTTAGGCCATTTTTGTGCAATGCAATGATGACTGCACGTGTTTCTTTAGAGATAACCATGGTTAACAAAAGAGAAACAATGATGCCAAGCACCAGCCTCCTTTTAAAGTGTCCAGTGGTGTCATTCTTCCTTAATCATGACAGATTGATCTCCAGCCCTGTCCTCATCAACACCCACACCTGTGTAAATGGAGCAATCACTGAAACGATGTTAGCTGGTCCTTTTAAGGCAGGGCTGCAATGATGTTGAAATGTGTTTTGGGGGATAAAGTTCATTTTCTAGGCAAATATTGACTTTGCAAGTAATTACTGTTAAGCTGATCACTCTTTATAACATTCTGGAGTATATGCAAATTGCCATTAGAAAAAATGAAGCAGTAGACTTTGTAAAAATTAATATTTGTGTCATTCTCAAAACTTTTGGCCATGACTGTAGAGCACTAGGGGAGAATACATTAGGACTGACATTTCTGCCAGCAGTTTCTATTAAAAATCTTGTAAAAGTCTTTGGTAAGTAAAGAAATCAGCATGCTGAGCTATAGATATAACCGATCAATAATACTAATCCCTGGCTTCATCATGGAAATGAGCCTAATCTGTTAAAATTGTATAGTCAAACCCTATACGGTCACAACTGAGAATATTTTTCAGGAATCAGTATAGGAATGACTGAGTTCTCAATGCCAGACTGCAGGCAGTAAAGCAATGATTTACATAGTCTTAAAAAACTGTATCCAAATATTCTATGTATGTACATTAATCTGCAATAATTAAAATAATCAGATATTTAGATCTGACCTTTTTAAGAAAGGTAGCGGGCAAATCTATCCTTAGCTGAAAAACGTCCTTTCTAACAAGTGTATTTATCCAATCCTAGCAAGCAGAGTCGGATGAAATTTCCTGTAAAAGCTTGATCCTGTAATTTCGGTGCATAAAGTAAATCTCTTTATAAAAATCAGCAGTGTAGCCAATCACATGCCATTAATGTCAGCCAAATGCAATCAGCCTTATTGCAGGAGGATGGAAGATATTCTATATTTCTTAAATAGCACCAAGAAAAAAAAGAAAAAAGAAATGTGTCCTGATTATGTATGAATGGGCAGGCGATTATCTGGGGAATTGCTCAGATTGATTTCTCAATGAAGGGATGTGCTTAGTGCAGCCGTTTAATCTCGTGTTACAGGCCATATCATGAGACATACAGATGCTTTCCGAATACTTTATTACAGGAGAAATAACGGGCGGATATTCTTTGATCTTTCTCTGCAGAACTTGAAATTGTCTCCTTGTGTCTCTTGCTTTTCATTTGACTCCACAGGTTAATAACAAATATTTATTACTCGAGGGAAATCTCCCTAACTATGTAAATATGTCTGTGCTCGATAACACAATGGATTACAGCAGCCTTTAATTTACATGAAGGACCCGGCGATGTACAGAACGGATGTGACTGCTTTATGTGCATGATAAAGCAGAAAAAAAAATGTATATAAGCATAAAAGAAAAAAAAAAATTCAGTTTAAGGGGTTGTCAGGTTTGGAAAAGCCCTTCTAATTATTAATATTATTTAGCATTATGTATTATTATATATTTTCTATTATTTCTTATCATGATTCTAAATATTAATTTTTATGCTTCATTTTAAATTACAGTATTTTATTTTTTCCTTTATTATCATTCTATATATTATTAATTGAGAAAATTCAACTTTTGTAGCACTTTATATAGTACATTAAAGGGAATTTTTCAGCAGGTTTTTACTATGTAATTTGACAGCTGCATTATGTAGAAGCAGAGAGGCTGATTCCAGCAATGTGTCATTAACTGGGCTGCTTGGTGCAGTTTTGATAGAATCCCGGTTTTCCCTTTTGTAGATGTAGCAGAGCTCCGAAACCTGAGCTGTGTATAACCCCGCCCACATCACTGATTTGCAGCTTTTTGTGTTCATTGTGAATGGTCAGCAAGCTGCCAGTCAGTGGTGGGAGAGGAATTATACAGCATAGCTCCACTGCTGTGCCCTGAGCCCTAGTCAGGCAATGATAAAAACAAACTGATTGTATTCAAAGTACAACACATAGCTCAGTAAGTGACACATTGTGGGAATCTGGCTCTTTTGTTCTATACTATGCTGATCTCAGAATAAATAGCAAAAACCTGCCGATAGATTCCCTTTAATGGGAAAAAAACATTGTAGCAATAAAGCCAGTATCAGACTTCTAACATTTAATTACGTCTTTAAACCAAACAGGAAAATGAGCGGTAATTTCCGAGTGCTGCCACAGATTGAGGACAAGCATATATGTTCTCTGGATCTTTATTCATTCATTCATTCATTCATACAACGCACTTCTTCATCAGGGTGACCTGATGAAGACGTCAACCTGACTTAGAAATGCGTTGTATGAATGGCTGAATATCCAGAGAACATACATCCTTTTGTCTTCACTCTGTGGCAGCCCCCTGGGAATTACCGTTTTTTTTCCTGTTTGGTTTGAATACATTGGTTCCCATCGGTGTGTGGGTCAGCGGTCGGAGGAACAGCGCTTCATTCTTACAAGTACAGAGTTGTGCCAGGTCACATCCTAGGCAGGGGAGCATATACAATCCTTTGCTCTCTGTGTCTTATATTGAGGGTAATACACTTGAAGCGCCTTTTCTCTTTTCCTAAATAGTCAATTATGGACCGCAATGTCTGGAATGTCCGCGGGTCTCCTCACCAGAATTCAAAAGCCCCATAGACATCTATGAGGCTGTTGTGTTCAGGCCATATCACCCAGGTCGGTCTGAACAATGGATGTCAGACTCAGACTGTGGCCGACGGACATGTGAAACTGGGCTAAGGGTAGATTCACCAGGATCGGAAAATCTGATAAGTATTGCAGTACCAGAGCTATAGATGAGATTTTCAGAAATCTGAATGGCAGCAATGCAAATTTCACATTTCCTTCCAGCTAATTTATCCTGCCGATTGTAAATCAGCAACATTTTTGCAGTGAAATAAATCAGCATCAAAATCCACAGAATATCCGACCTGTTTTGGTATCTATTTCAAGAAAAAAAATGTGTTTGCATAGTAGCTTCCAATCTATAAGGACTTGAGAATAGATGTCAGAGGTCAGGTGTCACATCTCCACCAGGATCTGCTCCTGCAACATCTGCTTCTATAGCCAGGTGCTGCCATATTCATTCTGCGGGCGTCGCAGGTGACAGAAGAGATGTTGGAACCAGAAGCTCTGTTCAGCCACTTAGATTTGGGTGGCTGGGACCTTCAGTGCTGTCCTGTTTGTTAGCCTGAGTGTGTGTGCTATCCAGCTTGAGTTACAAGCTCCCTGCTTCACCCAATTGGAGAGCACAACACCCTATTTAAGCTTTTAGCCTACTGCTGGAAGCTGCCAGATATAGCTTTGTGCTTCCTTGGTTTAGGTCTGTGGTTTCTGCTTTGTTGTATGTTTGCTTTCCTCTTTTGACCTTGGCTTGTTTGACGCTTCTCCTGCCTGAGGATTTTGTAACTTTGCTGCCCTCTTTGCTTTGACGGACTGACTCTGTAGCCCTTCCCCAGGGACCACTGTGTAAGTCCAGATTCCTGTACAGGTGTTAAAGGGTGAAAGCCAGAGTAACCCCAGGGCTCTGGGAACCAGAGTATCTTGTGCCAAGCCTTTTCGTGGTAGCTAATTTATAGTGGCCTGGCAACCACTGACTGAGTCATTGGCATGGTTTATAAAGGAAAAGAACTCCATTCGGTCCTGTAACAAGTGGGAACTAGGGACATAAGAACACTGTTCTAGTGACTGATGGGGTCTTGACACCAAGATATACACAGGTGCTTCTCACAAAATTAGAATATCATCAAAAAGTTAATTTCAGTTCTTCAATACAAAAAGTGAAACTCATATATTATATAGAGTCATTACAGAGTGATCTATTTCAAGTGTTTATTTCTGTTAATGATGATGATTATGGCTTTCAGCCAATGAAAACCCAAAAGTTATTATGTCAGTAAATTAGGATAATTAACAAAAAAAACCTGCAAAGGCTTCCTAAGCATTTAAAAAGGTCCCTTAGTCTGTTTCAGTAGGCTCCATAATCATGGGGAAGACTGCTGACTTGACAGATGTTCAGAGGACAGTTATTGGCACACTCCACAAGGACGGTAAGCCACAAAAGGTCATTCCTAAAGAAACTGGCTGTTCACAAAGTGCTGTATCCAAGAATATTAATGGAAAGCTGAGTGGAAGGAAAAAGTGTGGTAGAAAAAAGTGTACAAGCAACCGGGATAACCGCAGTCTTGAAAGGATTGTTAAGAAAAGGCCATTCAAAAATTTGATGGAGATTCACAAGGATTGGACTACTGCTGGAGTCATTGCTTCAAGAGCCACCACACAAAGTCATATCCAGGACATGGGCTACAAGTGTCGCATTCCTTGTGTCAAGCCACTCATGACCAATAGACAATGCCAGAAGGGTCTTACCTGGGTCAAGGACAAAAAGAACCTGACTGTTGCTCAATGGTCCAAGGTGTTGTTTTCAGATGACTAGTAAATTTTGCATTTCATTTGGAAATCAAGGTCCCAGAGTCTGGAGGAAGAGTGGAGAGGCCACAATCCAAGCTGCTTGAGGTCTGTTGTGAAGATTCCACAATCAGTGATGGTTTGGGAAGCCATGCCATCTGCTGGTGTAGGTCCACTGTGTTTTATCAAGACCAAAGTCAGCGCAGCCATCTACTAGGAAATTTTAGAGCACTTCATGCTTCCCTCTGCTGATAAGCTTTTAGGA
Organism: Dendrobates tinctorius; assembly: GCF_039654945.1. Classification (NCBI taxonomy): domain Eukaryota; kingdom Metazoa; phylum Chordata; class Amphibia; order Anura; family Dendrobatidae; genus Dendrobates; species Dendrobates tinctorius. The sequence continues at coordinate 4,706,676 of NW_027361674.1, forward strand.
GATGGAAACTTCATTCTCCAGCAGGACTTGGCACCTGTCCACACTGCCAAAATTACCCATACCTGGTTTAAAAACAACAGTATCACTGTGCTTGAATAGCCAGAAAACTCGCCTGACCTTAACTCCATAGAGAATCTATGGGGTATTGTCAAGGGGAAGATGAGAGACACCAGACCCAACAATGCAGATGAGCTGAAGGCTGCTATCAAAGTAACCTGGGCTTCCATAACACCTCAGCAGTGCCACAGGCTGATTGCCTCAATACCATGCTGCATTGATGCAGTAACTGATGCAAAAGGAGCCCTGACCAAGTATTGAGTGCATTTACTGAACATACATCTCAGTAGGCAACATTTAGGATTTTAAAATCATTTTTCAAGCTGGTGTTATAAAGTATTTTAATTTATTGAGATAATGTCTTTTGGGTTTTCATTGGCTGTAAGCCATAATCATCAATATTAACAGAAATAAACACTTGAAATAGATCACTCTGTAATGACTCCATATAATATGTGAGCTGCACTTTTTGTATTGAAGAACTGAAATAAATTAACATTTTGATGATATTCTAATTTTGTGAGAAGCACATGTGAATGTATGTATAATATATATATATATATATATATATATACCGTATATCATATTTCTTGTGTCAATTGTTGGAAAACTCTTTTAATTATATTGGGAATAATAGAATGTATAATCTACATATTAAAATACTCAAAATAAAAAAAACCTCTTGCAAATACGGTATCCCACATGTATTGTCCCACAGAGCAAGCTAATAAGGTTCTAGTTAGTAAACCTCCTCTGGTCTTGTCTAAATCTGTCTTATCCCTGTCTACAAATCTTTCTCACATACACAGTGTGAATACAAATATATCACAGTAGCTTGGCTCACAGCCGACACTGCTTTTGGAACTAAATGCCACATGGATGGATGAATGGATGTCTTTTGTCCAAATATTTACTTAGGCCCAAATGAATCCCGTGTCTGGAGTCCCTTCCATGCACTAACATCTGGCACATCTCTCTTTAATATGTATAAGATGAACCTTTGGAAGACATTTAGGCCAAAAAATGTTTCCTCTAGTGGGAAACCCCAGTGGAGAAAAATCTTGTTATTTATTGCATTGTTCTTTATTGGGATGTAATGCTACATGCTATGGGATGGCTGCAATGTGCCTTTTTTCACGTCTACAATGGAATTGTGTCTTAAAAATTTATAAAACCCAATTTTAGGTAAAGATTAGAGATGAACGGATCTTTTCAAATTCAAATTTGTCGACTTTGCCAAACTGTCCCCTAAATTTGATTTGCGGCAAATAAATTCACGTGAATCTCAATACTGAAAAGCTTGTAATCTCTTGAAAAATACACGGGGAGAGAGAATTACACTCCAAATAATCTGTATAAGTTTCTTTAGCTTAAAAAAAATCACGGATATCTTAATTTTTTTTTACGGACAGGAAAAAAAAGTGCCCTATTTTTACTGACTATCCTGGAATATCTGGACAGTTGGCAACCCTGAACCCCTCTGATCATAAGAGCTTACACTCTACAGGAGAGAGAGAGGACCCTGCTGACCATAAGAGCTTACCCTCTACAGGAGAGAGATACTTGCTAACCATAAGAGCTTACCCTCTACAGGTTAGAGAGAGAGGACACCGCTGACCATAAGAGCTTACCCTCTACAGGAGAGAGATACTTGATGACCATAAGAGCTTACACTCTACAGGTTAGAGAGAGAGGACACCGCTGACCATAAGAGCTTACCCTCTACAGGAGAGAGATACTTCCTGACCATAAGAGCTTACACTCTACAGGAGAGAAATCCTTGCTGACTATAAGAGCTTACACTCTACAGGAGAGAGATCCTTGCTGACTATAAGAGCTTACACTCTACAGGAGAGAGATCCTTGCTGACTATAAGAGCTTACACTCTACAGGAGAGAGATACTTGCTGACCATAAGAGCTTACACTCTACAGGAGAGAGATCCTTGCTGACTAAAAGAGCTTACACTCTACAGGAGAGAGATCCTTGCTGACTAAAAGAGCTTACACTCTACAGGAGAGAGATCCTTGCTGACTAAAAGAGCTTACACTCTACAGGAGAGAGATACTTGCTGACTATAAGAGCTTACACTCTACAGGAGAGAGATCCTTGCTGACTAAAAGAGCTTACACTCTACAGGAGAGAGATCCTTGCTGACTAAAAGAGCTTACACTCTACAGGAGTGAGATCCTTGCTGACTAAAAGAGCTTACACTCTACAGGAGAGAGATACTTGCTGACTATAAGAGCTTACACTCTACAGGAGAGAGATCCTTGCTGACTAAAAGAGCTTACACTCTACAGGAGAGAGAGCCTTGCTGACTAAAAGAGCTTACACTCTACAGGAGAGAGATCCTTGCTGACTAAAAGAGCTTACACTCTACAGGAGAGAGATACTTGCTGACCATAAGAGCTTACACTCTACAGGAGAGAGATACTTGCTGACCATAAGAGCTTACACTCTACAGGAGAGAGATCCTTGCTGACTAAAAGAGCTTACACTCTACAGGAGAGAGATCCTTGCTGACTAAAAGAGCTTACACTCTACAGGAGAGAGATCCTTGCTGACTATAAGAGCTTACACTCTACAGGAGAGAGATACTTGCTGACTATAAGAGCTTACACTCTACAGGAGAGAGATACTTGCTGACTATAAGAGCTTACACTCTACAGGAGAGAGATACTTGCTGACTATAAGAGCTTACACTCTACAGGAGAGAGATCCTTGCTGACTATAAGAGCTTACACTCTACAGGAGAGAGATCCTTGCTGACTATAAGAGCTTACACTCTACAGGAGAGAGATCCTTGCTGACTATAAGAGCTTACACTCTACAGGAGAGAGATCCTTGCTGACTATAAGAGCTTACACTCTACAGGAGAGAGATCCTTGCTGACTATAAGAGCTTACACTCTACAGGAGAGAGATCCTTGCTGACTATAAGAGCTTACACTCTACAGGAGAGAGATCCTTGCTGACTATAAGAGCTTACACTCTACAGGAGAGAGATACTTGCTGACTATAAGAGCTTACACTCTACAGGAGAGAGATACTTGCTGACTATAAGAGCTTACACTCTACAGGAGAGAGATACTTGCTGACTATAAGAGCTTACACTCTACAGGAGAGAGATACTTGCTGACTATAAGAGCTTACACTCTACAGGAGAGAGATCCTTGCTGACTATAAGAGCTTACACTCTACAGGAGAGAGATCCTTGCTGACTATAAGAGCTTACACGCTACAGGAGAGCGATCCTTGCTGACTATAAGAGCTTACACTCTACAGGTTAGAGAGAGAGGACCCTGCTGACCATAAGAGCTTACACTCTCATGTGAGTGCATGTATGCAGTTTGCGTTCATGCGGTCACCTGCTAACTAGACGTGCACGGCCTCGCTCAATACAAGTGAAATTAGCAAAGAAGAGTACAATTAGTTGGAAATTGGAATGTAATGGGAGGTGTGAAAATCACATACTTGTGCTCACATGTTGGCCGCTCCCAATGTGGGCACTGGAGAATCCTCACAGTGTGCGCTATGTCGATTCAGAAGTCTAATGTTACATAGACTTTAACCTTAACCCCTGTAACGATTAGTATGGTGTTGTTATCAACACTGTATATGCTGGTAATATTCTGTTATGGTCTGTTGGTATTTGTCTGTCATATTGCAGTGTCATAATTTTGATATTATAATTATTTAATCTTATATAGCAATATTACTGGTATTATTATAAATATTGGTCTTTTAGTAAATATTGATTTCCTCCAGGCAGGGTAAGGCCTGTTTCACATTTCAGTTTTTTGGCGTCAGTCAAAATCCGCCAATTTTTGAAAAAAGCGGATCTGCCTTTTTTTGGCGGATCCGCCCTTTTTTCCCATAGAATTACATTAGTGACGGATTTTGGCGGATGGTCGTCCGTTACATCCGCCATTCGGCGGATCCGCCAGATTTCTGGCGGATCTTGTCTGAGGTGGACAGACTTTGCAGCGTTTTTTGTCTGCATCAAAATGGCGGATCACGGCGGATCCGCTGCCATCTGCCATTTGATAGAATTGCCGTCTATGGGCGGCGGATCCGCCGGGATCTGCCATTTAGCAGAATCCGCCGGCGGAATCCGCTTTTTCGCACATAGCATGCTCAGAAGAATTGATACTTTTCCAGACAGTCCAAAAACTATATAAGGTGGGCTAATTACTCATTGGGCCCAGACATGCAGCACCAGCACCAAGAGAGAAGATAGAAGAGAAGAGGCACAGCCTGCCAGCATCTGCCAGCATCTGTGCAGCACCAAGAGGCCTGCCACCACCTGCCACCACCAAGCCAGGACCAAGAGGCCTGCCACCACCAAGCCAGGACCGAGAGGTCTGCCAGTGCCAGCACCAACAGCCTGCCAGCAAAGAGGCCTGCAAGTGTGAGTATAACCTATTTGTGTGGGGCATGTCTGTGTGTCTCTGAGGCTTGCCTGCCTGTGTGTGAGTGTGTGTGGCCTACCTGTGTGTGGTCTGACTGTGTGTGTGTGTGGCCTGCCAGTGTTGCATGTCTGTGTGTGTGTTTTTTTATTCTTTTTTTTTTTTTTCATACTTTTCTTGTTTTTCTGTTGTTGCATGTGTACTGTATTTTATTTTCATACTACTGTAATTTTGTTTGAATATTTCCAACTGTGCTGTGATTGTGTGTATTGTATGTGGTGTGACTGTGTAGCATGTGTTCAGCCTTTTTTTTTTATGTACTGTAGTTGTATTTAAAATAAAGAGCAGAGTAGCTCCTACTTGGTAAAAAAAATTGGGTATACATGCAATACCAAATCCAAGTCACTTTAAGTGTGGGTATACATGCAATACCAAAACCAGGTCACTTTAAGTGTGGGTATACGTGCAATACCAAAACCAGGTCACTTTTAGTGTGGGTACACATACAATACCAAGGGGTTTTTTTTGTTTTTTTTTAAAGGGGAACAGGAGGTGTAGGGTTAGGAAGGTTGCGCATTGCGCATATCAACATTCAACACCGATAAATTAAAGAGGAGGTGGAGCGCCCAGCGGGGCCGGGGGTTACCCGGTACTGGGCCTTTCAGGCTCTTTCACAGGGGAAGTGTGTCACGGTGGTGATGGTGACCCGGTCCGTGGCCTTGGGGGTCCAATGTCAACGATGAAAGTTCAGATGTAGGGGAAGATGGTAGGAAAATGAATTAGGAAAAGGGGATTTGTGACGCCACCTGTGGTGTTCGGCAATGCGGGTGTTAAGCCGATGCAGCTCTGCAAATCCTCTGGGACGGTGTTAGGGCAGCGGGGATGGTAAAGCTCTCCACAGGTAGAGCTGCGTCCCAGGGCAGTTGAGCCGGTGATGGTGATGTTGAGTGCGGTGTATGGCAGGAGAGATGTAAGAAGACAAAGGACACAGTTGGGTGCAGTTTCTGGATTCTTACAAGAGGGGGAAACAGTCAAGTAGTTAATATTTTTCTGTGGTTTTGGTATAAATTTTTTTGGGGTGGTTTTTAAATCAAAATATATCTGAACATACCTTTTTGCTTTTGTTAACACTGGATAACACAAGTGTATTTATACTTTAATATCTTACAGTGACAACACAGGCCGCAGCAGGCACCGCCAGATCTCACACCCTGCCAGGTTGCAGCCTACACCACCAGGCAACCAGTTCTAGTTTCCCTGTAAGTATAAAGGCCTGAAAGCTTGTTATGATCCTTTGTATAGTAGCTTACAAGTGTCTTTATACTTGCAGATCCGTTCAGGAAGCACCGCCAGCCAGGCCGCAGCAGAGACCGCAAGATAGGCTGCAGCAGAGACCGCCAGCCAGGCCGCAGCCTACACCGCCAGGCAACCAGTTCTAGTTTCCCTGTAAGTATAAAGGCCTGAAAGCTTGTTATGATCCTTTGTATAGTAGCTTACAAGTGTCTTTATACTTGCAGATCCGTTCAGGAAGCACCACCAGCCAGGCTGCAGCAGAGACCGCCAGCCAGGCCGCAGTAGTTTGGTACTAATGTCTTCTTCTGGGAGCCCCCCCCTCACAGCGTCAGCGAAATGAGGTAATATAATTTTTTTTTTTTACTCTTATTTGTAAGCTTTTTTTTTAGCTCTATATGCATGTATTCTGTTTTCACAGGAAGCTGAATCTGAGGAGCTTCCAGAAGGAGACATGCAGGGTGGAGAAATGCAAGGAGGGGGCACACAGAGTGTAAGTTTAGCAGATACAAATACTGCCATACATAATGCTACACCCAACACAAACATTCATCACAGCACACACAATAACTACGCATCCATCCAAGCACATAATCTTGTTTTTATTTTTTACAGTCTTCTCAATCCGGTGCCCGCACCTCACCGTACCCACCCACACCTTCAATGTTCCAACAAAGCTCCTCTGTCCATCAACTCCCGTCCCTACCTCATGTTTTAAACCCCCCCCTTCCACTTCTGATCCTCTCCAATCTTGTTCCCAGTCCTCCCTCCCCTCGATGTGGTCAGCCCTGTTAACCCCTCTGATGCACATTTTTTGAAAGGTACAAAAAGGGTCAAGGTACACCAGTGGTGTATAAGTAACATATACAAATTCCCATACAGGTACAAAAGGGGTCAAGGTACACCGGTGGTGTTCAAGTAAAAGAAACAATTTTTTGGTAAAGGTACAAAAATGGTGAAGGTACACCAGAGGTGTACAGGTAAAATACACAACATTTTTTGAAAGGTACTAAAAGGGTCAAGGAACAACAGTGGTGTACATGGAAAAACCACCACACTTTTAGTACACAAAATTGGTGTAAAGGTACCAAAACTATGAAACAAAAATGGAAAAATTACAAAAGTTTTTGTTATACAAAAAAGGAACCTTGGTATAACATTAAAAAAAAAAAAAAATTAAACCATGTCATCTTGCCAGTCAACTCTTCCTTCTGGTGACACAAAATAATCAGCAAATGTGTCCCTCATTTTTGTAACTGAAAGAGTACTCCGAACACTTGTCTGGTGATAATCCCACAAGGTGGTTTCACAAACATTTTCTTCCATGGAAACAGGTTCCTTTGAAATTACAAAATTGTGCAGGATCACACATGCCTTCACCACCTCATCCACAGTCTCCTTTTTCATTTTTATGGCAGTTAACATCACTCTCCATTTTGATGTTAAAATCCCAAAAGCGCACTCCACCACTCTTCGCGCTCTTGTTAATCGACACTTAAAGATTTTTTTCCTGTGTGTCAATCCATGACTTGCGTATGGCTTGAGAAGATGTTTAGACAGTTGAAATGCGTCGTCACCAACACACACAAATGGCATTGGTGGGCCTGTTATTCCAGGGAGTGGTCTTGGAGGTGGGAAATCGAAATTTTCTCCATACAAACGACGGCCCATTGCGGACATCTTGAAAACCTGTGAATCATTTGATCGACCATACGCACCAATATCGACCACAATAAATTTGCATTTTGAGTCAGCAATTGCCATCAGTACAATTGAGAAGAATTTCTTATAATTGAATTATTCAGATCCGGATTCAACGGGTTTCACAATCCTTATGTGCATCCGATCCACTGCACCAATACAATTAGGAAACTGACATATTTCCTGAAATTTTTCAGCAATCTCAAGCCACCTTTCCTGTGTTGACTGTGGGATGTACTCCTCCTGTAGACAATCCCACAATGCCTGGCAGGGCTGTTGGACTATTCCAGATATTGTAGATATCCCAAGCCGGAACTGATAATGGAGGGACGTAAAGGATTCTCCAGTTGCCAGGAATCTGTTAAAAACGGGAAAAAAGAAATTTAATACAAACTATGAGCAAGAACATGACAATAGAAGTCTGCAGAATCAGAAAACATTTAAAAAAATTATAACTTACCGAAGGGTCACCATCAGACGCTCCGCCGGTGATATTGAAAAGCGCAAGTAGGTGTCCCTTCTCTGGATTTGCGCTCCAACACGCTCCACCAAAATCTCAAACAGGTCCTGTCTCATCCTCACATAATTGAAGAACTTCTCCGGGTTATCCCTCAATTCAACATAAAGTGTAGAAAAAACACCAAGGGTCAATCTCTGTGAATTTATAGGATGAATCCACTGCCGTCGCTTCCTTCGCCAACGCAGGATTCGCAGTCTTCTTTCCTCCTTCTGCAGAGCAATAATTGCCAAACGATTGCACTGAAAGTCAAAATCCACACAGATGCTATTACTCCTTCCATCTCTGCCACTAGCTCTACAACCTTTCAAAGATATTGTGTTAAAACACCCTATATATAGAGTTTTCCACAAGTTTACAGGATCCAATCATGTTTGGGAGCAGTTTCCAAGAGACAATCATATTTAGGAGCATCCCATTTTGGAGGTGTGGAAAAACAGATCTGTCAAAAAACGGATCCAACGGATAACAAAAACGGGTGCAAGCGGATGATACGAATCCGTTTTTTGACGGATCCTTATAAAAATCCGTATAGCGGATCCGTCAAAAAACGGATCCGTATCATCCGCTTGCACCCGTTTTGACACATTTATAGCGGATCCATCAATCCGCCACGATGTCGGATCTTGACTGATGCCAAAAAACTGAAATGTGAAACAGGCCTAAGATTAGTAATATATCCCCATCAGCTGCTCCGGGGCGGATATATCATGGGCCTGTGTGATTTCAAATGCCAGGGCTGAATTTCAATCCCAGTCCGACCCTGCTCACATGGGAGAAGAGCTAAAAAGATACTGGGCTCAGATCGCATGATCGTGGCAGTTAAATGACCAACCTCAGTAAAGAGCTATTTTATAAATGTTTCTAAAAAAACACAAACACGTGTATTTGGGATTTGTGGCACCATACATCTTCTTTTCAATAGAAAGTACAAGTCCTCTTGTGAGCAGGTTGCAGGATGCAATCATGGACAGGAGGCAGAGCAAGGGTTAACAAGTTTAATAACAGGAGAATACTCCACGCAAGGAGGTAAAAGGTGAGACAAGGGATTAAACAGGGCAATTAGCAAAGGATATTCTAAGGTAACGAATAAAGGTTCAAGTAATGGCTGTTCCTGTGAAGCACTTGTGGCAGAAGTTCCTCAAACTGTAACTCCTGCTGGGAACTCGATAGCGCCATTAACGGCTGTCACAGTGTCTTTTCTAGGAATGTCCTGTGGCCATCAATGGCCCGTCTTCTGGCGGCAGTGGTCGGTCTCTGGTACTTTCCGCTGAGCCTAGTCCATATACTGCAGTGGCTGACAAGGGTATGGGCCACAGTCCTGTACAAGCCCAACGTGGCTCTGCAAATATACACTGGTGAAGTCAGGGCACAAGTGTCTGGGCAAATATTCGCTGGCAACGTCAGGGCGCAAGTGTTTGTCCTGTTCCTTTGTCACCCTTATGTGGCACGTATATGGCTCCTTGTTCTCTGGTAGTCACGGGGCACACTACACTTATCTCTCTATGCTGTGCGCTGCTTATTCCCACCAAGACTGAAGCATCATCAAAAGCTGGCACGATGCCTCTGTAAGGGGTGTACTGGGACCGTGTAATACCCCACTCTCTTCCTTAGTGTTCTATGTACTTAATTATTGCTGCTATAATGTATATACACTCACTGGCCACTTTATTAGGTACACCTGTCCAACTGTGTGTTAAGACTTAATTTCTAATCAGCCAATCACATGGCGGCAACTCAGTGCATTTAGGCATGTAGACATGGTCAAGACAATCTCCTGCAGTTCAAACCGAGCATCAGTATGGGGAAGAAAGGTGATTTGAGTGCCTTTGAACGTGGCATGATTGTTGGTGCCAGAAGGGCTGGTCTGAGAATTTCAGAAACTGCTGATCTACTGGGATTTTCACGCACAACCATCTCTAGGGTTTACAGAGAATGGTCCGAAAAAGAAAAAAAATCCAGTGAGCGGCAGTTCTGTGGCCGGAAATGCCATGTTGATGCCAGAGGTCAGAGGAGAATGGGCAGACTGGTTCGAGCTGATAGAAAGGCAACAGTGACTCAAATTGCCACCCGTTACAACCAAGGTAGGCAGAAGAGCATCTCTGAACGCACAGTGCGTCGAACTTTGAGGCAGATGGGCTACAGCAGCAGAAGACCACACTGGGTACCACTCCTCTCAGCTAAGAACAGGAAACTGAGGCTACAATTTGCACAAGCTCATCGAAATTGGACAGTAGAAGATTGGAAAAACGTTGCCTGGTCTGATGAGTCTCGATTTCTGCTGCGACATTCGGATGGTAGGGTCAGAATTTGGCGTAAACAACATGAAAGCATGGATCCATCCTGCCTTGTATCAACGGTTCAGGCTGGTGGTGGTGGTGTCATGGTGTGGGGAATTTTTTCTGGGCACTCTTTGGGCCCCTTGGTACCAATTGAGCATCGTTGCAACGCCACAGCCTACCTGAGTATTGTTGCTGACCATGTCCATCCCTTTATGACCACAATGTACCCAACATCTGATGGCTACTTTCAGCAGGATAATGCGCCATGTCATAAAGCTCGAATCATCTCAGATTGGTTTCTTGAACATGACAATGAGTTTACTGTACTCAAATGGCCTCCTCAGTCACCAGATCTCAATCCAATAGAGCACTGTTAAGACAGAAACAGTGGCAGTACCGGCATGCAGGTGGCTCCATAATGTGGCAACTTATTGCATGGGCTAATGCCCTCAGATCCGGGTGAAACGGCTGAGGGAACCCCCAGATGCAGTGAGATTGGACCGGGAGGACGCTGCGTCACGCAGGAGATGGTACAGAAGGGCAGGTCGCTCATTATGTGGCAGCTGACTTCGGAGGCTGATATTCTCAGGTCTGGGGTGAAACAGACTAGGGAGCATCTATCCGTAGCAGAGCTGAACAGAGAGGATGCTGAGGAACCGTACAATACGGCTGACCCGGGTACATGCTGTGTGACAGAGAGAAGTGCAGGGAAAGAGGAAGAAATGTACAATGTGGAACCTGTTGTTAATGCTGTGAAGAATATGGATGTGTGGCGTAAAGAAACCAGTAAAGTTGTTCATTTGAAATTTGAAATGGACTATGTCTCTATTTATGTGAAACCATCTATAGGGAGCCTTCAGCAAAGCAGAGAGGACCCTGACAGCGCAGAAGATGGAGCCACAGTTTTGCAGAGTAATGAACAACATTTTCATGTGATGGCAGGCCAGGGCACAAATACATCGGTGTTTTCAGCCATGACAATGGCCCTGGCTCTTCCTCACACCTCCACAGCGAGGTCCTGAAGACCACGGTCCGGTGACGAGGGCAGCACGGGACAGTCCTGAACTCTGTAGTCACTGGCACACTGCACCTCTCTCTGTCTGTCTCCAATCCCTGTCGGCGGCGGCGGAGAGCTCACGGGTGCTGGCCTGCACAATGACGGTCCCAGCAGGACGGTGCACTTCTCTCTCTTGCTGCTGCAGAGCGCACGGCTTCACTCAGCACAGCGGTCCCTCTGCAGGCGGCAGGGGACTCTCACAGTGCGGCCTGTCATGGTGCCGGTACTCTGTGGGGAGGACGAGGTACCGGTACTCTGTGGGAAGGACGGGGTGCACCACTCACTTCTCTGCAAGCTTCCCTGGTTCGCACCAAAACTCCCCTGCTGCGCGCGCTTTACTCTTTTATCCCCCCACCCCCCTCGGTCAGGAAGAAGGTCCCGCTCACTAATGCTTCCCCCAGGGAACAGCGGATGCAGCCTTATCAGTTCCAGACCCGACATGCAGGTACCTGCACTCTGGTCATTCCCCTTACACTCTAACAGGAATACCTTTAACTCAGTAGTGCCCCCATATGTTTTGCCATGGTATGACAACACCCATTGTACACCAATTGTATGTCAACATCCATTGTACACCCTATGCTGTGGCACCTGTGAGTACATTACCCTACAAAGATTAATATATATGTGATACTGAAGAAAAAAGAAATGAGAATGCAATGGAAATCCATGAAAGAAATGCAGAAGGCAAAAGTGTTTCTATTGCAAGACAAATTTATTGCCCATTTTTGCACTGTAAGTGCATTCTCTAGGTGAACCATCCATTACATTCGGTCATCCATCCCTGACGTCTAGGATTTATGTCTAAACATACAGGGCATGGGCAAGGTTAGACGTTAAGATGAGCCAGTGTGTTCAGTTCACCTCTGGAAATTTACTACAGAAGGCGAAATAGTAATTAATAGTGGTTTGAAGCTTTTAGGCTCTGAAGTCTCTAACAGGGTCTCAAGTACCACGTGCCATTTATAATACTAGTGTCCTCTTATGTGGAGAGGGGTCTTTTGATGGGTTAATCACCTTTGCACCTTATAGATATGATATTTAGCTTCTTTTCAAGATGATATCAAGGTTTGATCTTTGTTATGTGTAGTTCTTTTTTGTGGAAAATATAAATGATGTATTTTGGCCATGAAATTAATCACTGTCATGGTTAGGACATGGTTAATGTCCTGTTCTCACAGGGTTAACTTTTGACGGCCTCTCTTTGGATCTGGGAGGGGTATTTATACTCACTCCAAACTAGCATTCTCTGTCAGTTACACTGCTGTTCTGGTGTGTCTGACCCCTGGTGTGCCTGTACTCTGCGTTGTTTGTTTGCTTCCCGTGTATGACCCGGCTTGTTCCTTCACTCTGTACTCCGTCTCTCGTTTTAGTACCATTGTTTTTTCTTGTTCTGACCTCCTGGCTTGGCTATCGTTACTCCGTTACAGTTTACCCCTATTGTACCGTCTAATGCCCATTCTGGTTTTCTGATCTATTGCTACGTCCTGACTAGAGTTGAGCGAAACGGGTCGAAAAATTTCAAAAGTCGCCGACTTTTGGCAAAGTCGGGTTTCATGAAACGAAACCCGACCCTAGGATGAGGTCGGCCACGAGGTCGGCGACTTACGCGCCAAAGTCGCGTTTCAAAAGTTTGTTTTGCGCTCTTTTTCAGCCAATCAGGATCCACGGACACTGTGGGCAACGTGATGACATAGGCAGGGGTCACCACCATCTTTCAGAAGGGCATGCAAGTGATTGGCTTGCTTTGGTGGGCGTCACAGGGGGTATAAAAGGGCGTGCACGCCGACCGCCATCTTACTTCTGCCGATATCAGTATAGGGAGAGGTTGCTGCTGATTCTGTAGGGAGAGCGTTAGGCAGGGAAGAAGACAAAAAAACTGCTTCTGCTGCTAGCGATTTGGCCTGCACAACACACCAGTCACTGTGTGTGCAGTGCAAGGGGAGGCTATATAGTGGTGTATCAGTGGTGTTGGTTGTTGGGCTGCCTTCTAAGGCTTCCTGACATTCCTGCATTGCTGTTTACCCACTGCTCCGCAAACTGCTTTTTTAAAAGCAATCCCAATTTTTTTTTTTTGTCCTACTGAGAAGAAAAAAAAACTGCTTCTGCTGCTAGCGATTTGGCCTGTACAACACACCAGTCACTGTGTGTGCAGTGCAAGGGGAGGCTATATAGTGGTGTATCAGTGGTGTTGGTTGTTGGGCTGCCTTCTAAGGCTTCCTGACATTCCTGCATTGCTGTTTACCCACTGCTCCGCAAACTGCTTTTTTAAAAGCAATCCAATCTCCCTTATCCTCTAGTCACTTTTGTCACAGCTGTGCCATCGAGCCTGTGACATAGCGCTCAGATATCAGTGGGCCTCACACAATCCAAAAGTGTCCAGTGTCCACAAGTGTGTGCAGAAATTCAAAATCTCCTTTATCCTCTAGTCACTTTGGTCACAGCTGTGCCATCGAGCCTGTCACATAGCGCTCAGATATTCATTGGGCCTCACACAATCCAAAAGTGTCCAGTGTCCACAAGTGTGTGCAGAAATTTAAAATCTCCCTTATCCTCTAGTCACTTTGGTCACAGCTGTGCCATCGAGCCTGTCACATAGCGCTCAGATATCAGTGGGCCTCACACAATCCAAAAGTGTCCAGTGTCCACAAGTGTCTGCAGAAATTCAAAATCTCCCCTGTCCTATAGACACCTTGTACCTTGATTTACATTACTATATAGTTTGTTGGATTTTGTCTACATTTCTACCAAAAATGAGGAAAGCTGGTGGAAGAGGCCGTGGAATTGGGCGGGGGTTGGCAGCTGGTAATGATGGTGTTGGTGGTGGATCTGATGGTAGTGGCAAGAGCAAAATAGGACCGAATGCAGGAGTTGTTGAGCCTGCGTCATCGTCTGGCTACATAAGGCCTCGAACGCTTAGTTTTCTAGGAGTTGGCAAACCGCTTTTAAAGCTAGAGCATCAGGAAAAAGTTTTGTCTTACATTGCTGACTCAGCCTCCAGCTCTATCGCCTCCTCTTCTTCAGTTGTAAAAAGTAAAAGCACTGAGTCGTCATTGGAGGCTCATGTTCATGAACCACACCTTTCCTTGTGTCCTTCACCCCAACCAAGATTGAAGGATGACGCAGGCCATACTACTGATTACTCCATGGAGCTGTTTTCACATACCATGCCTGGATTATCAAGTCAAATGGTGAATTACCCAGGCCAAGATGAATCTGACATGGAGTGCACTGATGCACAGCCGCTGATGGATGATTCTGCTGGTACATTCACTCAGAGCACTACATTGTCCTCGCAGTGTACAGAGCCAGATTCTGACCCTGATGAGACTCAGGTGCCCCTTCCCGCACACTATACCACCATACACGGTGACACAGAGGAAGGTGCACATGACATAGAAGAGGAGGTGATGGATGACCCAGTTGTTGACCCAGATTGGCATCCATTGGGGTAAGAGGGTGCTGCTTCCAATAGCTCAGATGAGGAGCATCCACAGCAGACATCGACATCGCAACAGCTGTTATCTGGCAGGCCCGGAGCACTCCAAAGACAGGTTCCAAACATCAAAAGAGTTGCTGGACAGCTTGTCCAGAGGGTCAAAAGATCACAGCGTGCTAGGCCGCAAAATGTCTGCCAAAGTAGGAAGAGTGCAGTGTGGCACTTTTTTGACCAAAATCCTCATGATCAGGCCAAGGTTATCTGTAAGAAGTGCGCAAAGACCTTTAGCCGAGGGAAAAATCTGAAAAATTTGAATACCAGTTGCATGCTTAGACATTTAACCAGCATGCACTTGCAAGCGTGGACACAACACCAAACCTCAAGTGCCACATGTGCAACTGATCACAACGAAGGTAGTCAGCAACGCTACATTGTTTCCCCCACTGTAAGCCCACCGGTTAGCACAGCAGCAAATGTTGAGGTGTCGTTGCAAGGCCACAGCAGTCAGGGAATCCCACTGTTATATCAACGAAAGACTGATTCTAGGCCATCAGAAAGAACACCAACTCCATCACCATCATCAACCCTCTCTCAGTCCGCCCTGTCCACCGCTACTTCCACCATATGCAGCTCTCAAGTCCAGCTCACCCTCCCAGACACTATGAGTAGGTCAAGAAAGTACTCAGTCTCTCATCCGCGTACACTGGGTTTGAACGCCCACATTGCCAAACTAATCTCGTTTGAGATGATGCCCTTTCGGTTGGTGGAAAGCACAGCTTTCCGCGAACTCATGGCCTATGCAGTACCACGCTATGACCTACCCAGTCGCCACTTCTCTCGCAAAGCCATCCCAGCCCTCCACCATCATGTGAAAGACCGCATTGTCCATGCACTCAAGCAGTCAGTGAGCGGAAAGGTGCACCTCACAACTGATGCATGGTCCAGTCGGCATGGCCAGGGCCGTTACGTGTCCATCACTGCGCACTGGGTTAATGTGGTGGATGCAGGGTCCACAAGGGACAGCGGTGGTGGGACAGTGCTGCCTAGCCCACGGTATAGGAAACAGTTGACTGTAGGCGTTCGACCCTCCTCCAGAAGCGAAAGCTCGTCCACAGAGCACAGTCGTACGAGCACTCCATCTGCAGCTGCCACTGTTGCACACGATGTGTCCCCCTATCGAGCAGCTAGTGGAAAGCGTCAGCAGGCTGTGTTGCAGATGATGTGTTTGGGCAACAGACACACCGCCGAGGTGCTGGCTGAGTACTTGAAGCGACAAACTGAGTCATGGCTGGGCAGCGTACATCTTGAGGCAGGCAAGGTAGTTAGTGATAACGGCCGTAATTTTGTGGCAGCCATAGTCCTTTCAAAACTCAGCCATATACCTTGCTTGGCTCACACCTTGAACCTGGTGGTGCAGTGCTTCCTCAAAAATTATCCGGAGTTAACAGCCCTGCTCCAGAAGGTGCGAAGACTGTGCGCGCACATCCGCGGGTCGCCTGTACACTCCGTTCGTATGCAGAAACTGCAGCGATTGCTCCACCCTTCCCAACCACCGCCTCATTATCGACATTGCAACAAGGTGGAACTCCACCCTGCACATGGTGGAGCGGCTGTGCGAGCAGAGGCAGGCCATAATGCATTTGTGGGAGGATACACGGCCAGGCACTTTGAGAGCAGACATGGAGTTGACAGGTGTGCAGTGGTCGAAGCTGAAAGACCTCTGTAAAGTCCTTCAGGGTTTTGAGGAATGCACACGGCTGGTAAGCGCAGACGACGCCATCCTAAGCATGAGCATCCCACTTATGCGTCTGCTCATGCAAACTTTGACGCACCTTAAGGAGCAGGCGTCTGCAGCCAATGTTGATGAGGAGGAAGAGGAGGAGGGAATCCTCGATGACATTCAGCCATTGTCTGCTCAGGGACCTCTCCTGGACGAGGTGGAGGAAGAAGAGGAGGAGGAGGAGGATGATGGGGATGATTACTTAGGGGAGGAGGATGCATCTCGTGGGGAAAGTGAAAATGTTGGCGTGGCAAGGTCTGGTACAGGGTTTGTGCGTGACTGGAGGGATGTGGATTTGCCAGAAAGTGCTCCTCCACCCAGCACTCGCAGTGCATCATTGACACCGGGAACATTGGCCCACATGTCAGATTATGCCTTGCAGATCCTAAAAAGGACCCATGCATTGCCAAAATGATGAACGATGACGACTACTGGTTGGCCAGCATCCTGGATCCACGCTATAAAGGCAAATTACAAAACATCATGCCACAGGAGAACCTTGACCTAATATTGGCTAATAAACAAGCAACTCTGGTAAATCGGTTGCTTGAGGCATTCCCAGCACACAGCAGCGGTGATGGTTCTCACACGAGCCGTATGGGCCGGGGGCAGCTTGGCAGAGGTGTTCGTGGTGCACACAGCAGAAGTGGCGTTGGAGACAGGGGTTTCATGACAATGTTGTGGACTGATTTTTCAAATACCGCTCACACAACTGGTAATACTGCATCGATGGAAAGTGACAGGAGACAGCAGTTGTCAACTATGGTTACAAACTACTTTTCCTCCCATATCGATGTTCTCCCACACAGGTCATTCCCCTTTGACTATTGGGCCGCTAAACTGGACACCTGGCCTGAATTGGCCCAATATGCCTTACAGGAGCTCGCTTGCCCAGCTGCAAGTGTGCTATCGGAAAGAGTCTTCAGTGCAGCTGGATCAATCCTGACAGAAAAAAGGACCCGTCTGTCAACCCAAAATGTGGATGATCTAACCTTCATTAAAATGAACCATGCATGGGTTTCCAAGGATTTTGTCCCACCTTCCCCTGATGACACATAGGGTGACAGAAAAATGGCTTGCTTTGGTCCACCTCTTCCTGGGACTTCACCTATTTCGCCTTTTGCATCAGCTGAATGTCCAACATCAACATATGCCACTTTCTAAAACTCCCTAACTGTGCTGCCTCCCCCCCCCATGGCCGGGGTCACCACCTAGCGCACGACACCATGCGAGTGCCGTTGCCCTGGACAGGTGGGTAGGCCGACTCTTGGGTGCGGGCACTGGCACAGGGTCTCTCATAGTGCAATCAAGTGTCTCTGACGGTGGTGGTGCACACCCGCCATCAGACACACCGCCGTACTATGAGGGGCCCAGTGCCAGTACCGACGCCCACGAGTGGGCCCCCCTTGCTTGGGCAGGGCCCCAGCATTTGCAATCTTTACCTCTCCCTGCTCCTCCGCTGTGTAATCTGGGCCGTCAAATCCATACTGTGCCTGACACCGTCTGAGCCTGCCTCCTGATGTACAGACATATATTTTGAATGTGTACGCTATCCATACATGTTATCCGGGGATACGGTACCCTTTCTAACCTTTGTGCAATCACGTGCAATCCATACTGGGCCTAACACCGTCTGAGCCTGCCTCCTGATGTACAGACATATATTTTGAATGTGTACGCTATCCATACATGTTATCCGGGGATACGGTACCCTTTCTAACCTTTGTGCAATCACGTGCAATCCATACGGGGCCTAACACCGTCTGAGCCTGCCTCCTGATGTACAGACATATATTTTGAATGTGTACGCTATCCATACATGTTATCCGGTGATACGGTACCCTTTCTAACCTTTGTGCAATCACGTGCAATCCATACTGGGCCTAACACCATCTGAGCCTGCCTCCTGATGAATAGACATATATTTTGAATGTGTACGCTATCCATACATGTTATCCGGTGATACGGTACCCTTTCTAACCTTTGTGCAATCACGTGCAATCCATACTGGGCCTAACACCGTCTGAGCCTGCCTCCTGATGTATAGACATATATTTTGAATGTGTACGCTATCCATACATGTTATCCGGGGATACGGTACCCTTTCTAACCTTTGTGCAATCACGTGCAATCCATACTGGGCGTGAGAACGGCTGGCGAGCTGTTAAGCAAGCTACAGCACCTGTGGTTTGCACACGTAAGTTTTTCATTTTTTCAGGAATGACGGTTAGGCCTAATTCCGGAACTGCGGTTGACCTGCACTTACTGGGAAATCATTGTTCGCGGGTAATAATTGTCATCAGTGATCCCCATCACTAACGTTGTTCAGCGGGTTATCTGCACCTGTAAGCGACAAACGCTGGCCTTTTCAGTGTAGCGCACATGCAGCCACGGACATGTAATGGCATGACACACCAGTTATTGGCCAATCTCATGTGCCAGAGCCTCACGTGTCCCTCTAGTAAGCCGGACTCGGACCGCGGGGCATGACGGAGTCTCGTTCGTTAACGGAATTAAGCTTGCAATGTGTGCATCTGTTCTGTAGCTGGCATGGTTGAGGTTTCCCAGGTGGAGTCGAATTTAACCGTAGGCTCCACTCCTGGTGGTGCCCTTCTGGACATTCCTTTAAGGTTCAGCTTTGCAACCATACTGCCCACGTAAAACAAACACTTTGCCTTCATGAACGCTGTTTGGAGGGTCATGACTCGTGGGAATAACGCCGCCCAATCAGTTAACCTGCTAGAGAGATCGTTCGTTGCTCCCAAGCATGACATCACACTCCCTAGGAAGAAGGTAATGCCACTGTGGCGACCGTACTCCTGGTGGCGACACAAGTGCACTGATGCCCAGCCACTGCTCGATGAATCTGCTGGTACATTGACCCAGACCACTACATTCCCCTCGCACGTTACTCGGCCTGAATCTGACCCTGATGAAACTCAGGTTACCCTTCCCATATACAGTTCCATCTTACACGGTGACAAAGAGGAAGCTGCAGATGAAAGTGCAGGTTCGGCCCACCCGCCATCAGACACACCACCGTACTATCAGGGGCCCTGTGCCAGTGCCGTCGCCAACGAGTGGGCCCCCCCCTGCTTGCTCAGGATCACAGCACTTGCAAAGTTGAAATACTGTGCAGTGAGATGGAAGATGGGGACGATGAGGAGTCCAGACAAGTACAGGGATTCCCTAGCGAGGAGACTTATTTGATTGTTTTCAATGTTGGGACAGCAATTTTTGGGGAGCACTATACTCTGGAGAATGATAGATGGTGCCCACCATACACTGGAACATTCCAAAGGTGGACATCAGACACTGGAGCAGCATTTACAGGGCCCATTATACACTAGAGCAGTAGAAATGGGGCCCATTAGGTTTGGAGCATTATTTGGGCCCATAAGACAGTGGAGCTTCATCCATGGGGACCAACATATACTGTAGCATTATGTGGAGCTCATCATATACTGTTTCAAACATTATATGGGACCAATGATTCTGTATGGAGAAATAGATGGGCTTCGTCATGAGATGTAAAAAGTGAAGTATTTTTCATTGTACTATACCGCTATTTCTCTGCCGTATCGGAGCATGATGAGTTGTGGTTTGTGTTAAAGGGGCGCTCTTTCGCCCAGGGCACATGAAAACCTGGAGCCAGCCCTACCCCCCCACAACTTTAGCCAAATAACCCCCATTTTTCAGTGCATAACTTGTATTATGAAGTTAATTAAGGTTGACAAGCTTAAGTAAGAAGAATTGATGCTTTTGGCATTCAAATGGGCACTGTAGGTGTGTTTCCTGTCCTCCTCTCACTGCCGACTTTTATTCCCCATTGACTTACATTGGGTTTCGTGTTTCGGGACGACCCCGACTTTTCCCTATAATCGGACGATCTTGCTCGACCCGACTTTTGGAAAAGTCGGGTTTCACGAAACGAAACGCGACCCTAAAAAACCAAAAGTCGCTCAACTCTAGTCCTGACTATCCATTCTGTCTAATCCTTTGGCACTGAATTGCTATCTCGTGCTTTGACCTCGGCATCTGGTTTCTGTCTCTGTCTATGCCCCTTGGTAACATTGTCCTGTAGTTACCTTTCTACGAGTTTCCCTGCAGCTCCTAGCTCCGTGGAGCTTACGCCACGCCCCCAGCAGTCACATGATTCAGGTCCTGGAGCATGCATTGTCACCACTGCTGCCCACTCCGCAGTTATCTTTGTGCACAGTCTTTGTACTCAGGACTCACACTCTGGCTCAGTGAGCAAGTGCAGTGCGGTGTTCCTGACATTATAACTGACCGTTTCAGAAAAAAAAAGTGTGTGTTATCCTCATGGATCCCATACAAGCCTTGGCAGATCAGGTCAAGCACCTGACCCAAATGTTCCATAAACTCAATGTGGAACAGCGCACAATGGCCCATACCCAGCAACAGTTGGTGGTTACTGAGCAGGGGGCTGTCGATGCAGGGGCTTCGAGTTCTGGGGGTAGGGATGTGTCATTAGCATCCCCCGAATCTCCGGTCAAATTGCCCGACCCTTTCTCAGGGGATAAAAAGGAGTTCAGGTCTTTCAGAGAAGGATGCAAGCTTTTTTTTCTCTAAGGTCCCGCTACTCCGGGGATGAGTTCCAGAGGGTGGGGGTCATTATTTCCCTACTTCGGGGGGCTCCGCAAGCATGGGCTTTCTCTCTGTCTTCCTCTGCTCCTGAACGTATGTCAGTGAACTTGTTCTTTGAGGCTCTGGGGCACATCTATGATGAGCCTGATAGAGTGCGTCTGGCTGAGGATATGGTGATGAGTGTGACACAGGGGAGGCACTCTGCTGAATGGTTCTGCTCAGAGTTTAGACGTTGGACATCCGAAGTATCCTGGAACGACGCCGCCCTGAGAGGGTTGTTCCGCAGGGGCCTGTCTGACCGTCTGCAGGACGCTCTGGCATTACATCCGCCTCCTGATATCCTGGAGGACGCCATGATGCAGGCGGTCCGTATGGACCGGAGACTCCGTGCTTGAGGAATGATGCAACAAGAGTCTCCCTTGTACCCCAAATTGTGTGACACTGCACCTGTATCTGAGCCCATGAAGGTTGGTTCAGTCTCGGTTAAGAAGAAAGAGAGAAGGCACCGCAGAGACAACCTACTATGCTTTTACTGTGGAGCCTCTGGACATTGGAAAAGGAATTGCCCCTCCTGCCCTTCTTCAGAGAAACCATCAGAGAAATGACTGAGTCTGGCAACAATCGAGGAGGTTGTCCAGTCTCCCAGGTACATTTTTTCTCACGTACAAAAATGGTGCTCCAGGTTGAATTGGAAATTGCTGGTGGTCCTGTTATGACCACCGCCTTTGTTGACTGTGGTTCCTCCATTAATCTGATTGATGCCCAAATTGTGACTCTTAATAAGATAGGGACAGTCAGGTTAAAAGACCCTGTTAAAATTGTGGCTGTGGATCCATTCCCTCTTACCTGGGATGGAATTTGTTTTATGTCTGAAGTTTTTTCTATGAACGTGGGTTCCACTCATGTGGAAAATTTAAGTTGTTTCATTATGAATAATCTCCCTGCAGGACTGGTATTGGGAATGCCCTGGTTGCAACGCCACAATCCTCTTATTGATTGGGTGAAGGGGGAGATCACCCGATGGGGATGCAATAAATAATAAATAAATAAATCTTTATTTTTATATAGCGCTAACATATTCCGCAGCGCTTTACAATTTGCACATATTATCATCACTGTCCCTGATGGGGCTCACAATCTAAATTCCCTATCAGTATGTCTTTAGAATGTGGGAGGAAACCGGAGTACCCGGAGGAAACCCACGCAAACACGGGGAGAACATACAAACTCCTTGCAGATGTTGTCCTTGGTGGGATTCGAACCCAGGACCCCAGCGCTGCAAGGCTGCAGCGCTAACCACTGAGCCACCGTGCCGCCCAATGCAATGATGCAATGCAATGATAATGGTCTGTGTTGTAACCCGGTTCCTTTTGTCAATCCGATAAAATCCGTATCTGTGTCATCTGTCAGTCTGGAGGGTATTCCGGAGTACCTGAGAGACTTTAAAGATGTGTTTTCCGAAAGCGAGGCTGAGGCGCTCCCACCACATAGACCATATGATTGTGCTATTGATTTAGTACTTGGAGCCAAATTACCCAAGGCTCGTTTGTTTAATTTGTCCGGGCCTGAGCGCCAAGCTATGAAAGAGTACATTAAAGAAAGCCTTCGCAAGGGGCATATTTGGCCCTCGGACTCACCCTTGGCAGAGGGGTTTTTCTTTGCAAAGAAAAAAGATGGTGGGTTGCGACTGTGCCTCGACTTTCAAGAACTGAACAAAATTACTGTTAAGAACACGTACCCTCTCCCGTTGATTCCTGATCTATGCAATCAACTCACGGGGGCCAAATAGTTTTCTAAGCTTGATCTACGAGGAGCTTATAACCTTCTAAGGATCCGGGAGGGGGACGAGTGGAAAACAGCATTCCTGACAACTGAGGGGCTATTTGAAAACCTGGTTATGCCCTTTGGCCTCACTAACACTCCTGCGGTTTTTCAGAACTTTATTAATGTTGTTTTTTCTGACTTGATTGGATTTTACGTAGTCATTTACCTGGATGACATCTTGATTTACTCTGAGGACAGTCAGTCACACTTGCATCATCTGCGTACGGTGCTTATGAGACTCCGGGAGAACTATTTATATGCTAAGCTGGAGAAGTGCTCATTTTTTATGCAAGAACTGTCTTTTCTGGGTGTAATTGTATCCAGGGAGGGATTTCGCATGGATCCAGGGAGGGTTCAGGCCATTACAGATTGGGTGCAGCCTCATGACCTGAAGGGGTTGCAGCGATTTCTGGGCTTCGCTAATTATTATAGGAAGTTCATTAAAGGGTTCTCACAGGTGGTAAAACCCTTGACGGACCTCACTCTTAAGGGCAGATGTAAAAAATTGGTCCGTGGCCGCAAAAAATTCCTTCCTGACATTAAAGAAGTGTTTTACTACAGCCCCTGTGTTGTTACAACTCGAATCGTCAAGAACTTTTATCGTCGAGGTCGACGCTTCGGAGGTGGGGGTGGGGGCAGTATTGTCACAGGGCCCCTCTACCCTGACTAACCTTAAACCCTCTGCCTTTTTCTCTAAGAAGTTCTCTTTGGCTGAGAGAAACTATGATGTCGGTAACAGGGAATTGTTAGCAGTTAAATTGGCCTTTGAAGAGTGGAGGCATTTTTTGGAGGGGGCCGCTCATCCCATTACGGTCATCACTGATCATAAAAACCTGGCCTATATCGAGTCTGCTAAGAGATTGACCCCCAGACAGGTTCGGTGGGCACTCTTTTTTTTCTCGATTTTATTTTACCATCACTTTCCGACCAGGGTCTAAAAATGTAAAGGCAGATGCCTTATCCCGAAGTTTTGATTCTGTGTCCACTCCAGAACCCCTTCCTCCATTCTTCAACCGGGAGTGGTTGTAGCTGAAATCTCCTCTGAGTTACAGAGAGAGATTCTGGAAGCACAAGCTCCCAGGAATAAACCCCCAGGTAAATTGTTTGTATCCTAACAATTCTATCCCACACTCCTTCAAGAATTTCATGACTCTGTATTAAGTGCACACCCTGGTATTGCAGCTACCCGGGGGGCAATACTAGGGGTTTTTGGTGGCCCTCTATGGGTACTGATATAAAAAGGTTTGTGAATACTTGTGGGGTGTGCGCCCGCTCTAAAAGTTCTCAGGTCTGTCCGGCCGGGGAATTGGTGCCTTTGCCAATTACGGATAAACCATGGACACACCTGTCCATGGACTTTATCACTAACCTTCCACCTTCCAAGGGCAACTCAGTGGTATGGGTAGTGGTTGATAGATTTTCTAAGCAAGCCCACTTTGTGCCATTACCTGCATTACCATCCGCTGAAACCTTGGCCCGCTTGTTTATACAGCACATTGTTCGACTGCATGGAGTGCCTGTGAACGTGGTGTCGGACAGGGGTGTGCAATTTGTGGCCAGGTTTTGGAGAGCGTTTTGTATGAAGTTGGGGGTCACATTGTCATTCTCCTCTGCCTATCACCTGGAATCCAACGGACAAACGGAACGCACCAACCAGTCATTGGAGCAGATTCTGAGATGCCTGGCCTCCTCCAGACAGGAAGACTGGTGTGAGGTATTACCCATGGCAGAATTTGCATTCAACTGTCGGATTAATCAGTCTACCGGAAAGTCTCCCTTTCTGGTCAATTATGGGTTTGTTCCGCAGTTTGGGGAATTTTCCTGTATGGATTCGGATTGCCCTGGTGCCGAGGGGATGGTACAACAATTAAAAATCCTCTGGAAGGAGGTACAGGGGAACATCTCCAAAGCCCAGAAGAAGTTCAAACATTTTGCAGACAGGAGGAGGGGGGTGGTTCCTGCGTTGACAGTGGGGGAAAAAGTCTGGTTGTCCACCCGTAACATCAAACTTAAAATACCCTCTATGAAGTTGGGCCCAAAATTTATTGGCCCATACAAGATTGTAGAGGTGATCAACCCGGTGGCATACAGATTACAGTTGCCCACCTCCTTCAAAATCTCTAACGTCTTCCACAGGTCCCTATTAAAACCTGTGGGGACATTTAGAGAAGATCCTTCATCTGTGGCTCCACCAGTGTTGGTAGAGGGTCAACTGGAGTAGGAGGTAGGGTGCATCGTTGATTCGCGGTGGGTGCGCTGGAGACTTCAGTACCTTATTCATTGGAAGGGATATTCCGTTGAGGATCAGTCGTGGGTTCCAGCCAGTTCGGTGCACGCTGATCGACTGGTGCGGGCTTTTCATGCCAGATACCCTGAGAAACCTGGGGGTCCAGTGGCCTCTCATTAAGAGGGGGGTACTGTCATGGTTAGGACATGGTTAATGTCCTGTTCTCACAGGGTTAACTTTTGCCGGCCACTCTTTGGATCTGGGAGGGGTATTTATACTCACTCCAAACTAGCATTCTCTATCAGTTATACTGCTGTTCTGGTGTGTCTGACCCCTGGTGTGCCTGTGCTCTGCATTGTTTGTTTGCTTCCCGTGTATGACTCGGCTTGTTCCTTTACTCTGTACTCCGTCTCTCGTTTTGGTACCATTGTCTTTTCTGATTCTGACCTCCTGGCTTGGCTATCGTTACTCCGTTACAGTTTACCCCTATTGTACCGTCTAATGCCCGTTCTGGTTTTCTGATCTATTACTACGTCCTGACTATCCATTCTGTCTAATCCTTTCGTACTGTATTGCTATCTCGTGCTTTGACCTCGGCTTGATCTGGTTTCTGTCTCTGTCTATGCCCCTTGGTAACATTGTCCTGTAGTTACCTTTCTAGAAGTTTCCCTGCAGCTCCTAGCTCCGTGGAGCTTAGGCCAAGCCCCCAGCAGTCACATGATTCAGGTCCTGAAGCATGCATTGTCACCACTGCTGCCCACTCCGCAGGTATCTTTGTGCACAGTCTTTGTACTCAGGACACGCGCTCTGGCTCAGTGAGCAAGTGCAGTGCGGTGTTCCTGACAATCACCTAGAGATTTTTGTTGTTTCCTGTTCTTCCATCGCTTTTCACTCAGTTTACTGCTTGTCATGTTTCCTTATAAACCATACAGACTGCAGGTTATTGTTGTCCTAACACATTAGGTTACATTAAATCTGGTATTGATGGGATTGATCAGTGTTCCCCAATATCTGCCATTATGGAAATCAAGCAATGGGTGAATTCCAACATCTCCATCATGGAAGATCATTTGATGCCTTAGATCTTTGGTAGTTTCTTATGCATTTTCTTCTTTTGTGATAAACATTCATAACCTGCCTATCCAGTTCTGTGTGTTTTGGAGGATTTTTGAAAGGGTGGGTGAGAAATGACCAGCCTATCCAAATATTCATGTTTTAGGAAATTCTGGGAAGCTACATGACCAATTCTGGAGTCGTCACTTGTTTCAAATTAAGCAATGTATTGGACAAATGCTCCTGTCTTTTGTGGAAGTGATAGAAGTGCAGCTTATTGGCATATTCAGTATATGGAAAATGGTGCTCTATGGCAAAAAACAACACCCCACATTTTGGCAACAAGGATCATAATGCATATTTTCCCCTTTATCCTTGGCTTCCTATCCCTTATAGAATGAAAGACCGTATGATTACTTCTTGCTTTGAGATTCCCTTTATTGGAAAAATGGAGTTGCTAATGTGACCAACATGACCTCAAACAAGTCTTCTTAGGCCACATTCTAGACACTAATGTTGTCTCTATAATATATATATCCCCTTGGTCTGGGAATACTCTTGACAAAGCACATAAGGACAATTTGTTGTACATCCAAAATGTGTCAAATATACTCAGCTGATCATTTCCCATGTGCCTTTTTACTTTTTTTTAATGTATTGGGTTTTGCTATGAGTATAAACTTTTGTTTCCCAGACAGTTGGCCATCTATGTCACTAAAAGGACTACGATAATAAACATTGTCAGATAAGGGAACGTGCTGCTGATGTCTCATTCAATCAGTTGACTGAAAGGTTACAGGGTTAATGGTTTGGCTGAGACATGTTTGGGTAACACCTCTCACTTTGTCACTCTCTAAACCTTCTCAAGTGTGATAGTGAAAAAGTAGCATAGGTCAGGCGATCATAATCTGTCTGTCACATATTACCGTAATTAATTATAATATGTGTAGGTTATATGTATATTGCTTTTCTGAATGTCCTGCAGACAATTTTGGCTGTGAGTTCGACTTTGGAAAAGCTGGAGATAGATATATTTTCCTTCATATAAATTTGGTTGAAAAAATATTTCAAAGTAATAAGTACAAACGACGGTACGGATGCACTAACTATGGTACAGATGTCCTAGCTATGGTACGGATGTCCTAGCTACGGTACAGGTGTACCAGCTACGGTACGGATGTTCTAGCTATGGTATGGATGTACAGTACCAGCTACGGTACGGATGTCCTAGCTACAGTACGGATGTACTAGCTACGGTACGGATGTCCTAGCTACGGTATGGATGTCCTAGCTAAGGTAAGGATGTACCAGCTGCGGTACGGATGTTCAAGCTATGGTACGTATGTACCAACTACGGTACGGATGTCCTAGCTACGGTACGGATGTACCAGCTACGGTACGGATGTCCTAGCTACGGTATGGATGTCCTAGCTATGGTACGGATGTCCTAGCTAAGGTATGGATGTCCTAGCTATGGTACGGATGTCCTAGCTATGGTATAGATATCCTAGCTATGGTACATACTGTATGTAATAGCTACGGTATGGATGTACTAGCTAAGGTGCGGATGTCCTAGCTATGGTACGGATTACGTAGCTCCTAAATTTTAGAAGATCACCTCTGATTTTAGCAATACTTCGATAAATGCTTTGTATATTGCTCCCTTTTTTCTTCTGATTTCAGCTGTTTGAAGTTTCCTGTGTGAACTAAATGCACAAGCTTCATATAATGCCATAGGGTGTTCAGTTGGGTGGGCGCTATATGTTAGAGATGTTTTTCCTTAGAAGCAATGAGTCAAATGGAGAATATATCTATACTATGTCACATAAAAACTAACAAAGAATTTACTTGCATGTAAACACAAAAACAAAGGGTCGGCCATTGGAAATCCAACGTGTCACCCAACAACGTCTGTCGTGGGAGAAACATGAGGCCCCTATTGATATTAGCCGATGCTGATAATTTCGGAGGGTTTAACCAACTAAGGCCTGTTTCACACTTGCTTTTTTTTGCAGCGCGTTTTTCCCGCAAAAAAACGCATTGAAAAACGCATACAAAAGCATACAACTGCTGCGTTTTTTTCAAGCATTTTTATGAGCATGCATGAAAAAAACGCAGCGTTTTTATGCGTTTGTATGCGTTTTTAGTGCGTTTTTACCGCGTTTGCGTTTTTTTCCAACATTAGGTGGCCCCTCACACTAACCCAAACCATGACTTTACTAACCCTAACCCTGACCCTAACCCTAACCCTAACCCTTAACCAAACCATACTTAACCCTAACCCAAACCCTAACTAACCTTAACCCTAACCCTGACCCTAACCCTAACCCTGACCCTAACCCTAACCCTACTTAACCCTAACCCTGACCCTAACCCTTAACCAAACCATACTTAACCCTAACCCAAACCCTAACTAACCTTAACCCTAACCCTAACCCTGACCCTAACCCTAACCCTGACCCTAACCCTTAACCAAACCATACTTAACCCTAACCCTGACCCTAACCCTAACCCTGACCCTAACCCTTAACCAAACCATACTTAACCCTAACCCTGACCCTAACCCTAACCCTAACCCTAACCCTGACCCTAACCCTTAACCAAACCATACTTAACCCTAACCCTGACCCTAACCCTAACCCTAACCCTGACCCTAACCCTAAACCGCCTTAACTAACCCTAACTTTACCCAAACCCCTAAATTCCATTGTCTAAACTAATGGTAAAAAAAAAAACGCATGTGCAAAAAAACGCATACATAAGCATGCCAATGCGCACATATGCTCACCATAGACTTATAATGGGTGTCTTGCTGTAAAAAAACGCATTGCGCGCGCATGCGTTTTTTTGAGGCAAATCGGACGCACAAAAAATGCAACAAGTTGCATTTTGTGCGCCCGAGCGCATACCGCAAAAAACCGCATGCGCGGTAAAACGCGTACAAACGCATGTGTATGCGCATCCCATGCAAAGTATAGGAAAAAAAAATGCATGCGCTATTTAGCGCTAAATTACCGCGAAAAAAAACGCAAATGTGAAACCAGCCTTAGTCTAATGTTTATGGAGACCTAATGGTGGGTTTACATGACCCGATTTGCAGCACTAAACAAACGCTGATCAGTTATTGGTTTATTTTGGCATGCAATCTGTGCAAAGTCCATTATACGTGAACATGCCTATGGGACATTGAATGATCTGTAATAGTTCATCCAGTGCACATAGGCTGATATTGCTCTTGGCAGCTCAAGATTTTTTTTTTTTTTTTTTTTTTTACACAGGATAATGTTCTGTTGAGAATGATGATCTTTTGTACAATTTCACCTGACAATGAATATTTTGCTTGTTCATTGGGTGATTGACATGCAAGACTATTGTGAAACTATTGTTTCTAAGAACGCCCATTCACAATAATCTTGCTATGTAATTGGATCATTAGTTTGGGTCACAAGATCCCCAGTCAGTCATGGACTTGCATCTTTAATACAGACAAAAGAAAAAATTAGGCCACTGTATGATCATTTGAATTGTCATCATACAGTATGTAATGGAGCATGCCACAATTAGAGGCATCGGACAATGAGCCTTACGCACCTTTCTGGTGCCTATACAGAATGGCTGTGATAGGGCCACCATGCACCAAACTCTAATTCTTTCACTATATGAATAATTTCACATGATTAGGAAAATGTAGAGTTAACAGACACTTAAAATTTGTCTTGAACCTTAAATCACCTTTTTTTTTTTATCTAGAACTGTAGAGCGAAAGAAGAAAAGGGATAAAAACATCTATTTGGAGCCCAGTGTTTTAAGCTCTCTTTGTGAAAATCCCCAGTAAACCACTGTAAAAGGATTATTCTGAACTCAATAAGCATTTTATAAAAGTAAAGTGTTCACATAATTATGATTCTACTAAACTCGTGTACCTTTTTTTTTTGTTTAGTCTTTATTCTCATGAATACATGAAATATTCTAGCAATACCTGAATGTCACACATATATCTGAAGATAATTATAAGTGATAAGACAATAGTTTTATTATGTGAACTGAATAGACAATATGAATAAATGTAAGGGCTGTAAATAGTTTTTGCGAATAGCTTTCAAGCTTTTCCATAAGAAAGAAATGTACAGTGCAGTAATTTATGGGAATCAATTGTTTAAAATGGATTGACGCCTTGCACAAGCCGTACAAATACGATGATCGCAAAGTGTCCTTCTGCAGGGATCCCAGCGATCATCTGTGATCGGTAGGAAAACCTGGCTGTAAGTATTTCCCTGCAGTGACACCATACTGTAGTAGAAATTAGCTGTTACACAGTGTTTATTCCAGTTAATTACAATTGTCTGTGTAATGAAGGGAGGACAGGTCCTCCAAAGCGAGAAACACTCTTTGCACCCACTTTCCACTGTGGCCAAGAGATGAATATGCTGTACATAGGGAAATAATAAAGCGGTGGTCCTAAGTAAATATATAAAAGTCGATTTTCTAAACCCGGAAAACCTCTTTAATTACTGAGACGTTCACGTACCATTAATCTAGACCAAGTGATTTGTATGGAATTGAACCAAGGGTCATAGAAAAAGTATGGAGTTTAAGAAAACATCAAACCTAGTACCATAATGGAGTGGAGGCCATTTTAATTCATGCAATAAGCAAAGAGGGACCAATAAACATTTTACTTGCACAGTCTATAGGTAACAGTGGCATAACTTGAATCTGGTGGGTCCCAAAGGCAGAATCTCCAACATGGCCCCTAACTATCACAGGTCTTTATTAGTGCTGGCTGTTTCATACTGTATGGGTCAAATGTACCCTTAGGGCCTCTGCGCCCATTACATTTACTTCCCTGGCCCTTAAAAAAGCAGGTATTTTTTGGTATTTAATTGCATTTAATTTAATTGTGCAGTCATTATATAGTTTTAGGGCATAGGGCATGCAGCCATGGTTAGCATGGACCAAATATGCAAGTGAAAGGATCACTGGTCAGAAACTGACCTATTTTGGATATGTGATGAAAAAGAGATGCTAGAGGGAATAGTCAGACTCAAAGGATACAGGGGAGACCAGAGGACTGTTGGGTGGATACCATCAAGAAGGAAACGCAAATTAACATCAAGCAATTGAAGGAAGCCATGGAAAACAGGGATGCATTGCGAGAACTGGCCAACAGGGCATCAAAGGTATCATGACT
The DNA here is from genome assembly GCF_039654945.1 of Dendrobates tinctorius. Taxonomy (NCBI): domain Eukaryota; kingdom Metazoa; phylum Chordata; class Amphibia; order Anura; family Dendrobatidae; genus Dendrobates; species Dendrobates tinctorius. The sequence goes on from NW_027361674.1 coordinate 4,738,112, forward strand.
GAATGGATATAATCAGAATTTGGGGCATGGGATCTTGGCTTGATTTACTTCTGGCATTTTTAAGCCTTTGCTATTGACTTTTGATAACCTTATAAATAATCCACATGTGGTTTCAAAAAGAACTATATCTAAAAAAAATAATTTTATTGATGTGCGGTGGTGTCACCACTAAATGAAATACCGTATGTCCTGGAATAATAAGCTAGGAGATTGTAAATTCCCGAAACCCGCTGTATTGGTTGAGGCTTTGACGTAGCCAGTAACTTGTACCTCTGACATAACACACCTATAAATTTTTCAGCTGACTAGAAATACACTTTGCCCTGTAATGTGTTGTGATCAGCGATCAATATCCCTTTACAGTGCATTGTCAGGAGCTGCTGCAGGGCTTTCTTTTATAATAATAGGCATGGACTCATAAATCCTCCTATACTTGAGTTGTGAGTGAGATGAGCACGGATGCTGTGACAGGAAAGTCTGTGAAATATAAGATGATGTTACATTACCAAACTATATACTGAATGCTAAAAACAGACATTGAAAACTCCATTGGGTCTCCTAAAAAAGGAAGTCCATGCATCTCCTAATGGGAAGAATGGAGTCCAGTTCAATATTTTCCAGTTAGTGATAACTGAAAGTGTTAGACAATTTCTTCCTGAAATAGCACCACATATGTGTTATGAACGTGTACACACTCACACATGGGACACCCGCACCTACACCCAACTGATTCCTGTACAGATTAGAAAGGCCCTAGCCGCACAGCTAAAAACATCACCTCGGACATAAAGCCCTTAAAGGCCATTGAGGGGTTTCTCATACCTCCCAAGGAACCAGAGGGGAGTCTGCAACACACTGCCAACAGGGGGAAAGGAAAGTGTGAAAATAGATATGAAACCCCAAGGTGAGAAACAAAGCCACATTCATATATGGCAGAGAGGAAAAGTTAAGGAGAACCAAAAAGAAAAGGTACAAGTATAACCTCCCAGAAACTCCTGAACACACATCCACCAAGAGGTATAGCCAGCAAGGAAGTGCAATAAAGGGTGAGCATATAAAACCCAACCCAGAATGTTGGGTCAAATCAAAAACAGGAAAATGAGAAACACCTGGAGAGGAGCAAACCAAAAAAGGAAAACAAAGACAGTAGAAATGATCAGGGAAGAAAGGGCAATAGCTCAGCAGGTCACCGGATCGAATCCTAAAACCGAGCTATGACAACATATTTTTGGATTTTATGTGGTACTGCTTCTCAGCTCTAATAAAATCAATGGTGCAATGGTGATTCTGGAACAGCCGGATGTAAAGAGTGAGAGCGGCCGAGGAGGAGAGGCAGCTAAAGCCCATAAACCACACAGCCGTGGAACTGTCCCATGCGGCTACTTTCATTTCTCCATCCAGTTCATACAAGGAGGTCTCAGTCCCTACCCCAGATCAAGCAGAGTGGATAGCGGGGGTAGTGGAAGGAAAGAAGTGGTGGAGAGAGAGGTCTGGGCAGAACTACGGTGCCCAGGGAGAGAAATCATGGCAGGTCATATGACGCGCGGCCTAGTCCATCATTTTAACCAAGGACCGTGGGTATGTATTTATTCGGGAGGCTGGGACCGGCGACAAAGTGAATGTCAATGCCGGTTCGGTCTGGTTCCAACGGTCCCTGCAGGAGTGGGATTGGGTGGTCTTTATCAAGAAGACCGGGCCTACAGGCTTCTATGCAGTAGCCATAAATCTGATCCTCTAAGAAGATGATCCCGAGGTGTGAACACGATTGGAGAGCAGGAGGTTGCAGGTAATGGTCGTTGCCCAGCCAGAGGTCACTAGGCCAGAAGCTTCCACAACCCTGAGATTGGAATCACCGGAAGCGATACCAGGGCCACAAGGTGGTGAAATACCAAAGCCGCAAAATCTGACTCCCACTGGAGAGATGGTTTGGAGAGAGTGGGGAATCCTAGTGAGTCATCCACCTGCACCACTTTCATTTATGTGCAGGGCCATGGAGCTGCCAATTATGTCAGTCATGAACACAAAACACTCTGAAATGAGTAGGGTTGTTTTAAATTGGCAGGAAAAATTTTACAGTTGTGCTAGTTGCACTGAGAAAGTGAGCAAGGGACTGTTCTGTGTCCCTGAGGCAGGAAGCTCTAAATGTGCCGGGAGCCTCAGGTACTGACCAATGCAGCTGACGATTTTGTTTGCTGTGTAGAATGTTTTCCCCCTCCAAGATGTTCTGCGCATGTTTGCGTACCCCCCTGCTGGATTAAAGACAGATCCAAAAGGGTCAATCACCCTTTGAGACTTTAAGGACTGTGTGCAACTGCCCAATGGGCTCTGCCTCATTGTCCCCCATGAACTTTGCCTAAAACTAAGCATGAAATTATCCCCAGTGACTGATGAGCAACACATTGCACTCTTAAAGGGACCGTAATTTTCAAAAAGGAAGGGGGGGAACAGGATGACCCGAGGATCGAGCAGGGTCAGGACTGCATGGACTGAACTTCTGGACTGTCAGAGCTGGCCAGAGGGCTATTGTGTTAAAAAATGGACACGCTGTATCAGGGTCCCCAGAGCGGTGAAACTGCGGTCAAGTGGACCCATGCAACAAAACGGATGACCCGATGTTCATGCTGGGTTGAAGAGGTGAAGGACAGTGCCCATGTGTGAACGGGCAATTATTTGTGTGGACCATAGGGCTAGTTTATCACAGGAACTTGAACTGTATGTTCCAGGGTCTCAACCAAGTGGAACTGGAACTAGTCCTGACTAGAAGCAGAGTCAGTGATAGTCTACAATAAAATGACACTGATTGTTGGATGTGAAAAATAGTAAGCAACTTTTGCTTTAAATATGGTTTTATATGTATATGTTCCTGTTGTTGTATTACAATTACCGTTATGGTCGAGAACGACCATATTTTAAGAAGGAGGAATGTAAGAGTATGACCGGGATGGTCATGTGCTTCTCCCTAAAATACAAAACCGTTTATAATTTGCGTATAGGCAAATGTGTTTTATTATGCATTGAACCAAATAGGCATCATGGTGCATGGTTAATGTATTGTGTTGTCATAGATATAAAACTTTATGAAATTATACATATTATAAGTGTTTAGAGATGTGGATGACTCAAATGTGTTTTCATAAAGATATAAAGTAATGTAATAGATATAGGGAAAGGAAAAGGATCATATGACATAGAATAAGGGTTTATCTTTAGATATAAGATAGGACCGGGAACAGTCTAGTGGTGGCACTGGGCACAGTAGATTCAGGAAGTCGATATAGTATAGGAATGGTTAAAATATTTGGGAACAGCCCCAGCATGGATGGGCAGGGATAGTTAACAAAAAGGGGAACACTTCCTGTTTTGGATTAGATTAGATGAGGAAAGTAGATAAGAGTAGGGAAGGCAGAAGTTCAAGGCCAAAGGGCTGGAGAGCATGGGAGATTATGGATAATGTGGGCAGCATGAGAATGGCTACAACAAACTTCTGTGGCACGTCCTGGGACATTCGGGACCTACAGCCCAAAGTAGGTATGGAGGAGCTGTGGAGCCGGGTGAAATATCCCAGGAGCCATAAGTGCCAGCGAGGAGAGGCATAGCTCAGGATGAAAATACTGTAACCACAACAACGTATTGTGCTGTAACTACAATTGAGCTTGGACTGCTCAGTAAAGTTAAACTGCTTGAAAAGGACAACGTTTCTGCTGTTGAATGTGTGGCTGTTCCTGTATCCGGGATCCTGGAGACAGCAGAGGCCTCCGGTCAAAATATGAGTGTTATGCAGTACAGCCACAGCACAATGGAAACGGGACACTATTTACTTGTGGGGTGCCAGGTGTGGGAACACAGCAGCCCCTCCCTCATGACAACCACCCCATGCACCTTACAATATTCCAACATTGTTAGAGCAGTTTGTGGAGGCCCTTTTCTGTGCCCAGTGCACGAACCAAAGTCCAGAAAGGCATAGTTAGGGGAGTTTGGTATAGAAAAGATTGACTGGCTTTAATTCCATCCAATACTAATATTCTTCTGGATGAATGGTCAAAAAAATCACACAGATCCCTCCAAAATCTTATAGAAAGACATACCAGAAGAGTGTGAGCTGCTATATCTGCAAAGGGATTGACTCCCATGTTAACCGCTTAACGACCAGGGGCATTTTTGGTTTTGCATTTTCACTTTTCCCTCCCTTTCTTTCCAGAGCCATAAATTTTTTATTTTTCTGTCAATATGGCTTGTGAGGGCTTGTTTTTTGTGGGATGAAGTTGTACTTTTGAACAACTCCATTGGTTTTACCATGTCATGTACTACAAAATGGTAAAAAAATTGCGGTGAAATTGCAAAAAAGTACAATCCCACACTTGTTTTTTGTTTGGCTTTTTTGCTAAGTTCACTAAATGCTAAAAGTGACCTGCCATTATTATTCTCCAGGTCATAATGAGTTCATAGACACCAAACATGTCAAGGTTCTTTTTTATCTAAGTGGTGAAAAACAATTCCAAAGTTTGGACTTCCGAGACCCGTAGCGTCTTCATTTTTCGTGATCTGGGGTTGGGTGAGGGCTTATTTTTTGAACACCGAGCTGCCGTTTTAATGATGCCACTTTTGTGCAGATACATTCTTTTGATCGCCCGTTATTGCATTTTAATGCAGTGTCACAGCGACCAAAAAAATGTAATTCTGGCGTTTTGATTTTTTCTCGCTACGCCGTTTAGCGATCGGGTTAATGCTTTTTTTTATTGATAGATCGGGTGATTCTGAAAGTAGTGATGCCTAATATGTGTATATTTGATTTTCTTTATTGTTTTTTTATTTTGATTGGGGCGAAAGGGGGGTGATTTGAACTTTTATTTTTTTTTTAATTTTTTTCATATTTATAAAAACTTTTTTTTTTTTTTACTTTCGGCATTTTTCAATAGCCTCCATGATATATCCAAAGGGAATTCATGGTTATATTCGGCGCTTCCGCTGAGACAAATTCCAGGAGAATGCTGTACGATTGCAGTGGTTTTATTGTGTGACGACCAGCCCACGGCCGTTCGTCCAAATACGGGCGACTAACGGGGGGTCCCGCTGCCATCAATATGCGACGGACAGCGGACCCTGTGTCACCACTATGTCACAGTCCCACCACTGACACGGGTGTATCAGCGGACGGAGGGACGAGACACACTGCCGGCACACGGCTATCACAGGCACAGTTGGGGCTTATCTTAGTTATCCCACCACTGGCACCATGTGACCAAAATATCCAGCAAGCTACTCTCGCTCTACAATTTGCCGCAGGGGGGGTTTATTTTGGATGCCCCACCACTGCTATCAATCTTCCAAGTACTGCGGGGATTTATGTATATCCCACTTTCTCAGTTCCACTTTGGAACTCGCAGCTCTCCGGCGCCCCCCTTACCCTCAGGTCAGTCAGGGAACTGCACCTAGGATAATTGGTCGCCGGACGGGCTGCCTGTTGTGAACCGGCAATTAGGCTTCTGCAGTAAGGGAATTATCAATGCTGTGGCCGCAGACCCTTATTCAGCAATATAAGACCCTTCTGGACTGCCAGCAAGCCGCAATAGCCGTGCACAACGCGCTGCCACCAGTCACGGTTACTTAATTCACAGTGTTAAATTAAGAGGGTCCGTGGCAAACCCCTTGAATTAGTAGCGATTATCTAACAAAGGCATATAGTTCGATTCTTAGAGCGTAGAGACAGATCTAAATAATTATATCATTTATTCCCCGAAAATGTAGGGCAGTGATTACAGATAAAAGTTGCTATAAAATTGAGACATAAAATATGTACAGTACAGGTATAAAAGTGGAGAAAACAAAGAGATTACACTCACAGTTCCATATTGTTCCTTAGGAAGACCATGCGGCTTTAAGGGGGGAGGAGCCACACATCTCCACTCATCTGGAGTTCTTGTCAGCACGGACTCTGCAGCTGTTCTCCTCTGGTTTTGTCCAGGAAATGCTTTATAGACTTGCTATGTGACATCACGGAGAGATGCATGCTGGGTTAATCCCACCTCTCCCTTTTGGATGTAGAATTACACTAGAAAACTTATACTACTCATAACTCCGTGGGGGCAGCCCGCACAGACACATATAGGGCATCATTGGTTGTGAGTTGTTGAGTACAATGATTCAAGACCAAATATGCAGTAGTTCTGATACACCGTTTAGAAGGAACCCATATTTCAGGTTCTGTAAGTCTGAGAACTACGCCACAGGCGCCGTAAGGACGCTGGGATCGCGCAGATCACAAAAATATGATTGTTATATCTCTGCTGGGTATGGTTTTCGTAATATGACTTATTTTTAGGTTTCCCATATACCGGCATACAGCTGGTGTTTTTCCGAACAAAGGGATCCCTTCCCCCTGCTCTTCGAGAGGAAGTTGGTTTAAGGTTTCAGAGCTAGCCCAGGCAGGGGGGCACTGGTCAGTGTGTGAGTGAGCCATGGGCGAAAAGAGGAGGGGGGGAAGGGGCTGCATGAGCTGACAGCCTGCATTGTATATCACACCTCCCCCCTTAAGAGGGCGCTAAGGAGGAATTACCTCTCGGTAATCGGCCATGCGCACCTCCGCGGGTTCGCCCCGGCGGGACAACCCATCGGCATTGCCGTTTTCACTGCCCTTCCTGTGTTTTACAGTAAAGTCGTACTGTTGAAGGGCAAGGCTCCAGCGGAGCAATCTTCCATTGGTTCCGGACACTGTGTGCAACCAGCTCAGAGGGTTGTGGTCAGTTACCACCGTGAAGGCGCACCCGTACAGGTAGGGCTGCAAACGTTGCAGTGCCCACACCATGGCCAGACACTCCTTCTCGATGGTCGAGTATGCCACTTCCCTCGGCAAAAGTTTCCGGCTCAGGTACAACACGGGGTGCTCTTGGTCCCCCGAATCGACCTGGCTAAGCACAGCACCGAGGCCAAACTCGCTGGCGTCGGTCTGTACCAGAAACGGGCGACTGCTGTCGACTGCTCTCAACACTGGAGAGTTGCACAGGGCTGCTTTCAAAGCTTGGAAAGCCGCCTCACAGTCATCTGTCCAGTTGACTGTTTGGGGTAGCCTCTGCTTGGTGAGGTCAGTCAAGAGTTTGGCAAGGGCGCTATAGTCCTGTACGAACCGCCTATAGTAGCCTGCAGTGCCCAAGAAGGACTTCACCTGTTTCTTGGTCCTGGGGGTGGGCCAGGACATGATTGCGTCCACTTTTTCTGGCTCCGGACTCATGGAACCCCCGCCTACCCGGTGCCCCAGGTAGTGGACCTTGTGCATGCCTATCTGGCACTTCCCCGACAGGTATGTCCATCCACCCAGCTCTCCTGCTCTCCTGCTGTCTGTCTATGAAGGACACACAGTGCATCACCCAGCTTTGCACATAGACTTGCCTCTGCACCTAGCATTCACATGGTATGTCCATCCACCCAGCTCTCCTGCTCTCCTGCTGTCTGTCTATGAAGGGCACACAGTGCATCACCCAGCTTTGCACATAGACTTGCCTCTGCACCTAGCATTCACATGGTATGTCCATCCACCCAGCTCTCCTGCTCTCCTGCTGTCTATGAAGGGCACACAGTGCATCACCCAGCTTTGCACATAGACTTGCCTCTGCACCTAGCATTCACATAGTATGTCCATCCACCCAGCTCTCCTGCTCTCCTGCTGTCTATGAAGGGCACACAGTGCATCACCCAGCTTTGCACATAGACTTGCCTCTGCACCTAGCATTCACATAGTATGTCCATCCACCCAGCTCTCCTGCTGTCTGTCTATGAAGGGCACACAGTGCATCACCCAGCTTTGCACATAGACTTGCCTCTGCACCTAGCATTCACATGGTATGCCTTTCAGCTAACCCCAGCTTACCCCAGTGTTATTTATGACCTTGTTTACTCTGGCTTGATCATATACATCTGGTCCACTCTTAATTGTCTGGCCAAGATGAGCAGAGACCACTCCTCTCTGCTTCACACCTGACTGCACTTAGTTGTACATATATTGCAGAGCACAAGTCTGCATAAAGACTTCAGTCTGCAGTGTGATTTCCTATAAGTGTGTTCTAGAAGTGTGAAGATTAATTTAAGAATTAAAACCAGAATTGGAACTGAAGGTAACTGAAGGTAACTGTACAGTCACTGTAAACAATGTTTCTGTTTGTTTTCATTTTCACCCCAATAATCCTTCACTTTCTGCTAATTCCCCTAATCCCTACACCTAGTAAGGAACTGTTCATCTCTTCTTCAATCCTCCCCATCCACCTCACCTCCGCCTGAAAACTGTTCCTTAACATACAATCCTCTGTCTCCAAACACAGACAGCCCCCTCATGCCCTCTCCTGCTCCCACCTGCTAACACTTTCTCTGCTCCTTCTCACTGCTGGTGATATCTCTCCAAATCCTGGTCCTCCTCACCACATTCCCACAGTCATTTCTACCTCCCATCCACGCTCTATCACAACCTTCCGTAACCTCTCCAACTTTATACCCATTCACCCAGCCCCCGCTTCCCCAGTCCCACTAACAGGAGCTCTGTGGAACGCTCGCTCTGTCTGCAACAAGCTTTCCTACATCCATGATCTTTTTGTCACTACCAAACTTTCCTTCCTCGCCATCACCGAAACCTGGCTCACCCCTTCTGACACAGCCTCTCCTGCTGCACTTTCGTATGGCGGCTTCCACCTTTCTCACACCCCCCGCCCCAGCAGCAAACATGGCGGAGGAGTTGGTTTTCTCCTGTCAGATACCTGCTCCTTCACCCCAATCCCACTGCCACCCTCTGTTACCCTCCCTTCCTTTGAGGTGCACTCTGTGCGCATCTACTCCCCCTCCAACCTCCAACTGGCTGTCATCTACCGCCCCCCAGGGCCAGCCACCACCTTCTTTGACCACTTCACCACCTGGTTACTTCATTTCCTTTCCGTGGACATCCCTACTATCATCATGGGCGACTTCAACATCCCCATTGACACTTCCCTCTCAGCTGCCACTAAACTTCTATCTCTCACTTCCTCCTTCGGCCTCACTCAATAGTCTTCTACATCCACCCATAAAGATGGCCACACACTGGACCTCATCTTCACCCGCCTCTGCTCCCTATCTAACCTCTCTAACTCACCTCTTCCTCTCTCTGACCACAACCTGCTCACATTCTCTTCCCTCTTCACTCCATGTCTACAATCCCCACCCCACAAACTTTCACACCCTGGCAGGAATCTTAAACACCTTGACCTACACTCATTCTCTGAATCCCTCCTCCCTCTCTCAGATATAAGTTCCTTACACAATGCAGATGACGCTGCTGCTCTATATAACACCACAATAGCTGTAGCTTTGGAATCCGCTGCCCCACTTACACATACCAAAACTCGCAAAATCAACAGACAGCCCTGGCACACCAGCCTGACCAAAGAGCTGAGGCGAGCTTCCAGGGCTGCTGAGCGCAGATGGAAAAGATCCCACTCCAATGAGCACTTCATCGCATTCAAACAGTCCCTCACTACTTTCAAGACCACACTCGCCACAGCTAAACAAACCTACTTCTCATCTCTCATATCCTCCCTGTCTCACAACCCTAAACAGTTATTCAACACCTTCAATTCTCTCCTCCGCCCCCCAGCACCTCCTCCCTCCCCACTCATCTCAGCTGAAGACTTTGCCTCATTTTTCAAGCAGAAAATTGATAACATCAGGGACAGTTTTGGTCAACAACCCCCAGAGCCCTTCCTCCTGACTTCCCAGCCCTCCACCTTCAAAACCAACTTCTCCACCATTACAGAAGATCGACTCTCCACTCTACTCTCAAGATCACATCTCACCACCTGTGCACTCGACCCAATCCCATCCCACTTCATACCAAACCTCACCACAGTCTTCATCCCAACCCTAACCCATCTCTTCAACCTATCACTAACAACTGGTGTTTTCCCCTCAAGCTTTAAACATGCCTCCATCACACCTATCCTCAAAAAGCCCTCTCTTGACCCATCCTCTGTATCTAGCTATTGCCCTATATCACTTCTCCCCTACGCCTCCAAGCTACTGGAACAACACGTCTACCTTGAACTGTCCTCCCATCTCTCTTCTTGCTCCCTCTTCGACCGCTTACAATCTGGCTTCCGGTCACACCACTCCACTGAAACTGCCCTTACTAAGGTCACCAATGACCTCTTAACTGCCAAGAGCAAGCAACACTACTCTGTCCTCCTCCTCCTGGACCTGTCGGCTGCCTTTGACACAGTGGACCATTCCCTATTATTACAGACCCTTTCATCCCTCGGCATCACAGACTTGGCCCTATCCTGGATCTCATCATACCTAACAGACCGGACATTCAGCGTCTCCCACTCACACACCACCTCCTCACCTCGCCCCCATCTGTCGGAGTCCCACAAGGTTCAGTCCTTGGGCCCCTGCTGTTCTCTATTTACACCTTTGGCCTGGGACAGCTCATAGAATCTCATGGCTTTCAGTATCATCTTTACGCTAATGACACACAGATCTACATCTCTGGACCAGATATCACCTCCCTACTAAACAGAATCCCTCAATGTCTGTCCACTATTTCATCCTTCTTCTCCGCTAGATTTCTGAAACTCAACATGGACAAAACAGAATTCATCATCTTTCCCCCATCTCACGTGACCCCCCCTACGAACCTATCAATTACAGTAAATGACTGCCCACTCTCCCCAGTCCCACAAGCTCGCTGCCTCGGAGTAATCCTTGACGCTGATCTCTCCTTCAAACCACATATCCAAGCCCTTTCCACTTCCTGCCGACTTCAACTCAAAAATATTTCACGAATCCGTTCATTCCTCACCCAAGAATCTGCCAAAACCCTAGTCCATGCCCTCATCATCTCTCGCCTTGACTACTGCAACCTCATGCTCTGTGGCCTCCCCTCAAACACTCTCGCACCCCTCCAATCTATTCTAAACTCTGCTGCCCGACTAATCCACCTGTCCCCCCGCTATTCCCCAGCTTCTCCCCTCTGTCAATCCCTTCACTGGCTCCCACTTGCCCAGAGACTCCATTACAAAACCCTAACCATGACATACAAAGCCATCCACAACCTGTCTCCTCCATACATCTGTGACCTCGTCTCCCGGTACTTTCCCGCACGCAACCTCCGATCCTCACAAGATCTCCTTCTCTACTCCCCTCTTATTTCCTCTTCCCACAATCGCATACAAGATTTCTCTCGCGCATCACCCCTACTCTGGAACTCTCTACCACAACATATCAGACTCTCACCTACCATCGAAACCTTCAAAAAGAGCCTGAAGACCCACCTCTTCCGACAAGCCTACAACCTGCAGTAACCACCGATCGACCGAACCGCTGCACGACCAGCTCTACCCTCGCCTACTGTATTATCACCCATCCCTTGAAGATTGTGAGCCCTCGCGGGCAGGGTCCTCTCTCCTCCTGTACCAGTTATGACTTGTATTGTTTAAGATTATTGTACTTGTTTTTATGTATACTCCTCCTTACATGTAAAGCGCCATGGAATAAATGGCGCTATAACAATAAATAATAATAATAATAAATAATAATAATAATTCAACGCATTTCAGGGGTCTCATCACTATGTGATGTCATTGAACTTTGACACTGCATCATCTGACTTGTTGGCGCCCATTTTTTTGAAATCCAGCGTCCTCTCAAAACTATTTATGTCTGTGATACCTGTATGTACTGTGTGGTATTTCCTGATGAAGGGGGCATGAGACCCCTGAAACGCGTAGAATAAAACCACTGAAATTGTACAGCATTCTCCTGGAATTTGTCTCAGTGGCAGCGCGGAATATAACTACGAATTCCCTTTGGATATATCATTTCTCCTGGTCACTAAGGACCTGTGGATCTGCAGAAGCCGCTACCTAAATTCTTTTATCTCATCCTAACCAGGTGAGCATATTTCATGATATACTCTATTCTTTGTAACGTGGATAAGACCCTATTGCGCTTTTTGTCTCCCCCCTTTTTTTTGCGATCAATAGCCTCCATGGGAGGATAGAAGCATCCCATACTTGATCAGCTCTGCTACATATAGGAATGAGCAGATCGCCTACATGTAGCTGAATTACTGCATTGCTATGAGCGCCATCCACCGGATAGCGCTCATAGCAATCCGGCATCAACAACCATAGAGGTCTCCTGGTTGTTATGCCAACGCATCGCTGACCCCCGATCACGTGATGGGGTTAGTGATTCGCGCATTTCCGGCTGCGCGGCCAGAAGCGCTGGTTAAATGTGGCTGTCAGTGTTTGACAGCGGCGTTTAACTAGTTAAAAGGCGCAGGTGGATCGCGATTCCACCTGCGCCTATTGCGGGCACATGTCAGCGGTTCAAAACAGCTGACATGTCGCTGCTTTGATGTGGGCACACCGCCGGAGCCCACATCAAAGCGGGGGGGACGTCCAATGACGGACTATGTCCATCATTGCATGTTAAGGGGTTAATGTCTATGGATTTTTTCAATATTTATTTATTTATTGTTATATATTTTTATTTTGTATTTTTAATTTGTATTAAGGTTACTTTTTATTTCTTCAGTAAGTGTACATAGTGATGCAAATAATATAATTGATCAGTTAAATAATAATCATGTATGTGTTAAATATTTGAATTCATTTAGATTTCTGGCCTTCAGCACTTTATTTTATTTAATATCATGCATTGTGTACTTTAAGTAGTTACAATGGACACAGCATATTTTTTATTAATGTTTTAGAGCACTTAGTTTCATTACTAGGTGTTATTTAATGTATTTCAGCAAAGATAGTTATTGCATCTGATCTGCTTTTTCATACACTTAGCGTATTTTGTCCATATGTCTCAATTGCACAGTCACTTTAGTCTTCAGTCAATATTATAGTCACAAGCAGTTTTCTATTTGCACATTTTCACTTTAATTCTTAAGCTCATGTAGATTGGGTCTTTTGCAGTATGACTGTAAGTATATGTGTAGTATACAGCATAACAAGCACTTTTTCCACTTTATTTATATTTGTACTTTATAATATACTTTAGGAAGACCAAAAAATCTTTAATGTACTTTGCTCAGTATTCAGATTAGTTTTTTTTATACTTACTTAATGGGTCTCCTCACGAACATCCTGCTTGGCACTGTTCTCCGCTCTGGTATTTAGCCCAGAGCGCATGCGCTGTTGGCATCCCATTGGAGCTCTGGCGAATGGCCCACAGGAGCTCTTGCGCACGTGCCGTCTCCATGACAGCGCTCTGTGTTTGTGTACCATCGACTGCATACCGGAACACATATATGAATGGGCAAGACCAATAGCGCATGCGCTGCACTAAGGGCACGTCTCCTCGGCCACTCAGATTTTTCATATTAGCAGCGGTCATGTGAATTTTATACTGATTATGACAGGCTGATGTTCTCTATAAAATAGGATAACTCCTACCCCAACACACGCCTCCTGAGGGCGGCAGGGATCAACTACACTTAATCTTTAGTAAGTGCATTGTCCTACTCTAACTTGTTTCTAAGTATCAGTACCGTCTATTATGTGGAGCAGCTCATCTAGCACCTTGTTATAGATGATTTAGGCACAGTACTATGTGTAGTATTACTACAGTAGCTTTTGATCCCTGCATTTTTGCCAGACAGCCTGTGTTTTACTATGTATATGTATCTTAATGTGCAATAAAGTTAAAATATATGGCTAATATACTCGTTGGGTGTTTTCAACCCCTTTTTTTGGTATAATGTTCTAAAGAGTTGCCCAACTAATGATTTAGTATGGGTATTTTGTGAATTAAAGTCTGTGGATGTAGAATAGAAGGTCATAAAAGCTTCTGTAGGTGTAATGTGGGGGTGTACCAGTACTACTGTCAATATAGTTTAGCTAGATATGGGATAGATTGTTATGAGATGGATAGATAGATATGAGATAGATGGATGGATGGATAGATAGATATGAGATCATGTTCCCTCAAGATCTACTCTTTTGAGAACAAGTAATAACATTTCTGTTTAAAGTAATATCATTTTAGGTCTCATGGTGACATCATTCCTCGATGCGGTGGTTTAATCAGTAAATGTGCTGTGTCTGGGTAATAACCATGCGGTCAATAGTAAACATGCAGCATGTGAAATCCTGGTAATTAATCAGTGGTCTTAGTGATCAGTCTATGGGTAAAAAGTCATCAATCAGCTATAAGCAATTTCTGTTCTTCAGGAAGATTCATGTTATTAGTTGTAGAAATGTCTTACTTGTGACATTAAATCATTCGGAGGCTTCTCTAGAGCAAGTTATTGTAAATTCAGATCATTGTGTCATATGAAATACTGCAGCGTCCTACAAAACTGGACAAAATGAGACAGGTCACAGATAGCAAGCAATGTTTACCGACGCAACCAATCAGAAGGCAACGATTAAATGCAATATGGCGCCATAATCTAATTGGTTACACTTGTTTTATTTTAGAGGAATTGTCTGAAGTAAATTATTTCAAAAAGGTATTCTATTAGGGAATGCTGAATATATCAAGGACGTTCAGGGTCCCGAGCTGAAGTAAGTTTAATGAATAAGAGAGGTAATTAAATGAGAAGACCTCTTCTTCTGGATAACCCATCATGTCTGCATATGACATAGACAGTCCATTGACTTCATTCAAAACAGTCTAATGCTTTATTTACCCTGTGGGAATGCTGCAGGACACTTGAGCACATGATGCTGGTTCCCCCACTGGATACAGCTGATATTAGGGATTACAGCTGTAGGATATCTCATAACTAACTTTATGTGTGAGTATTTCAACTACTTCTGGACGGCCCATAGACTTTAAACATCCGGGCGGGCTTTACTTTACTGTGCACTGATGTTCTAAAACTTCAGCTTGCAGGAGATTGTGCAGGGGCAGGGAGCTGGCTTTCAGACAGAGGTGTATCTCGGTTTTCTGGCATCCGGGGCAAGAATTCAGTTTGGCACCCCCGGCTCACCCAGAACACATGCGATTTGCACCCTTAGGCTAGTTTCACATTAGCGTATGGCTGAGGTGTGGAGGGCTGCGGGCTTCCACCGTGAAGCTCCGCCCCTGCCACATCTCCTCCATTCTGCCCCGCCTCTGTCGGCATACCCTATCTTTAGCATTAGGTATGCAGGCCGTGCCAATGAATGCAGATGCGCATACCCCCTCGGAACTCCTGGCCTCCCCGAATCAGCAGATACACCCCGAGGTGAATGGTATGCAAAAACATTGGACTCATCACCCTTCACCCTTCACCTCGGACTGCATCGTCCTAACAAAACACTCCCTTACTTTCCTCCCAATTAGGCACATTTTTTTTTTCTTTTACAGATTTAAGATGGACCAGGGATTTTTTTTCCTCGGGGTTGAAGCAGCATCACACTTAACCTAGGGTCTGCATGTGCTGAAGCTGTCGGGACAATATATCTTTCCTTAACTGTGTCTGCATAAGCTGGAGCTGTTGGGCACATGCTCCAGCTGCCCCCCCAGATACGCCTCTGCTTTCAGACACAGCCAGACTCCCATAGAGAAGGCAGGGAGAGGTAATTACTCTCTCTGCCTTCCTGATAGCTCTATACACAGCACTGATTAGGAAGTGCTGACAGTCCCTCGCTCGGACCTAGCAATCGTGATCTATGGGCATGAGGAGTAAACAGGAGCTGTTGGGTCCTTAGAAACCCAGTCAGCTCTGATATGCAGACAAGAGGCTGAAGTACCATTGTAACTGAGGTAAATATACCAGTCCCAGTTACAGGAGACTGCAGAAAAAAAATGTATTAAAATCTTAAAATGCCCTTCAAAGGTATTAAAAGACCTTATGGGGAAGCACAGTGTGTAAAATAAAATAAAACATTGTGTAAAATAAAAAAATAAAAAACAGCAAAAGAAAAAAAGGATTCAAAATTG
This sequence comes from Dendrobates tinctorius, assembly GCF_039654945.1. Lineage (NCBI taxonomy): Eukaryota > Metazoa > Chordata > Amphibia > Anura > Dendrobatidae > Dendrobates > Dendrobates tinctorius. The sequence goes on from NW_027361674.1 coordinate 4,754,012, forward strand.
AAAGTCTATACCAACAAAACGCAATAATGTGCCAGCTAATTTCATAAAATATACAATTTATTGAAAATATTTAAACAACACAAGGTAAGTGAAGATTTAAATGAATGCAATGTATCTAAAATTGGGGTGAAAACTATACATAAGTAATATTGGAAATACACAAGATACCCAGACAGCAACGTGTCAGCCAAAGGCTCTCAATTTTTAGCAGAATAGTATGTACTGATAATGAGAAGATACAGATCAGACATAATACTTATATCAAGTGAGGCACCCAAATGGGTAGCATATAGTGTGATACCCCAGTCCCAATGAGCATTTCACCCAATACTCGTCAGGGGGCAAGACACCCAAGCTTGGGTGAAATGCACGTTGGGGCTGGGATATCAGGCTATACACTACCCATTTGGGTGCATCACTTGATGTAAATTTTATGCTTGCTCTGTATTTTCTCGCTATCAGTACATACTATTCTATTTGCTAAAAATTGAGAGTCTTTGGCTGATGCGTTGCTGTCTGGGTACCTTTTGTATTTCCTATATTACTTATGATTAATTATTTATCGTTGTTACCCCCATTTTGCATACTCTGCATTTATCTGAAACTTCACTTACCTTGTATTGTTTAAATATTTTCAATACATTGTATATTTTATGAGATTAGCTAGTACTTTATTGCATTTTGTTGATATTCTTTATCCTTATAATGCATCTCGGTATGTGTTTTTTACCCATTCTCACTATTTTTGTTGGTATTAAAATTGAAAGTCTGAATCGTTTCTAGCCCTGCCAATGTTGAAAAAAAATGTGTGTAAAAATTTAGAATGTTTTTTAGTGCTCCTTTGTGGTCATATACAAATAAAGTATGTGAAAAATAGACACATTTTCCTCTTTTCCTCCGATATTAGCAAAACAAAAAAGAAAGACTCTAAAAATGATATACAAAAGAGCTGGCACATGACTAATTCCTTCCAAAGACCTTACATAGGACCAGAGGGGGCACTCACTACTGGTGGAAGAAAGGTGATTCCAACAGCTGGATAGGAAAGGGTTCTTTATTGTTAGAGCTGACAGACGGTAGATAGCATGTAGGGGATACAAAGTTACTCGCTCCATATTATTTTCAGGATTTTACTAATATGTTCTCTTTGGATTTCATGTTAGTCTTCTTTTAGTTTAGAGTCATATTTCAAAACCTTTTTTCCAGTGATGCCTCTTTAGGATAACTGTTCAAAATTGCAGTGAGAAGTGGTGTTAAAGAGTGTGGTAATCTCTAGGAAGAAGAAATTAAAAAACTATTTTAATGTCACTAGAAAATCTGATCTAGTTTGGGGCAGTATCATCTCAAAGATGGTCTTCTGGGGAAGTTTTACTCTAAGGCCTCTTTCACACATCAGGTTTTCGCCGTCAGGCGCGATCCGGCGCTTTTGACAGAAACCGGATCCGGAGAAATGCAATGCCGGATCCGGTTTCCCCCCCATTGACTTGCATTTGCGCCGGATCGCGCCGGATGGCCATGCGTTTCATCCGGTTTTCGCCGGATCCGGCAATGTGTCGCGATCCGGCGTCTGGAAAAAACGGTGACTGTAACGTTTTTTGTCTCCGGCGAAAAAGCCGGACACGCCGGATCCGGCGCGTCCGGCTTTTTCACACAATGAAAGCCTATGAGCGCCGCAATGCGCCGGATCCGGTTTTTTGGTCTGAGCATGCTCAGTAACTCTGCCCACAAGACATATATAAAAGCAAGACAGTGGGACCCACAGCCACACCCAACATGCCACCCAAGACAGCAACCAGGCGCAGGAGAAGGCAGGAGACCACTGCAGCACCATCCGCACCACCACCACCCCAAATGGAGCAGCAAATAGAACATGCTGAGGAGGGGAGGCCAGCAGCAGATGAGAGACGGTAATTATCAAATAACCCATTCCTCCAAACTAGGGCTATTGAAGATCAAGATATTCATTGGCCCTTTGTTTCTCTTTATTCAACAGCCGCCCAATAGATGCAGCAGCAGCAGCAGCAGCAGCAGCAATGGCAGCAGCTGGAACACCACCCACAGGCATGGAGTGTGGCCACCAGGAAGACAGCACATCATCTTCTGGGAGCCCTCCCTCGCATCGTCAGCGTTTGACGGTAAGTTTTTATTTCCAAAATCCATCTTCTCTGTAATATATGTCTATTCATTGCCTTTTATTTCAAAACTGGAATCACAAGATGAAGAGGAGCTCCCAGAAGAAGAAGGAAGGGGTGGACAGACACCTGGAGTGGGCTCACAATTGGTAAGTTTTTTGCATCAAACGCAGAAACACAACATCACACTACACACAACACATAGAAAACAATGTTCTGCAGACCACACACAGCAAACAAATGCCTACATCCAAAGACATAACATTTTTTGTTTTCTTCTCTAGTCTTCCCAATCTGGTGCTCGGCCAAGAGGTCCTCGCAGTGCCTCCCAGGGTCGTCGGCGACAGCAACGCGGCGGTCACCAGCGTGTAAGTATAAATATTTTTGCTTTGTTTTTTTGCACTTTTTATTTCATTTCTTTTGTGGAGGCTAATTATGTTATTTTTGTCTTTTTCTTTAACAGCCTTCACAGCGTGCTCCCGACTCTGACGGTGAGGATGGAGGGATTGATGTGGACCGCCTCATCGATCTCCTCAGAGAAAGGGAGCCGCTCTGGAATATGGCTGACCGCCGCCACGCTGACCTGATCGTTACCCGACGACTCTGGGAGGAAATCTGTTCGCTCCTTGTTGGCCGCTGGGAGGACCTCGAAGCTCGGGCCCAGATTAAAGAGCGTAAGTATATACAGTACCGGTTGCTTGATGTAAACCAGTGTTTCCCGAACTCCAGTCCTCGTGGTCCCCACGGATCATGTGTTCAGGATTTCTATTTACTATAGAAATCCTGAAAACATGACCCCTGGGGACCATGAGGACTGGAGTTTGGGAAACACTGATGTTGTATACTAACCACTCCTTTCTCGTTTCAGGGAACAGAATTGTGAATCGGTGGCGGTCTGTGAGAGATCGTTTCAAGAAGGAGTTCAATAAAGAGATGCGGGCCCCGAGTGGATCTGGAGGACGCAGGAGCAAGTACAAGTACGCAGAAGCCCTGTCGTTCCTCCGGGAAACAATGGTCACCAGAAGGTAAATATTACACACCACATGTGAAAAAAAATGTTATATGTAAATTTTTTTTTCAGCCAGGGCCATACCATGTCAGTATTTTAATTGTTTTTTTTTCTCTTTATTCCACAGCACGGTGAGCAGCACTCGGGAGCCGGCACGATTGGACCCTTCTGAGGCGATCCCTGAGGAGACCGGCACCGAGGGACACTTCGACCGCCCCGGTACATCTGCACCTTCCCAGCCTTCCCACACATTCGACCCATCTGTCCCATCCACCAGCACAGGAGCATCGTGGCCGCCTACATTACATGAAGCTGCTGGTGAGGAGATCGCTTTCCCTTTACCCCACCCTTCTGCCCCTGCCACCTCTAGTACACCTGCGGGTACTGGGCGGCAGCGGCAGAGGGGTCAGGAAAAGACTTATGCGCCAGAGTTCTTGCATCTGAATGCATCTTTTCAGAACTGTCTAAAAGTCTTGTCAGAGCAAATCTCCGCAGGCTATCAGCAGATCAACTCCAGCATTCTGGAGGTGAAGACACTTCTGCAAACCATGCATTCAGAAGCAAGATCTTCGCCAAACCACACCTTTTTCAGGTCTGTTGTGGAGCGCATGGAAACGCTCTCTCCTGCCCAGCAGATGCATGTAATGCATTCATGCCACGCTGCTCTCCAGCAAGTTACCTCCCAACCTCCTCCTCCTCCCACCACAGTAGTTCCTCCACCTGCACCCCCTCCAGCCACTTTCCATCCTCCCCCTCCTATTACATCTACACCCCCTCCAGCCACTTTCCATCCTCCCCCTCCTATTACATCTACACCCCCTCCAGCCACTTTCCATCCTCCCCCTCCTATTACATACCATCCACCTCCAGCCACTTTCCATCCTCCCCCTCCTATTACATACCATCCACCTCCCCAGCACCATCCACCTCCCCAGCACCATCCACCTCCCCAGCACCATCCACCTCCCCAGCACCAGCCACCTCCCCAGCACCAGCAACCTCACCAGTACCAGCAACCTCACCAGTACCAGCAACCTCCACAGTACCTGCAAACTCCCCAGTACCAGCAACCTCCCCAGTACCAGACATCTCCCCACTTCCAGCAACCTGCCCCGTACCAGATATCTCCCCACTTCCAGCAACCTGCCCCGTACCAGACATCTCCCCACTTCCAGCAACCTGCCCCGTACCAAACTCCTTCCCCATACAACTTGCCATCAACATCATCTGCTCCTACAGTCCCTGCCCAACCCTCCACTCCACCACCCACCACCTCTTCTGCTTCCCACATGTCCACCCATTCTGTAGTTTTTTCCACACCTTCACCTCTAACTGTTCCTTCCCCACCACGATCCCAGTCCTCTCTCCACACTCCCTGTGTCGAAGTGTCCCGCAGCCCCTACAGCAGTATTTCCACCACACGCTACACAGAATTATAATGTGTGTATTTAAATAAAAATGACCAGTTTTATGGTTTCAGTTTTATAGTTTCAAAGTTTTATTAAACAAGTTTATTAAAATTTTAAAAAAAGTTTACTAAAAAAAACATTTTTCAATAAAAGTTAAATTATTTTACACTGGTTGTCTGTCATTTCTTTCTGCGGCGAAAAAGGTTAAATACAGGGTATTTAAAAGGTGAAATGGTATTCAAAACTAGGTATATAACTGTGGGTAAATTTTAGCTTTTTGCCACAGTTGTGTTCCTGGTTGTGTTTGAAGCAAAGTATTTCACCTAAAAAGTTTTGTTTATTGTTGGTGATTTCCTAACAATGTACACAACTTTTGTTAAAAGGTGAAATACTTTGCATAAAACACAACCAGGTACACACCTGTGGCCTAAAGCTAAAAATAGAGACCATGACAAGATAGCCAACTTTGGTTGGCAAAGGTACAGTGGGGAAAAAAAGTATTTAGTCAGTCAGCAATAGTGCAAGTTCCACCACTTAAAAAGATGAGAGGCGTCTGTAATTTACATCATAGGTAGACCTCAACTATGGGAGACAAACTGAGAAAAAAAAATCCAGAAAATCACATTGTCTGTTTTTTTTTCATTTTATTTGCATATTATGGTGGAAAATAAGTATTTGGTCAGAAACAAAATTTCATCTCAATACTTTGTGATATATCCTTTGTTGGCAATGACAGAGGTCAAACGTTTTCTGTAAGTCTTCACAAGGTTGCCACACACTGTTGTTGGTATGTTGGCCCATTCCTCCATGCAGATCTCCTCTAGAGCAGTGATGTTTTTGGCTTTTCGCTTGGCAACACGGACTTTCAACTCCCTCCAAAGGTTTTCTATAGGGTTGAGATCTGGAGACTGGCTAGGCCACTCCAGGACCTTGAAATGCTTCTTACGAAGCCACTCCTTCGTTGCCCTGGCGGTGTGCTTTGGATCATTGTCATGTTGAAAGACCCAGCCACGTTTCATATTCAATGCCCTTGCTGATGGAAGGAGGTTTGCACTCAAAATCTCACGATACATGGCCCCATTCATTCTTTCATGTACCCGGATCAGTCGTCCTGGCCCCTTTGCAGAGAAACAGCCCCAAAGCATGATGTTTCCACCACCATGCTTTACAGTAGGTATGGTGTTTGATGGATGCAACTCAATATTCTTTTTCCTCCAAACACGACAAGTTGTGTTTCTACCAAACAGTTCCAGTTTGGTTTCATCAGACCATAGGACATTCTCCCAAAACTCCTCTGGATCATCCAAATGCTCTCTAGCAAACTTCAGACGGGCCCGGACATGTACAGGCTTAAGCAGTGGGACACGTCTGGCACTGCAGGATCTGAGTCCATGGTGGCGTAGAGTGTTACTTATGGTAGGCCTTGTTACATTGGTCCCAGCTCTCTGCAGTTCATTCACTAGGTCCCCCCGCGTGGTTCTGGGATTTTTGCTCACCGTTCTTGTGATCATTCTGACCCCACGGGGTGGGATTTTGCGTGGAGCACCAGCTCGAGGGAGATTATCAGTGGTCTTGTATGTCTTCCATTTTCTAATTATTGCTCCCACAGTTGATTTCTTCACTCCAAGCTGGTTGGCTATTGCAGATTCAGTCTTCCCAGCCTGGTGCAGGGCTACAATTTTGTTTCAGGTGTCCTTTGACAGCTCTTTGGTCTTCACCATAGCGGAGTTTGGAGTCAGACTGTTTGAGGGTGTGCACAGGTGTCTTTTTATACTGATAACAAGTTTAAACAGGTGCCATTACTACAGGTAATGAGTGGAGGAAAGAGGAGACTCTTAAAGAAGAAGTTACAGGTCTGTGAGAGCCAGAAATCTTGATTGCTTGTTTCTGACCAAATACTTATTTTCCACCATAATATGCAAATAAAATGAAAAAAAAACAGACAATGTGATTTTCTGGATTTTTTTTTCTCAGTTTGTCTCCCATAGTTGAGGTCTACCTATGATGTAAATTACAGACGCCTCTCATCTTTTTAAGTGGTGGAACTTGCACTATTGCTGACTGACTAAATACTTTTTTGCCCCACTGTATATACTGTTGGTACAGAAGGTACACAAGTTTGGTTAGGGCACAAATCTTTCACACTCTGTCATCCTGCCAGTGTACTCTGCCTTGAGGTGACATAAAGTATAGTGCAAAATTGTCCCTCATTACTGAAACCGTCACAGAACTTCTAGTGGTAATGTCATGGTAATCTTGCAAGGTGGTTTCTTCAGAGGTGTCCTCAATGGAAATGGGTTCCTTGCAGATAACAAAATTGTGGAGTACCACGCACGCTTTGATCACCTCGTCCACAGTTTCTGTCTTGAGGTTGATTGCAATCAATAGGACCCGCCATTTGGCTGTCAGAATACCAAAGGTACATTCAACCATTCTTCTTGCTCTTGTGAGGCGGTAATTAAAAATGCGTTTTGGTCTTGTCAATCCTCTGCTAGAGTACGGTTTCAAAAGGTGTTCTGACAGCTGGAAGGCTTCATCCCCTACACAGACAAATGGCATAGGTGGACCAGATGTTTGCGGCAGCGGTCTAGGTGGTGGGAACTGGAAGGTGTTTCCATACAGTTTACGCCCCATGGCAGACAGTTTGAAAACTTGAGAGTCATTGGAGCGGCCATAGGCCCCAATATCAACCGCAATAAATTTGTATTCCGCGTCAGCGATGGCCATGAGGACAATTGAAAAATATTTCTTGTAATTGAAATATTCCGATCCCGATCCAGCTGGCTTTACAATGCGGATATGTTTCCCGTCCACAGCGCCCAAGCAGTTTGGAAACTGACATATCTGTTGAAACTTGTCAGCAATTTCAATCCACCTCTCTGTTGTGGGCTCTGGTAAAAACTCTTCAGCTAAGGAGTCCCACAGTGCACGGCATGTGTACTTCACAATTCCAGATATGGTGGAAATCCCGAGTCTGTACTGGAAATGCAGTGACGAAAGGGATTCTCCAGTTGCAAGAAATCTGTGGGGAATTAAAAAACAATAAATTAGTTTTAAATCACAGCATTACATACCAAAACTGACCTATAACACTTGGAGATACAAATTACCACCAACAAGATTGCAGTGAAAGTGTGCTCTGATGCGATCATATCCAATAAATGTGGCTTACCTTAAAGTCACCATCAGACGCTCTGCGGGTGAAACAGAGAAGCGGCAATAGGTGTCCGCTTTTCTTATGAGGTGTGCAATGCGCTCCACCAAGTAATCAAAATTCTCCATTTTCATCCTAACATATCCAAAAAATTTATCCGGGTTTCGTCGAAGGTCCATGCATAGTGTAGAATAGACCCCACGCGTCATTCTCTTGGCTGTGATGGGGTGGATCCACAAACGTCGTCTACGATGCCTGATGCGCTGCTGTCTCGCTCTCTCCTTCTCCAGAACAATCACCCTCAAACGATTCGCCTCCGCTATAAAATCCGCCAAATTCTTCAAAATATTTCCAATGACAACATCCATCTTCGCCAGTAACTTGCTCTTCTCTCCAACCTGCACTTTCTCCTCTACAACCTGTCAAAGAAGGGCTGTAGGAACATGCTATATATAGTTTTCCAGTAGCCAATCCCGTTCGGAAGGCCACAAGGGTCAATTTTAAAAACCGGATCCGGCGTAATCCGTCGAAAAACGGATAGAAAAACGGATGAACCGGATGAGACGGATCCGGTTTTGTCTGTCAAGAAAAAGACGGATCCGGCAGAAAACCGGATCCGTCACATCCGGTTTTACGAAACATTTGCCGGATCCGGCGTTCCGGCACGACGCCGGATCGCGCCTGACGCCGAAAACCTGATGTGTGAAAGTAGCCTTATTGGGTTTCTATATTGAACCTAGAGTATGTAACAAAGGACTTTATGTAGGTTCAGAACTTAAAGGGGTTGTCCTCTTTGATAATCAATTTTTTTTTAATTAAGAGTCCACCATTGATTTATTGATTATAGACTGCCCTACTAATGGTATTGTAAGAGGGGAGACAAGATCAGGCATATCTCTCTTGCTTCAGTTTGGGAACTCCCAGGACTGTAACCAATGTTGCAGGGGAAGACTTTCAGACATGGACCATCCCTTCCATGTGGCTGCGGTAGGCAGAGCTGGGTTAGAAAGCCCTGTGTGTGAGAAAAGGGTCAGAGTCCAGGTAGGAAAGCTAAGCAGACAATCGGGTGCAGTGTCAGCTGTAAGAGTAGGGCATCCATACGGTGCAGGCTGACTTGACAGATCCCTGGTGTACCGGTCTACTGTGGGTGGACAACAGACTGCGAGCTTCCTGCTTACCTCTATGTCTGGAGGTGACTCACATCCTCATCCAGAGACTGTAACGTGCGCATGGCACAGTGAAAAATGGGAGACTAGGCCAGAGCCCTTTAGCCAGAAACCTTCATACACCACAGAGCAAGGTCTCATTCTGGCGGTCCCATGTACTGGATTGAGAGCAGCTTGTGTTGTACTTGAGTGTGGGAATCTCCTGCAGCCTTCAAGGATCCTTCACCCTGCCCATGGACTGGAACCCACAGACATCGCTGAGACATCACGTGCCGCTGTTGGAGAACCGAGATGCTGCAATAAAGAAGACTACAGACTACAGACTGACAAGTTTGACCTTCTCCCTTCTATCAAACTAGTTCATTCCTGCCCTTCCCCTTCCAAACTCCCTGTCCGGTCCTCCGTCTTAATGTACCCCCATTTCCTCATCCTCCCTTCGTGGAGTATCCCTGTTGTTAAATAAACCCTGTTAACTCTTGATCTGTCTCTTGTCCGTGACGACCTCCCACGTTCCTGCGATTTCTATAGTATCACAATTAATCAGCTGTAATATGGAAGAACACCTATACTAATTGTATAATTTCTCTACAGAGCTCTCACTGAGGATACAAAGTATTCCACATTTTCAAATAAACTCATTGTGTTGTAAGAATAAGGCTATGTCCACACATTGCTTTTTTTCTGCAGCCAAAACCTGATCTCTTGGCAGTAATAAAAAAAAGCTGGAGATGAAAAGCAGGTTTTGCTGCTTTTCTTGCTGTGTTTTTCAGGATGCCAAAGTTCAGCTTTGCTTCTGGATCGCCCGCCAGGGCCGTGGGGTACTCGGTAACGGGCCGGTATCTCAGAGGGAAGTGTCACAGTAGCGGTGACCCAGTCCGTGGCCGTGGGCGTCCATGTAAAAGGGGTAAAGTGTGGCTGATTAAAGTTTATAAGTGGATGATTCGTGACGCCACCTGTGGTCTCTGGTCAGTTTGACCAGTGCTGCAGGGTTGCTTCTCTGGGACAGATGGTGTGGTGCAGCAATGATGCTGGGTGCAAGGCGCAGGAATAAGTGGAGGACACAAGGGCATGTAGTTCCAAAGGCTTTACTCACAGTCTGGTGCACACAGATGCCCGCTTCAGTGCCGTGTCCTCCAGGTCAGGGGCTCGGCCAACTCCCAGGCAAGGTAAAGTACACCTTTCCAGCACTCCTCCAACATGTGCCTTCTCTGAATGTCTCCACACTAGCGTCTAATCTGATGTACTTATAGTTGCGTATTAAACTCAAGTTCCTCCTTCTTGATGTTACTTAGAACTCTACTTGTACGGCAGACAGCTGTAGCCTGCTTCGGGGACTTCTTGCTATCATGTCCCGGCTCACCCACGTTGCTGTTGTGCCCCCAAGTCTTAGATGGGAATAAAGTGGTGACGACTTCTATTCCTCCGGTTTCTGCTGCAGGAAGTATCCATACAAACTCTGGCCATGTGCTTCAAATTTGAGGAAGGGCTCTGCTCTGACCCTAGTCCTTAGTTCTCTTCTACTCCTTACATTCCATACTAAACTATCTTCCCTCTGAAGAATCAGGCTTTCTATGGCTCTTTCCTGTGCCAGCAGCTCCAGGTCACAGGAGTCTGCTGCAGCACTTCCTTCACTCATCCCTCTTTGGGGATCTTCTCTCACCAACTGACCTTTCCTAACATTCTCCAGCTCTCTTGTGCAGTCTAAGCTCCACCCACTTCCCAGCACGCTTCGTGTTCCAAGCAGGGAGCCACAAAGGTTGCTCTGCTACACTACTGGTGTGCGTGTGGGATGTGAGTGTTGGAGTGTGTTCAGGTGTCCTGAAGTATGTGGCGACTGAACCCTCAGGGACGCCACATACCCCCCGTGAAACAGCACGCCCGCGGGCTGCAAGTGAAACAAAGAATGTGTTACGGACTGGCGGAAAGCACCAAATAATAAAGATGGTATTTAGGTGCGTTCGCAGCCCTGGGTCCACCGTGCAGAGGTGTTAACTGCTACTCGGTAATGGCGGACACTATATGGCGGTATAATAACAGGACACACGGGGTTAACCTCACCCAATGTGTACAGAGGCGGACTCTTATCTCTCAGAGCCGCACAACCACCAAATAATAAATGCCGTAGCCTGTTATTGCTCACAGAGCTCGGCAGTGTGAGCGCTAGCGTATAGTCACAGAACTCAGCCCTTAGACCACAGGACTGAAGTCCCTCTAGACTGCTAGTGCTCGGCACCACGACTGCGATGCCAGCAAGGGTTAAATCACGTGTGCAAGTGTGCACAGTGCCATTCAGGTGGACACCACTAATCGCCCTGGGTTGGGCCAGGTAAGCGCACAGGTTGTGCAAGGCGTTGCATCGGCGTGGCTGACACTTGCCGCGGTTCGATAGTGCCCTGCAGTGGGCGACACCATCGGACGCTAGTGTGCAGATGGCTGGTATGCACTGTGGCCTATAGACTAGCCACTGACAGGTGCTGACTCGGACTCTAAACCCTAACCACATTCATATTTTCAGAGGGAAAGGGTTTCATAATGAGTCAGTGACCAGATACATGTATCCATCATCATACACTCCAAACTATTTCAGTCTATGCAAGCGCATGGGTGTGTGGCCTTTTATAGCCACGGGCGTCCGGGACCTTCCTGGCTTCTCGGATGGGCCAATCCGAACACGAGCTGGACCTGAGCACGTGACCCTCGATCTCCAATGGGAGATCACTCCACGGGTATGCTCAGTGGGCCCGACATGAGGACTTAGTCCCTGGAGAATCTCGCTGCTGAGCAGCATGCATTGTCATAGCTGTGTCAGAGGTGGCAGCAGCAAGCAAACCCACGGAGTTGGCCTGGGCAGAGCGCCGGGACCGACGAATCTGCTGAGCAGGCTCCACTGTGGCAGAAGAAGAATGGGAGACTGCTGGGTGCAAAGCTCTGGTATCCTGCTGTGTTGTGGCAGGAACCCGACGCCTAACTTTGGCCCCCTCCCCTCTGAGCCTCGCTGCGCTCAAACGCTGCAATGAGGAGCGGAGCGTGGATGTTCTCCACTGGCTCCCAGGTCCGAGCCTCAGGACCATGACCCTTTCAATCCACCAAATAAAACTTTTTGCCCCGCATCACCTTGCATCCCACGATGGCATTGACCTCAAACTCGTCTGAAGACAAGTCTGATGTCCCGGCAGATGACTCGGAGAACCGGGACAAGTGAACAGGCTTCAGGAGGGACACGTGGAATGTATCAGAGATAGCCAAGTGTGGTGGAAGGGCCAGACGGTAAACCACAGAGCTGATCTGTTTGAGGACCTTGAAGGGGCCAATGTAGCGCGGTGCGAAATGAGCGGACTCTACCCACAGCCTGATGTTTCGGGCGGAGAGCCACACCAAGTTTCCAGGGGCAAAAGTCGGAGCAGGGCGCCGGTGTGCATCAGCGGAGGTCCTCATTCTCTCCTTGGAAGCCCGGATAGCATCCTGGGTGCGATCCCAAATGTCGCGTGCCTCCACCGCCCAGTCTGCCACCCTGGAGTCGGTGGATGACATGGGCACAGGGACGCGCGGATGCTGGCCGTAATTTAGGAGGAATGGGGTCTGACCGGTGGAGTCAGCCACAGCATTGTTCAAAGCGAACTCTGCCCATGGTAGCAAGGATGCCCAGTCGTCCTGCCTGGCCGAGACAAAATGTCGAAGATATGTGATCAGGGTCTGGTTGGCTCTCTCTACCAACCCGTTCGTCTCGGGATGATAGGCCGAGGAGAGATTCAGCTCAATGCTGATCAAGGAACAAAGCTCTCTCCAAAACCGGGACGCAAACTGAGGACCCCGGTCACTGACAATCTTGTCTGGCATGCCATGCAGGCGGAAAACGTGCTTAATGAACAACACTGCCAGGCCCCACGCAGAAGGTAACTGGGAGAGAGGTACCAGGTGCACCATCTTAGAGAAATGGTCGGTGACAACCCAAATGACCGTGCTGCCACTGGACTTGGGTAGCCCCACCACAAAGTCCATACCGACCATCTCCCAGGGCCTCTCCGCTACTGGCAGAGGAAAAAGAAGCCCAGAGGGCCGCTGCCGAGAGGACCTATTCTGGGCGCAAGAGACGCACGCCTGAATATAGTCCCTGACGTCACGGGCCATATGCGGCCACCAGTATGTCCTCACCAGAAGCTCAGAGGTCCGTTTTATCCCGAAATGTCCATCCACTCTGGACGAATGAGCCCAAGAGAGGACCTCCGGTCGTAGACGGCAGGGACAAATGTCTTGCCCGGAGGTACTGACTCAAGGGCAACCGGAGCCACAGTCCTCAGGCTCTCAGATGGGACGATCAGCCGAGGCTCCTCCTCCTCTTCCTCCGATGACACCACGGAGCAGGAGAGAGCATCGGCCCGGACGTTCTTCTCCCCGGAGAGAAAATGGAGGGTGATGTGGAACCGAGAAAAGAACAAAGACCATCTGGCCAGGCGAGAATTTAGCTGCTGGACTGTTTGTAAATACACCAAGTTTTTGTGGTCGGTGAACACCTGGAAAGGATGGCGAGCCCCCTCCAGGAGGTGTCTCCACTCCGAGAAGGCCAACTTCATCGCTAGCAACTCCCTGTCCCCGATGGCATAATTTCTCTCCGCCGGTGTGAAGGTCTTGGAGAAAAAGAAGCATGGGTGCTTCCGACCTTGCGTATCCTTCTGAAACAGGACTGCTCCAGCACCGACGGAAGAGACTTCCACTTCCAGAATGAAGGGCTTATCTACATAGGGGTGATGTAGAATGGGAGCGCTAGCGAAATGGGACTTAATGGAGGAGAAGACCGGTTCCGACCACAACTTAGGGTTTGCACCCTTCTTGGTGAGGGCTAGCAAGGGTGCTACCAAAGTCGAGAAGTGGGGGATGAATTGGCGGTACTAATTTATGAACCCCATAAAGCGCTGCACCGCTTTGAGAGAATGAGGTTCCTGCCAATCCATCACCGCCTATAGCTTGGCAGGATCCATGGCCAATCCCCGGGCGGAGATGATATAGCCCAGGAAAGGCAAGGACTCTTGCTCAAACACATACTTCTCCAACTTGGCATAGAGGGAGTTTGCCCGCAGGCAATCGAAAACTTTGCAAACATCTCTCCGGTCGGAGTCAATATCTGGTGAGTAGATGAGAATATCATCCAGATAGACTACAACCGAGGTGGTAAGCATATCCCGGAAGATATCGTTCAAAAAGTCTTGGAAGACGGCCGGGGCATTACAGAGGCCGAAGGGCATCACCAGGTATTCATAGTGCCCATCCCTGGTGGTAAATGCCGTCTTCCATTTGTCCCCATCACAGATGCAAATCAGGTTGTAAGCCCCCTGCAGATCAAGTTTGGAAAACACCCTCGCTCCCCGTAGCCTATCAAACAGCTCTGATATCAGGGGCAGAGGATACTTATTCTTAACGGTGATGGCGTTAAGACCCCTGTAATCAATGCAAGGATGCAGTTCCCCACTCTTCTTCTGGACGAAGAAGAATCCCGCCCCCACTGGTGACACTGACTTCCTAAGGAATCCTCTTGCCAGATTCTCCCTGATGTATTGAGACATGGCCTTTGTCTCCGGGAGAGATAGGGGATAGACTCAACCCTGGGGAGGCTCAGCACCAGGCAAGAGGTCAATAGGACAGTCATAGCGGCGATGCGGTGGAAGGGTCTCCGCCGCCTTTTTGGAGAACATGTCCGCATACTGTCGATAGTGTTTGGGGAGCAAGGAGAGATCTGCGGGAACCTCAGTGGAGGCAACATGAACGCACTCCCTCAGACATCTACCCTCACATGATTTACCCCACCCAATAATCATCCCTGAGGACCACTCTATATGGGGGGAGTGGTACCGCAACCAGGGGACCCCTAGAAGTACCTGGTCAATACCCTCGGGCATGACGAGGAGGGATATCGTCTCTTGATGAGATGGAGCCACTGAGTGTAACAAGGGGGCAGTCTCTGAACGTCTCCACACTAGCGCCTAATCTGAAGTACTTATTGTTGCGTATTAAACTCAAGTTCTTCCTTCTTGTTGGAATAATGCATATTGATCTGTATGTATTGCAACAACTACTACTGTACTGTTTTATATATTGTGCATATTGTGAGATTGTTAATAAAGTTCAGTCACAAAAAAAAATAAAGCAGACAGGATGCCCCCTCCTTCTCTTCCCTTCTTGTTGTTGTAATGCTCCCATGCTGGAAGCCACAGCAGATACCAGGCTGATCACATTTCATGCTGTAAGCTGTTCAACCTGGATATGAATAAATCTACATTCTGTGTTGCTGACTCTGGATGTTACGCTGATTAATTCGCTGCTAACAGGTTATGGGCCCAGAGTCCTAGGGTCCCAGATCCCCAGAGCACAGAGAAAAGAAAAGAAAGGAAGACAGCAAAGATGGCCACCAGCAGCAGCAACTCCATGAAGTTTACAGTACCAAGTCTCACTAACCAGAATTATCAATCCTGGAAATTCAAAGTGAAAATGCTGCTGATAAGAGAAGGTACGTGGAAATACACACAGGAGCCTAAACCTGACCCAGTATCACAGGAGTGGATAGAGATGGATCAGAAAGCACAAAGTACCATATCACTCAGTATAGATGATGATCAGATTGTGAATGTGTGTAAAAGTGAAACTGCAAGAGAAATGTGGGAGCAGCTGCAAAAGGTGCATGAGAGGATAAATTTAAGCAATAATCTTTTTCTCATGAGAAAATTGTACCAGACTAAACTACAGAATGGCCAGGATATGCAGGACTACATAACAAGCATTCTAGAGATTGTAGAACACCTGAGAGGCATTGGGGAAGATTTGAAGGACTTTCATGTAGCCGCATTACTGCTTAGTGGTCTTCCAGAAAACTATGATACGCTTGTAACCGCACTAGATGCGCGCCCAGATGATGAGCTTACATTGGAGTATGTCAGAGGGAAGCTCATAGATGAATATAAGCGGAAAGCGGAAGGTGTAAACAGCAGGACATGAGATGCAGAATCTGCTTTACAGACACAAAATCTAAATGATAACAGAAAGCACCTAAAAGAAACACATGAATGTTTTGTTTGCAAGAAATCAGGACATTTGAAAGCCGACTGCAGAGTCTGGAAAGTTAGAATGAATCAGCTGAAAAAGCAAAGCAGTCTTCAAAGGGCTAAAAGTGCTGTGTCTGCAGAAAATGATTCTGTGAATACTGAAACTGCATTTACTGTCAGTGTAAATACATCAAAGCATGCATGGAGACTAGACTCTGGAGCAACTAGTCACATGACTAATAACAGGGACTTCTTTTCTAAGCTTAACCAAAGTAGGTCAGAGAAAGTGATTATGGCTAATGGTCAGTACATGACTTCACAAGGTATAGGAGATGGTTATATTGATTGTCAAATCTCACCAACACAAAGCAAGAAGATCCCAGTAAGGCTGAGTTCACACGTGGCGTTTTTTTCGCGTTTCCGCGGCGGTTTTAACCGCGCGATTTTGCCGCGAAAACGCGAAAAATAAGCATCCCATGCATTTCTATGGGATTCCGCAATGCTGTGCTAATGCTGCGGTTTTTACCGCAGCGGAATCGCTTCGCTGTAAAAACCGCAGCATGCTCATTAATTTGCGGAATCGTGGCGATCCCGCACCCATAGGAATGCATTGTTCCGCTTACTTCCCGCATGTGGCTGTGCACACCATGCGGAAAGTAAGCAGAACAATTGCGGATGGTACCCACGGTCCGGAGGAGAGAAGACTGTCCTCCGGGCTTTGGGTACCATATCCCTGTAAAAAATAGAATTTAAAATAAAAAATATTGTTATTCTCACCCTCCGACGTCCCGCGCAGCCATCCCGCTTCTCTTCACGCTCTCGTTCCCAGTAGTCCTTTGCGAAAACGTCGCGATCCCGAGAGAACTGACGTCATCGCGGGCATTTTCGCAAAGGACTACTGGGAACGGATGCGCGGGACGTCGGAGGGTGAGAATAACACCGTTTTTTTTTTTTTTTTTTACATTCTATCTTTTACTACTGATGCCGCATAGGCGGCCTCAGTAGTAAAAAGTTGGTCACACTCGTCAAACACTGTTTGACAAGTCTGACCAACCTGTCAATCAGTTTTCCAAGCGATGCTACAGATCGCTTGGAGAACGCTAGCATTTTGCAAGCTAATTACGCTTGCAAAATGCTAGTTTTTCCGCGGGAAAATTGCGGGAATTTAAAATGCGATTTTCCCGCGGACTGGAATTCCGGAATTCTCGCGGTAATTTCTGCGAGAGTTCCGATACGTGTGCACTTAGCCTTAAAGATGTGCTCTATGTGCCTAGTCTTGAGAGTAATTTACTATCTGAAGAAACTCACAAAACAAGGAAATGAAGTTACATTTAAGCATGATAGCTGCATCATCTCAAAAGAGGGCCACACACTAGCAGAAGGAAAAATCACAAATGAACTTTACCAGCTTAAATGCAAAGAGTGTGTGTATACTGCTCAGGAAGAAAGGCACAATAACTGCATTCATGTATGGCATAGGCGCCTAGCACACAGAGACCCAGAAGCAATAAGGAAGTTAGTTCAAAAGCAACTAGCTGAGGACATTCCAATTGATCTATGTAACCAGATAATGAAATGTACTAGCTGCATCAAAGGGAAAATGTCTAGAAAAGCTTTTCCTAAGAGAAGTACTACAAGAACAGAACAGACACTAGATTTAATACATACAGATGTCTGTGGTCCAATGAGCACTCAGACTCCTGGGAAGAAGAGATATTTTCTCACATTTATTGATGATCATTCAAGATATACAGTTGTCCATCTGCTTCACAGCAAGAAAGAAATTCCAGAGAAACTTGAAGTATATCTAGCTGAGGTATATAATAAATTTGGGAGAATGCCAAAGATTCTACGTGCAGATAATGGGACTGAATACACAAGTAATGAGACACTGAGCATTTTAAAGAAAAATGGAATCCTATTTCAGACCACTGTACCTTACAATCCTGAGCAAAATGGTGTCGCGGAAAGAAGGAACCGAACACTCTGTGAAAGTGGAAGAAGTATGTTGTTTGATGCAAATCTGCCCACAGCATATTGGGGTGAAGCAATCATGACAGCTTGCTATCTTCAGAACAGACTACCAGGTAAAGCTACAGAGAAAACTCCGTTTGAGCAATGGAACAGCAGAAAGCCAAAACTACATCATATAAGAATATTCGGAAGTAAAGCGCTTGTACATGTTCCCAAAGAAAGGCAAACTAAGTGGGAATCTCACGCTAAGGAAGGGATCCTGGTAGGCTACAGTGAAACCCAGAAAGGTTATAGGATTCTACACCCAGAAACAAACAAGGTCACAATAAGTAGAGATGTAGTGATTGATGAGAACTTTGTGTCCCCCAAGTTTTGTGACATCACGCCAGTAGTCCAGCTGAAGTCACAATTACAAGATAATAACAAGGAGGATGTAGAGGTCTGGCTGGATTCTTCAACCACTGAAGGAACAACAGAAAAATCAGGTGATCTTCAAGATCAAACAGAGGCGTACCAGATAAACGTCTATCCTACATAGTCAAGACACTACCAGAATCAGAGCCGCAGTCATGGGATGAAATGCAAGAACTACCTGTCCATGAAAGAACAAAGTGGATCAATGCTGCTAATGAGGAAATCAAACCGCTTCATCAACTTCAAACTTGGAAACTCACCAAGCTGCCACAGGGCAAAAAGGCAATCAAGTGCAAGTGGGTCTTCAAAACCAAATATGACTCTGAAGGTAAAGTCCACAGATTTAAAGCAAGGTTGGTGGCAAAAGGATATTCTCAAAAGTATGGCGAAGATTACGATGCTATGTTTGCTCCAGTCGCTAAACAGACCACGTTCAGAGCTTTGTTAGCTGTAGCTGCTGTACAAAAGATGAATGTCAGACATTTGGATATAAAAACTGCCTTTATAAATGGTGACATTGAGGAGGACTTATACATGACTCAACCTGAAGGTTATGTAAAAGGGGTGAAGAGAATCTTGTTTGCAAACTACAAAAATCCCTTTATGGTCTTAAGCAATCAGCAAGAGCATGGAATACCAAGATGAATAAGGTCTTGTTGGAAGAAAGTTTTAAAAGAGGTCAAGCGGATCCATGCTTATACACAAAATATACAGATGGAAAGTGGATGTATATTCTCTTATAAGTGGACGATGTGATTGTAGTTCATCAGGAAGATGCAGAAATTGGAAAAATGGCTGAAATTCTGAACCAGCATTTTGAAACGAAAGACCTTGGAAATGTGACATATTATCTAGGAATTAGAGTTGAGCGATACCGTCCGATACTTCAAAGTATCGGATCGGAATGGATCGGACGATCTTAAAAAAAAAGTATCGGTATCGCCGATTCCGATACCGGAAGTCCCATTCAAGTCTATGGGACTTCTGGTATCGGAATAAGAAAAACCCTGTTTTTGCCTTGTACAGCCTCTCTGGGGTCTGTACGGGCCTTTCGGGGGGCTGTGCCGGCCTGCCAGGGGGTCTGTGCAGGCTCCGGTGGTCTGTGCCGGCCTGCCGGGGGGGCTGTGCCGGCCTGCCGGTGGTCTGTGCAGGCTCCGGTGGGCTGTGCCGGCCTGCCGGGGGGCTGTGCCGGCCTGCCGGTGGTCTGTGCAGGCTCCGGTGGGCTGTGCCGGCCTGCCGGTGGTCTGTGCAGGCTTCGGGGGTCTGTGCAGGCATCGTCCGATGGGACTACAAGTCCCATCGGGCGATGCCTGCTACCATGACAGTGATTGACACATTAGCCAATGATGGGACAGTAGTAGTCCCATCATCCGACTAATGTGTTGAATGTAAAAAAAAAAAAAAAAATAAAAATTACATGCTACATACATGCTACATACATACAACATGCATACTACATACATGCTACATTCATACTACATATATACTACATGCAACATACATACTACATATATACTACATGCATGCAACATGCATACTACATATATACTACATGCAACATACATACTACATGCATGCAACATGCATACTACATATATACTACATGCTACATACATACTACATGCTACATACATACTACATATATGCTACATACATACTACATATATACTACATGCATGCTACATGCTACATACATACTACATATATGCTACATACATACTACATATATGCTACATACATACTACATATATACTACATGCATGCTACATACATACTGCATGCTACATACATACTACATGCTACATACATACCACATATATACTACATACATACTACATGCATGCTACATGCTACATACATACCACATACATACTACATACATACTACATACATACTACATGCATGCTACATGCATGCTACATGCTACATACATAACACATATATACTACATGCATGCTACATACATACTACATGCTACATACATACCACATACATACTACATGCATGCTACATACATACTACATATATACTACATGCATGCTACATACATACTACATGCTACATATATACTACATACATACTACATGCTACATACTACATATATACTACATGCATGCTACATACATACTGCATGCTACATGCATGCTACATATATACTACATACATACTACATGCTACATACATACCACATACATACTACATACATACTACATACAATACATTCATACAATACATACATAGACATACAGTACATATAACATAGAGTAACATACTTACCAATACTTGTCACATTGTTCCCCGAAGCCATTGTCTTTTACGGAATAAATATTAACATAACAAACCACAAAAATACTCACCCACGATCCGAAGCAGTCCACGAGTGTGTCCCACGACGATCTTGGGTAGAGAACTGCAGCATCAGCTGATGCTGCCGTTCTCTACGGGCTGCAGGAATCCAATGACGGAAGGTAGGTATCCTTCCGCACTGTATTCCTCCGCCACTTAAAAAAAAAAAGTCCCTAGTCTCACTTTATGCCATTGCTGTGTGGGAATTTAGCATGCAGTATGTATGTAGCATGCATGTAGTATGTATGTAGTATATATGTGGTATGTATGTAGCATGTAGTATGTATGTAGCATGCATGTAGTATATATGTAGTATGTATGTAGCATGTAGTATGTATGTAGCATGCATGTAGTATGTATGTAGTATGTATGTAGTATTTTTTTTTTTTTTTTTAACATTTAACACATTAGCCGGATGATGGGACTACTACTGTCCCATCATTGGCTAATGTGTCAATCACTGTCATGGTAGCAGGCATCGCCAGATGGGACTTATAGTCCCATCGGACGATGCTTGCACAGACCCCCGGACATCAGCACAGACCCCTGGCAGGCCGGCACAGACCCCCGGCAGGCCGGTACAGACCCCCACAGGGTGCACAGACCACCGGCAGGCCGGCACAGCCCCCCGGCAGGCCGGTACAGACCCCCACAGGGTGCACAGACCACCGGCAGGCCGGCACAGCCCCCCGGCAGGCCGGTACAGACCCCGGGCAGTCCACACAGCCCCCCGGCAGAGACCCCCGGAAGGCCCGAAATGACGGCGCATCATGATGCGCACACACCGCGCATCATGATGACGTCATTTCGGCTGTCAATCAACTTTGAACTTCCGATTCCGATGCCGACTTCCGATATTGAAAAAATATCGGAAGTCGGTATCGGAATTCCGATACAGCAAATATCGGCCGATACCCGATACTTGCGGTATCGGAATGCTCAACACTACTAGGAATCCAAATCCAGAGAGAGGAAGATGGAAGTTTTCTTCTAAACCAAAGTGCAAAAATTAATTTGATTCTGAATCAGTTTGGAATGTCAGAAGCCAAAGGTATATCAACCCCAATGGAACCATCCTACCTGAAGCTGGAAAGAGAAGATGACCTGTTGCCAAACAATGAGAAATATCGTCAGGCAGTGGGGGCACTTCTTTACATATCAACTATGACTCGACCGGATATCACAACAACAGTTGGAATCCTTTGCAGATATGTGGAAAAACCACGCCAAAGAGACTGGAATGCTGTTAAGAGACTTCTCCGATATTTAAAAGAAACGCAAGATGTAAATTTAAAGCTGTCTGCAACGGGAGATCTAGAACTCACCGGTTATGTAGATGCAGATTGGGCTGGTGATTCGCATGATCGTAAATCCACAAGCGGATACTTGTTTAAAGTTGGAGAAAGTTTAATCTCCTGGTCTAGTAGGAAACAAGTGTCTGTTGCCTTGTCATCTACAGAAGCGAAGTATGTGTCCGCAGCCTATGCAAGCCAGGAGGTCATTTGGCTAAGACAATTGATGGATGATCTTGGCACACCATCAACTCAACCGACGGTGATTTATGAGGACAACCAAGGATGCATTAAACTTGCATGCAGTGAAAAGATCAGTGCTAGAACCAAGCACATTGACGTCAGACATCATCATTTACGTGATTTGATAGATCGTGGCATAATTCAGTTCGTCTATTGTGAAACTGATAAGATGGCAGCTGACATTATGACAAAGCCATTGCCACGAGCCAGGTTCCAAGAATTGAGGACCACACTGGGACTAAGAGGATAAGTAGTTGTTGAGTGGGGGTGTTGGAATAATGCATATTGATCTGTATGTATTGCAACAACTACTACTGTACTGTTTTATATATTGTGCATATTGTGAGATTGTTAACAAAGTTCAGTCACAAAAAGAAAAAAAACAGACAGGATGCCCCCTCATTCTCTTCCCTTCTTGTTGTTGTAATGCTCCCATGCTGCAAGCCACAGCAGATAACAGACTGATCACATTTCATGCTGTAAGCTGTTCAACCTGGATATGAATAAAACTACATTCTGTGTTGCTGACTCTGGATGTTACGCTGAGTAATCCACTGCTAACACTTCTTGATGTTACTTAGAACTCTACTTGTACGGCAGACAGCTTTAGCCTGCTTCGGGGACTTCTTGCTATCATGTCCCGGCTCACCCACGCTGCTGTTGTGCCCCCAAGTCTTAGATGGGAATAAAGTGGTGACGACTTCTATTCCTCCGGTTTCTGCTGCAGGAACATCAGTATCCATACAACCTCGGAGACCGGACTCCGGCCATGCTCTTCAAATTTGAGGAAGGGCTCTTCTCTGACCCTAGTCCTTAGTTCTCTTCTTCTCCTTACGTTCCGTACTAAACTATCTTCCCTCTGAAGAATCAGGCTTTCTATGCCTCTTTCCTGTGCCAGCAGCTCCAGGTCACAGGAGTCTGCTGCAGCACTTCCTTCACTCCATCCCGCTTTGGGGATCTTCTCTCACCAACTGACCTTTCCTAACATTCTCCTGCTCTCTTGTGCAGTCTAAGCTCCACCCACCTCCAAGCACTCTTCGTGTTCCAAGCAGGGAGCCACAAAGGTTGCTCTGCTACACTACTGGTGTGCGTGTGGGATGTGAGTGTTGGAGTGTGTTCAGGTGTCTCCACCTTACCTGGATAGTGGGGTACCACACCTCAGGAGGAGGTGCAGTACCTCTGTGGCGACTGAACCCTCAGGGGCGCCACACTTCCACCATGCAAGTATGAACAATGCGCAAAGTATTAGGCCACCAATGTGTAACAACTATGTAGGTACAATGGAATCTGATAGCGCGGGATAAAATGGATATGAGACCAAAGTTGAGACAATACACTGTATTTTAACAAAGTAAGGAATGCAACAAAAACTAACAGAGACTTTCCTGCAAATATGGAGAAATGCACAGCACAACAGAAATGTCCAGCAAATGTACAGTAATAGCGGTGCACGTCCACTAAAGCAAACAAGTCCATATAACGCGAGAGTGTGAACTGCACTGATACGTGGAAGTCCAGCAATAATAAGAAGCAATAATGCGAAGGCACTTATATGTGGAAGTCCAGCAGTAATTAGAGGCAAGAGTACGATCGGCACTTTATGCGTGGAAGTCCAGAACTATGCAGACAGAGGAGATGACACCTTTCATGGAAGTCCAGAAAAACAGAGGTGGAGCATAACAAGGAGAAGATCCTTAAGAGTACCTTTTTGGGCTGAAAAGTCCTGCTCAAGTCCCACACAGCAGCCTGCACAGATACAGTCTTAGAAGTAGGACAATAGGTAACCCCAGCAGGATCCAGAAGCAGGTCAGAGGACTGGAGACAACTGGAGAGGCACCGAGTAATGAGCAGCAGCAGAGACTCCAGAGGCAAGCCAGGAAGGAGTTCAGAAGCAGACAGCAACAAAATATTCAGGCAAGGAGGATCTCCTGACCCGGACATAAATAGCAGGACAGACAGGACGTTCCAGGATAGGGGGAAAGTACCAGACTCCATCAAGGGAAAAACAGACTCCATGGAACACCCGGAATACTTACACAATGCAAAACATGTGTGAAACCATAAAACAGTTTTGGAAAAAAGGTCAATTTGATCAAATTATTTAGTAGAAGCAGATTTTTATATCTGAAAATAGAGTGATTATTCTGGACAAAAAAGTTCATATGAGTTCATGAAAAATTACACATTTGTAAATGTAAACACAGCAGGAGGAAGTTGAATTGCTCGGGCATCGTTTACCTAAGATATTGATAGAGCATTGAATTGCTCAGGCATCATTTACCCAAGACATTGGCAGAGCATTGAATTGGTCAGGCATAGTTTACCTAAGACATTGGCAGAGAATTGAGTTGGTCGAGTATTGCTCAATTTCACACATTGGTCAGGCAATGTTTACTCACACATATGACTAATTTAATAAAAGTGTACTAATACCAACTGCCCTGCTAATGTGAGGACACCAAGACATTTTGGTTTACGCTTAGGAAAATCACAAAAATGAATGGGTTTCACATCCTGCTGTACATGCTTTTTTTTTTCCACAAAAAACACTGCAAAAACTGATGGCAACATTTCTTGCAGCGTTTTTGCTGCTTTTTTTCACGTACTCATTGCTTTCTATGGGTGAAAAAACGCTGCAAAAATTCTGAAAGAACTGACATGCTGCAGGTTTCAAAAAAGCAGCAGTTTTCCAATTCAGTCAGGAAAAACAGTCAATATGTGTGCAAGAGATATCTGAAATCTCATAGCTTTTGCTGGTACTGTAAAACGCAACTTTTTATTTGCATAAAAAAGCAGCAAAATAATGCAAAGTGTGAGCATCAATGTGCTGGACTATCCTGAATGAGAGTTGCTGTTTGTAGTCACTCTCTGCCCTAATAAAAGAGGATCTCGCTCTTCCACCCAATATTGACCCTGAATCACATAATAGGGAGTATAGGGCCTATAAAAATTCCCTTTAAAATTAAGTTAATTTAGAGCACACTCTGCCTTCATTGTTTCTGTAGATCATAAAGATTCATGCCTAGAAGCTCAGGTTGATGCCAATTGGAAATAATTGATTCCTTTTGTATAAAAAAAACTGCAAACCTTATTAATGAAGGAAACATCTAATGAATTTAATAGCAACCTGATTAACTGAATAATAATATAGAAAAATATTTCAACTTTGAATGTGTCACATCTTACGCTCGTACTCTGTATGACAATTCAGGATTTACCACGGCAGATAAAAAAAAAAATGTCATCTAAATGGACCGATCTGATGTAGCCGAGGATGAGCAAACACTTCCAATCAGTGGTAGGAATCTGGAGAGTTCTCAGTGACAAATTAACAAATCAAGATTGGGCTGGAAATAAATGTCACGCAGAGTGGAAGCGAGGACGTTCTTCCAGAATCGAGAGCGAACTGAGCACTTCTGCCCTGATTGGCGGTATATAATGTATAAAGAGCAGGACATACAGTAGATAGAAATGACAGCACTTGTACTAGCATTAAAGTGGAACGTCAAACTAAATAGAATTTACTGAAATCCATCGCTTGTAAAGTTACAAATATTTTTATTTTATGATCTTAAAGGAACACTAAACCTACAAGTGACTGATTAAAATCGACTTGAAATATAGTCACCATCATTATTTGTTAGTCTGCAGGATTTTCTACATCTTAGGGCTCATACTCACATGCGAGAAACTCGGACGAGTCTCACATGTCAATACCTGGCACTGCCACCAGGACTCGGATAGGAGTGTTCAGCTGTGTCCTGGTTTTGAACACAGTTTAATTCCCAGGACTGCAATTAAATGATTTACCAGGGTGCAGGATGTTGAACCCAGGAGCAGACATACCATTAGTGCAACCTGGGCAGATGCAGAAGGGACAAAGAGATAAAGAGGTCCACCTCCAAAGCAGGAGGAATTGTGCATTGTGAGCTATTGGACTGCAAAGTGCCCAAATCCAGTCTTGGACAGGGGTCTGGCTGGACACCCACAGATATTTTATTGTTGACCTATTTACCATATGTAAAAACGGGAGAGAGTAGCGCTTTTCTGAGACTAGTAGGTCAGCATTAATGTGACCAATAAAAGAAAAGCCTCTTACCTGCTGCAGCTGTACAGGTAGGGTATAACTAAATATACCTTGTGAAAACACAACGATGGGTAGAGCTGAACTGATTAATATGGGAAAGTCTTCCAGAGAGAGTTCCAGCACAGTGTAATCAGGAGGAAAGAATACAGGTGACGAGCGCTCGCATAGTGTTTGTAACAAATTTTCATCAATTCTGGTAAATGATCCAATTTTTGCCTTTGGAAGTGTCAGTCAACTGGATTCTCTCCTACTGATTGTTGACTTTTTCTAAGAAAAGCTCATCAATATCTACATCATGGACAACCCCTTGAATAAAATACTGAACTGAAACCCTCAAAATTCTTCATTGAAAAATTACCATATCTCAATGTTAGGTGGAACTTTGCGTTTCCAATCCCCCACAGATATTGACTATGACTATCTGCAGTCATGAGTAGCAGAAGCTTAGGAGATCATCACACAGAGTTTATGCATTACTCTCAATAATGAGACAGTGTAAACAGGTACAGAACATGAATGCAACAGCGCAGAGAAGTGGTAACTTAACCAACAGTTAGGCTATGTGCACACGCTGTGGTTTTTGCTGCGGTTCCGCTGCAGTTTTCGCCACAGCAGAACTGCAGTAGTTCTGCAGACAGTGTACAGTAGCATGTTATTGGGTCGCCCTCCCAGGGCTGTGGGGTACCCGGTACCAGGCCGGTGTTAGGGGGATGTGTCACAGCAGCGGTGACCCGGACCGTGGCCCTGGGCGCCCAAGTCAATGGCGGAATGTATATGTAGTTAATGGAATGGAATAGTTCGTGACGCCACCTGTGGTGTTCGGCAAGGGAGGTGTTAAGCTGACACTGCAGACAGATCCTCTGGGACAGATGGTAGGATGCAGCAGTGTTGGTATAGCCCTCCACAGGCAGGGCTGATGTCCCAGGGCAGTGTAGTTGTAACGCGCAGGCGGTGTAAAGAATGGTACCCAGATGTAGTGGTGCTGAGCGGGTTGGCACAAGAATGAATGGAGGACACCAAGGCTCGCAGTTCCAATGCTTTACTCACAGTCTGCGGTACACAAGGGTGCCTGCCTCCGAGCTGTGTCCTCCGGGTCAGAGACTCAGCCAACCTCCAGGCCAGATGGAAAGCTCCTCTCCAACACTCCACCAACATGTACCCTTCCTGAATGACTCCTATATTGCGCCCGTAAATTGTGAAGATCTCCAGTACCATGGTACTCTGGGGTTCCTCCTGTCAGATGTTCCTAACAATTCTACTCGTATGGCAGACAGCTGTAGCCTCTCTCGGGGACTCCTCTCACCGGAGTCCTGGCTCTCTATTCAATTGCTGTTGTGCCCCAAGTCTTAGTTGGGAGTAGTGCATTTACAGCCAGCTACTCCACCGGTGTCTGCTGCAGAACCATAAGTGTCCATACAACCTCGGGGACCGGGCCCCGGCCTTGCGCTGAGAACCTATAGGTAGGGTTCCTCTTCCAACCCACGTCTCCTCTCTGTTATCCTACTCCTTCATTCCGCACTGTTCCTTCTCTCTCTTATGGAAGCTTAGGTTGCAGTTCTACGTCTTTCTCCTTCTGTTCCTTTCTCGTGCCAGCTGGCTCAGATCACTGAGGCAGCTGCAGCACTCCTTCCTCCAACCCTTCTTCCATGGATCCCCACTCCACCCGAGTGGCTTCCTTCCTCACTGACCTTCTGTCAGACTGAACTGACTGACTATAATAATAATAATAATAATAATAATAATCTTTATTTTTATATAGCGCTAACATATTCCGCAGCGCTTTACAGTTTGCACACATTTTCATCACTGTCCCCGATGGGGCTCACAATCTAAATTCCCTATCAGTATGTCTTTACTTATACCATGAGCCTGAGCTCATGTGACCGATGTCTGTGCTGAGCAGCAATTGCAGTGGCCAGACTTGAATGGGAGAATGGGAGACCACAGTACCAGATAATGCTTGGGATCTATCCCGTGCAGCAGGAGAATCCCGATGCCTAACAATTTCATCTTCAACTTGCTTAACTGTTCATGATAACAGTTATTTTGACAAGGGGTGCCCAGACTTTTAAATTACACTGTAAGGCTATGTGCACACACTGCGAATTGGTCTGCAGATTTTTTTTATCTGCGGAACCGCAGGTAAAACCACAGGTAAAATGACCTGCAGTTTTACCTGCGGATTGACCTGCGGTTTATCATCTCTACAATGGAGGAGATGGTAAACCGCAGCAGAATCCACAGAAAATAATTGACATGTCATTTCTTTCTGCGGATTCAAAACCGCAGCTTTTACGCAGTTAAAAATCCGCAGCATGTGCACAGCAGAATGTAAATCCCATAGGATAATGTGGCGCCCCAGAGGCTCAGTCGCCACAGAGGTAGTGCACCTTCTCCTAAGGTGTAGTGCCCCACCATCCAGGTAAGGTGGGAGCTCCTTTCCACGCTCCAACACTCGCACCCCACACAACAGGG
The DNA here is from genome assembly GCF_039654945.1 of Dendrobates tinctorius. NCBI lineage: Eukaryota > Metazoa > Chordata > Amphibia > Anura > Dendrobatidae > Dendrobates > Dendrobates tinctorius. Next base: position 4,782,744 of record NW_027361674.1, read on the forward strand.
TAGTTCTGCACAACCACATTGCGGCTCAGTGCTTAGAGAGTAGCAGAGCACCTCTGGTGGTTCCCTGCATGGAACACTGGATGTGCTGGGAGGTGGGTGGAGTTGAGATATATAAAAGAGGGGGACAGTGTAGGATTACAGGTCAGCTTTCTTAGTGCAGTACCGCTCTGTGAAGTAACGGAGCTTGGTACTCAGTGTTCCGATCACACTGTGTGGCGATAACACATTGCGTTTAAGGCCTTTTTCACATTTCTGTTTTTTGACATCAGTGTAAATCCGCCAGAATGTGAAAAAACTGATCCGTTTCTGTTGTGGCACAAACGGAGGCCACCGGATTCGTTTTTTTGACGGATCCGCATTATCAGCTAGTGGTGGAAATTTAAAGGAACACGAGTCTGGAAAAAGGAGAGAGAGAGAGAGAGAGAGAATTTCGCCGCCTCCAGGACGGTATTTCAGGGTTAAAATGTTTCCAGGAGAAAATCTCCCCCACATGCGCACTTAAATACAGCGGACCGTCAATCCAAAACAACGTTTCAGGGTCCGTCTGGTCCACCCGGGAACCTCTACATTTTTCACGGATCCGTCAAAAAACGGATGCAACCGACGACCGTCAGTCAAAATCTGCCGATAATGCAAGTCAATGGGAAAAAAACGGATCCACCAAAAAAAATGGCGAATCCGTTTTTTTTGAAAAACGGCGGATTTTGACTGATGGCAACAAACGGAAAAGTGAAACAGGCCTAAGGTAAAGCTCGCTGTTTTGTTTCCATCATTGTTCTTACTAGCAGCAGGTTCATCTCTGCATGGTGGACCCCGGGTTGTGATTGCACTTTATTTTATATTTCATTTAGTGCAATCCACCAATCCTAACAGTAATGATCTCTAAAAGGCAAGTTAAAGATGAGGCGGCAGGTATCACTCATGCGCTGCTGCTGATGGATCATCGATAAAAATAACGACATTTATTGAGCAGGTTTAAAAGTCAATGCGTTTCATGGTCACACAAGACCTCTTCATCAGGATTAATCAAATAATTCAAAAACTGGGTCCAAAGACAATATTTTAGACACTAGACACTACAAATTTAGAATTCCCACTTCCCAAACTAGCAGTAATTTACTGCCTAAGGATACATAGTGGTTCCAGCAGAAAATTTTGTTATAAAATTAATATTTTATTAAATACATGATTAAAAAAGGTTTAACATAAACTCCAAAAAAGTGCTTAGTGCAGAATATTAGCTTAATATAGTAAAAGTAGACGGAGCACAAATAAAGAAATCCCTTATATGGATAGACCATACCAGAGTCAAGCATAAAAGGTACATCATCATAAGTGCAAAAAAAAACATATTCAGCACATGTTATTATTCCTATTTAGTACCAAGATAAAGAATCAACAAAGTAAAGGAGTACATCACCTGCAATGGTTAGAACAGTGAGATGAATCAGGAGACCAAGGTAGCCGCACATCCCCAACCCTTATGCCATTTCGCTAAAGCTTCTTCAGGGGGTCATTCTTTAAATAAATTTCAAAACATATGTTTTATCTTTTTTCCTTTTAGAATGCACTAAACAAAGGAATTATTAGCAGCTGCTCTTGTCTATTATGTTTGCAAAAAAAGTATTTTTTCTTGGATAAATTATTCCGTGCACCATACAGGCCAAAACAAGGGAATCTGTGCCTACATTTTATTATGTGTGCCTGATTTATTTTCCATCCATAGGGAAGCCATAAAACAGCTGTTATGCTGGGGTATTTAAAACACGAAAAACAGTTACTTGTTTTATGTGAAATCCCAACTCTCTCTGCTGGATTGAAATATTTATTTAGATAGTCAATGAGGGACGGAGATGCCTGGAGGGGTGGGTTTGATACATGCACGTATACGATCAGACGTCTCAGCAGTTTAATCTGGCTTTTCTTCCTGCCCTAAAGTTTCCAAAGTAATCAGAGTAAGCTTCCCTAGATATCAGTGCCTTCGAACAGATCCATCTCGCTATAAAACTGGCTGCACAGCTGGCACTGCCTATACCACTGGGAATATTTTTAACACTGATCCTAACAGGTGTACATTTTATTAGTCTGTTTATACATAGTAAATTAGAGAAACGAAATCCCAACCACCACCTGATGAAGAAAAGAGAGTGGGAAGACGGAAATAAATGCCCATACACAAAACAATACAAAGTCAACTCTAATAAACAGCTAATGCCAATTTTAGATATTTGCTGGGTAAAATTAAAAAACCTTGTGCGCTCTCCGAAACACTGGAAGTGATTTATATTTCAGCAGACTCTAAAGCTGGGTGTATATGGGCAAATTGTGAGCCATAACAAGTGCCGATCGACAGTATAACAAGATGATCTGGGCTTGTTTAAGGCCCTTTTACATGGGCTGATGCAAGTATTAATATCGTTCCGCTCTCATTCGGTTTGCAAGTCATCATCAGCATATTCACCATTTGCTTCCAACATGAACTATTTTAGACCAATGAACTAGCATTTTATTCATTTGAAGGCTGATTGAGATCATTTTTACATGGCGTTGTGATTGAACATCAGAGATCTTACGATCTCTTGTTCTGCTAATCAGTGTCAGGCTGGAGTCACACTGCCGAATTTCTCATGCGATAATCGCATAGCACGGACTGGCCAGCACCTCTCCTGACCCGAGCATGACAGCATGATGGATTACTATGCAGCTGTCAAGCTCAGGTCAAGAGAGGTGCCGGCCAGGGCAAGTTTTACGATCCGATTCTCGGACGAAAAATTCGCCAGTGTGTCTCTGCCCTCAGACTGAAGAACATTGGGCCCACCGGTGGAATTGATTCTGAGGGCCCACCTTTCTCCCCCATTGAAGATCCCCATAGCAACTGCAAGGTTTTTACTATGAACTCTACTGAAGGAGAAGCCAGGGCCCACCGGAGGATTCTCTGGTGGTCCAGTCCAGCCCTGGAGTCGTCTGTCGGTCTGGAGGGTATTCCGGAGTACCTGAGAGACTTTGAAGACGTGTTTTCTGAAAGCGAGGCTGAGGCGCTCCCACCACATAGACCATTTGATTGCGCTATCGATTTAGTACCTGGAGCCAAATTACCCAAGGCTCATTTGTTTAATTTGTCCAGGCCTGAGCACCAAGCTATGAAAGAGTACATCAAAGAGAGCCTTCGCAAGGGGCATATTCGGCCCTCGGTCTCACCCGTGGCAGCGGGGTTTTTCTCTGTAAAGAAAAAAAGAGTGCCTCGACTTTCGGGAACTGAACAAAATTACTGTTAAGAAAACGTACTCTCTCCCGTTGATTCCTGATCTATGCAACCAACTCAAGGGGACCAAATGGTTTTCTAAGCTCGATCTACAAGGGGCTTATAACCTTATAAGGATCCGGGAGGGGGACGAATGGAAAACAGCGTTCCTGACAACTGAGGGGCTGTTTGAAAACCTGGTTATGCCCTTCAGCCTCACTAACGCTCCTGCTGTTTTTCAGAACTTCATTAATGTTGTTTTTTCTGACTTGATTGGGTGTTATGTAGTCATCTACTTGGATGACATCTTGATATATTCTGAGGACAGTCAGTCACACTTACACCATGTACGTACGTTCTTATGAGACTCCGGGAGAACCATTTGTATGCTAAGCTGGAAAAGTGCTCATTTTTTATGCAAGAACTGTCTTTTCTGGGTGTAATTGTATCCAGGGAGGGATTCCGCATGGATCCAGGGAAGGTTCAGGCCATTACCGATTGGGTGCAGCCTCATGACCTGAAGGGGTTGCAGCGATTTCTGGGCTTCGCTAATTATTATAGTAAGTTCAGTAAAGGGTTCTCGCAGGTGGTGAAACCCTTGACGGACCTCACTCTTAAAGGGGGAGATGTAAAAAATTGGTCCGTGGCCGCAAAAAATTCCTTCCTTACATTAAAGAAGTGTTTTACCACGGCCCTTGTGTTGGTACAACCCGATTCGTCAAGACCTTTTATCATCGAGGTCGACGCTTCGGAGGTGGGGGTGGGGGCAGTATTGTCACAGGGCCCCTCTATCCTGACTAACATCAAACCCTGTGCCTTTTTCCCTAAGAAGTTCTCTTCGGCCGAGAGAAACTATGATGTCGGTAACAGGGAATTGCTAGTGGTTAAATTGGCCTTCGAAGAATGGAGGCATTTTTTGGAGGAGGCAGCTCATCCCATTACGGTCATCACTGATCATAAAAACCTGGCCTATATTGAGTCTGCTAAGAGATTGACCCCCAGACCGGCTCGGTGGGCACTTTTTTTTTCTCGATTTCATTTTTCCATCACGTTCCGACCAGGGTCTAAAAATGTAAAGGCGGATGATTCTGTGTCCCCTCCAGAACCTCCTTCCTCCACTCTTCAACCGGGAGTGGTTGTAGCCGAAATCTCCTCTGAGTTAGAGAGAGATTCTGGAAGCACAAGCTCCCAGGAATAAACCCTGTTGTGAGTTCATTTTCCCCTTCGTCACTGAGGTCTGGTGAACTCCCTATTCTGGTAAAGGAAGGTAATGAGCCTGATTATCAGGCACCTGAGCCTAATGAGGATGACTGGCTGAGTGGAGTCACGTACTGGATATAAGGCTGCCGACGCCCTTCTGCCCTGTGGGTGATTTCTCTGTGGACTTCTAGGACACCAGTCTGATTCCTGCTCCTCTAAAGCTAAGTTTTTTGCTTTGCCTGTTAGCATTTGTGTTTTGTTTTTGTTTTCCTTGCTTTTCTGGATTCTGCCATTCCCTGCTGGGGTGAGCTGAATCTCCTTTTGCCTGTTGCTCTGTCTTCAGAATATTCCTGAGTACTGACATAGCTTTTTTGAAGCCTAGCGTCTTCAGGGCCTTTTTCACTGTCAGTCTGTTGGCTCTTATTTTCATAGGGTTTTTCACGGATTGCAGACAGCAGCCTTCCTGTCCTTTTCTATCTAGTTAGCTTGGGCCCCGTCTTTGCTCAGTCTATCTTTCTGTCTGTGTTAGTGTTTTCATCTTGCTTCACCGTTATTATATGTTGGGGGCTGCCTATTGCTTTGGGGTCTGCTCTGGGGCAGTTTAGATTTCCCCTTTCTTTCTTTAGGCCTATTTAATTCTCCGGCTGTGATCGAGGGGTCTAGGGCATCGTAGGAACCCCCCACGGCTACTGCTAGTTGTGTTGATTGTGTCCGATAGCTGCCAACTTCTCTGGTTTTCTGGACTTAGCTAGCATTTCTGTTTTTGCCTCCTACGGTGACTCAATCATAACAGAATCACCCGCCATACCGCAGATCTTTGGGTACTCAATAGCAGGAAAGAATTGTGCTTAAAAAAAAAAAAAAAGTGTGTATATTCTTTCCTCTATCTCTGAGGCCGTAGGGGGAATTTTTTTTTTTTCTCTCAATGGAGATAAAGCAATTGTCTGATCGTGTGGAGCAGCTCGCTGCGGAAGTGCGGGGAATTTCCGCCTACCTTGCTCATTCGCATGCTGTTGAACCAAAGATCCCTATACCTGATGTATTTTTTGGGGATCGATCTAAATTTTTGAGTTTCAAAAATAATTGTAAATTATTTTTTGCCTTGAAGCCTAACTCGTCAGGGAGTTCCGCGCAGCAGGTTAAAATTGTCATCTCTTTGCTGCGTGGCGATCCCCAGGATTGGGCGTTTTCTTTGAAACCAGATGATCCTATTCTGACTAATGTGAACGCATTCTTTCAAGCTTTGGGGTTGTTGTATGACGAACCTAGTGCTATTGATCAGGCTGAAAAGACCCTGTTGGCATTAAACCAGGGTCGAGATTCTGCAGAGTTGTACTGTCAAAAGTTCCGAAAGTGGGTGGTCCTTACTACCTGGAATGATAATGCCTTGGCTGCTCTCTTTCGGAAGGGTTTGTCAGAAGCCGTATAAGATACTATGGTGGGATTTCCTGTTCCCTCTGGTCTGGGCGATTCTATGTCATTAGCCATTCAGGTTGATCGGCGTTTACGTGAACGCAGGATTGCACGAGAGGTGTTGCCACCGGTTGAACAGACGTCTGAACCTATGCAATGTGATAGAGTTTTGTCTAAGGCGCAACGTCAGGAGTTCAGAAGGCGTAATAAGCTGTGTTTTTTCTGTGGAGATGCCTCGCATATTATTTCTGTTTGTCCTAAACGAGAGAAACGCTTGGCACACACGTTTTCTGTTGGTGGTGTTCAACCTAAGTTTCTTCTGACAATTACTCTGATCTGCTCCCTGTCCACATGTTCCGCCAAGGCTTTTGTGGATTTGGGAGCAGCGCTAAACCTAATGGACTTGGATTTTGCTAAACGTTGTGGATTTCCGATGACACCTCTGCAGACGCCTATCCCTTTGAGGGGGATTGATGCTACTCCTTTGGCTAAAAATAAACCTCAGTTTTGGACTCAGGTGGTCATGCGGGTCGCCCAAGACCATCAAGAAAATTGCAGATTTTTGGTGTTGCATGGTCTGCATGATGCCGTTGTTCTGGGGTTTCCCTGGTTGCAAATTCATAATCCAGTTTTGGATTGGAAATCTGTGTCTGTGGTGAGTTGGGGTTGTCGGTGTGCCTTTAGTGAGGCTCCGGTTTTTTCCACCTCTCCTCAGTCGCATGATGTTCCTGAGTATTTGGCGGACTTTTATGATGTATTTAGTGAGAATGAGTCTGCGTCCTTGCCTCCTCATAGGAGTTATGACTGTGCAATTGAACTAAGCCTGGGGTGTAAATTTCCCAAGGGTCGGCTCTTCAATTTATCTGTACCCGAGCACGAGGCTATGCAGTCCTATATTAAGGAGGCGTTGGAGAAGGGTCATATTAGACCATCCTCTTCACCCTTAGGTGCCGTTTTTTTTTTGTGGCCAAAAAGGATGGTTCTTTAAGGCCTTGTATTGATTATCGTGCCCTCAATAAAATTACTATTAAATATCAGTATCCGTTACCCCTGATTTCGGATCTATTCTCTAGAGTTAGAGGTGCTTGCTGGTTTACCAAGCTTGACCTCAGGGGGGCGTATAATCTTATCCGCATTAAGCAGGGGGATGAATGGAAGACGGCGTTTAATACTCCGGAGGGACATTTTGAGTACCTGGTGATGCCTTTTGGGCTCACTAATGCCCCTTCTGTCTTCCAGTGCTTCATGAACGATATTTTCCGAGACTTTGTCGATAAATTTTTGATTATCTATCTGGATGATATTTTGATCTTCTCCAAGGATTGGGATTCTCATGTGGGACATATTTGGACTGTGTTCCGGATCTTGAGGGAGAATTCCCTGTATGTCAAAGGATCGAAATGCCTTTTTGGAGTACAGATTATTTCATTTTTAGGATTTAGTCTCCGTCAACTATTGAAATGGACCCGGCCAAGGTACAGGCCATTTATGATTGGGTTCAGCCCACTTCTTTGAAGGCCCTCCAGAAGTTTTTGGGTTTTGCTAATTTTTATCGGAAATTTATAGCAAAATTTTCTAGTATTGCCAAGCCATTGACTGATCTGACTAAGAAGGGTGCTGATGTGTTGAATTGGTCTCCGGAGGCTGTTGCTTCCTTTCAGGAGTTGAAGTGAAGATTTACCTCCGCCCCGGTTTGCGGCAACCTGATGTCACTCCCGTTCCAGGTAGAGGTGGATGCTTCTGAGATTGGTGCAGGAGCTGTTTTGTCCCAAAAGGATCCTGTAACATCTAAAATGAATCCCTGTGCTTTCTTTTCCCGAAAGTTCTCTCCATCTGAACGTAACTATGATGTGGGGAATCGGGAACTGTTGGCCATGAAATGGGCATTTGAGGAGTGGAGACATTGGTTGGAGGGAGCTAAACATCAAGTTGTGGTCCTCACTGACCACAAGAATTTGATTTACCTAGAGTCGGCTAAACGCTTGAACCCTAGACAGGCTAGGTGGGCCTTGTTTTTTACACGTTTTGATTTTGTGGTCTCTTTTCTTCCTGGAACTAAGAATGTCAAGGCAGACGCCCTCTCTAGGAGTTTCTTTGCTGATTCTCCTGTGGTGACCAAGCCTGCTACCATCTTAGGCAAAGGGGTAGTTCTTTCTGCCATCTCGCCCGATTTGAGACTTGCTCTGCAAGAGTTCCAGGAGGACAAACCTGAGCGTTGTCCCAGTGGAAAGTTGTATGTTCCTGACCAGTGGAAGAAGAGAGTGATGTCTGAAGTTCATTGCTCTGCATTGGCTGGTCATCCAGGTATTTTTGGTACTAGAGATCTGGTGAGTCGCTCTTTTTGGTGGCCCACCTTGTCTCATGATGTCAGGAATTTTGTGCAGTCCTGTGGGACTTGCTCCCGGTCTAAATCTTGTTCTCGCTCTAGTGGGTTGTTGATGCCTTTGCCGGTCCCCAGGAGGCCATGGACCCATATTTCAATGGATTTCATCTCTGATATGCCGGTCTCTCAAAGAATGACTGTTATTTGGGTGATTTGTGATAGGTTCTCTAAGATGGTTCATCTTGTACCACTCCCTAAGTTGCCATCTTCCTCTGAGTTGGTGCCCCTGTTTTTGCAACAGGTGGTTCGCTTACACGGGATTCCTGAGACCATTGTATCTGACAGAGGAGTTCAGTTTGTGTCTAGATTTTGGAGGACTTTCTGTTCCAAGCTGGGAATTCAGTTGTCCTTCTCCTCTGCTTTTCACCCTCAGACCAATGGACAGACAGAGAGAACAAACCAGACCTTGGAGTCGTATTTGAGATGTTTTATTTCCGCTGATCAGGATGATTGGGTTTCATTTTTGCCCTTGGCCGAATTTGCTTTAAATAATAGAGCTACTTCTGCCACTTTGATGTCACCTTTTTTTTGTAACTTTGGGTTTCATCCTCGATTTTCTTCAGGGCAGGTGGAGCCTTCTGCCTGCCCAGGTGTTGACACTGTGGTGGAGAGAATGCACCAGATCTGGGACCAAGTGGTGGATAAGTTATCTCTCTCCCAGGAAAAGGCCCAGCGGTTTTCCAATCGACATAGGACCATTGGTTCCCAGTTTAAGATTGGTGATATGGTGTGGTTATCATCAAAAAATATTGCTATGAAGGTGGCTTCTCCTAAGTTTAAGCCTAGATTTATTGGACCTTACAAGATTTTGGAGATTATTAATCCGGTCTCTTTTCGTTTGGCTCTTCCTGTCACATTTAAAATCCATAATGTGTTCCATAAGTCCTTGTTGAAGAGGTTTGTTGAACCAGTTATTCCTGGGGTGGCACCTCCAGACCCTGTATTGGTTGAAGGTAACATGGAATATGAGGTAGAGAAAATACTGGATTCCCGTTTGGCTAGACGGAGACTCCAGTATTTGGTTAAGTGGAAGGGTTATGGTCAGGAGGATAAATCCTGGGTTTCTGCCTCTGATATTCATGCCAAAAGATTGGTGCGTGCCTTTCATCGGGCTCACCCTGATCGCCCTGGTGGCGTGGTTGAGGGTTCGGTGACCCCTCCTCAAGGGGGAGGTACTGTTGTGAGTAGAGTTGAGCGAAACGGGTCGAAAAATTTCAAAAGTCGCCGACTTTTGGCAAAGTCGGGTTTCATGAAACGAAACCCGACCCTAGGATGGGGTCGGCCACGAGGTCGGCGACTTATGCGCCAAAGTCGCGTTTCAAAAGTTTGTTTTGCGCTCTTTTTCAGCCAATCAGGATCCACGGACACTGTGGGCAACGTGATGACATAGGCAGGGGTCACCACCATCTTTCAGAAGGGCATGCAAGTGATTGGCTTGCTTTGGTGGGCGTCACAGGGGTTATAAAAGGGCGTGCACGCCGACCGCCATCTTACTTCTGCCGATCTTAGCATAGGGAGAGGTTGCTGATTCTGTAGGGAGAGCGTTAGGCAGGGAAGAAGAAAAAAAACTGATTCTGCTGCTAGTGATTTTGCCTGTACAACACACCAGTCACTGTGTGTGCAGTGCAAGGGGAGGCTATATTGTGGTGGATCAGTGGTGTTGGTTGTTAGGCTGCCTTCTAAGGCTTCCTGACAGCTGCATTGCTGTTTACCCACTGCTCTGCAAACTGCTTTTTTAAAAGCAATCCCAATTTTTTTTTTTGTCCTGCTGAGGTACTGAGCGTGCATTTTTTCACACCATACAGCGGTGTACGCTCCTCACACAGTACCGTGTAATGGCTGTTATCACAGCCACAGTGAAGCTATCTGTGTGTCACTGTGGAAGGATAAGTGGAGGACTTGTTCCGTTCTTACAGACCTACACTCTAGGGAGATTCCTATTCTGCCCAATTCTACATACACCTTGTAGTTTGTGATACACTAGCCAATTTCTGCCTGTGACATAGCGCTCTGATATTCAGTGGGCCTCACACAATCCAAAAGTGTCCAGTGTCCACTAGTGTGTGCAGAAATTCAAAATCTCCCTTATCCTGTAGTCACTTTTTTCACACCTGTGCCATCGAGCCTGTGACATAGCGCTCTGATATTCAGTGGGCCTCACACAATCCAAAAGTGTCCAGTGTCCACTAGTGTGTGCAGAAATTTAAAATCTCCCTTATCCTGTAGTCACTTTTTTCACACCTGTGCCATCGAGCCTGTGACATAGCGCTCTGATATTCAGTGGGCCTCACACAATCCAGAAGTGTCCAGTGTCCACTAGTGTGTGCAGAAATTCAAAATCTCCGTTATCCTCTAGTGACATTTTTCACACCTGTGCCATCGAGCCTGTGACATAGCGCTCTGATATTCAGTGGGCCTCACACAATCCAAAAGTGTCCAGTGTCCACTAGTGTGTGCAGAAATTCAAAATCTCCGTTATCCTCTAGCGACATTTTTCACACCTGTGCCATCGAGCCTGTGACATAGCGCTCTGATATTCAGTGGACCTCACACAATCCAAAAGTGTCCAGTGTCCACTAGTGTGTGCAGAAATTCAAAATCTCCCTTATCCTGTAGTCACTTTTTTCACACCTGTGCCATCGAGCCTGTGACATAGCGCTCTGATATTCAGTGGGCCTCACACAATCCAAAAGTGTCCAGTGTCCACTAGTGTGTGCAGAAATTCAAAATCTCCCTTATCCTGTAGTCTCTTTTTTCACACCTGTGCCATCGAGCCTGTGACATAGCGCTCTGATATTCAGTGGGCCTCACACAATCCAAAAGTGTCCAGTGTCCACAAGTGTCTGCAGAAATTCAAAATCTCCCCTGTCCTATAGACACCTTGTACCTTGTTTTACATTACTATATAGTTTGTTGGATTTTGTCTACATTTCTACCAAAAATGAGGAAGGCTGGTGGAAGAGGCCGTGGAATTGGGCGGGGGTTGGCAGCTGGTAATGATGGTGTTGGTGGTGGATCTGATGGTAGTGGCAAAAGCAAAATAGGACCGAATGCAGGAGGTGTTGAGCCTGCGTCATCGTCTGGCTCCACAAGGCCTTGAAGGCTTAGTTTTCTAGGAGTTGGCAATCCGCTTTTAAAGCCAGAGCTTCAGGAAAAAGTTTTGTCTTACATTGCTGACTCAGCCTCCAGCTCTATCGCCTCCTCTTCTTCAGTTGTAAAAAATAAAAGCACTGAGTCGTCATTGGAGGCTCATGTTCATGAACCACACCTTTCCTTGTGTCCTTCACCCCAACCAAGATTGAAGGATGACGCAGGCCATACTACTGATTACTCCATGGAGCTGTTTTCACATACCATGCCTGGATTATCAAGTGAAATGGTGAATTACCCAGGCCAAGATGAATCTGACATGGAGTGCACTGATGCACAGCCGCTGATAGATGATTCTGCTGGTACATTCACTCAGAGCATTACATTGTCATCGCAGTGTACAGAGCCAGATTCTGACCCTGATGAGACTCAGGTGCCCCTTCCCGCACACTATACCACCATACACGGTGACACAGAGGAAGGTGCACATGACATTGAAGAGGAGGTGATGGATGACCCAGTTGTTGACCCACATTGGCATCCATTGGGGGAAGAGGGTGAGGCTTCCAATAGCTCAGATGAGGAGCATCCACAGCAGACATCGACATCGCAACAGCTGTTATCTGGCAGGCCCGGAGCACTCCAAAGACAGGTTCCAAAAATCAAAAGAGTTGCTGGACAGCTTGTCCAGAGGGTCAAAAGATCACAGCGTGCTAGGCCGCAAAATGTCTGCCAAAGTAGGAAGAGTGCAGTGTGGCACTTTTTTGAACAAAATCCTCATGATCAGGCCAAGGTTATCTGTAAGAAGTGCGCAAAGACCTTTAGCCGAGGGAAAAATCTGAAAAATTTGAATACCAGTTGCATGCTTAGACATTTAACCAGCATGCACTTGCAAGCGTGGACACAACACCAAACCTCAAGTGCCACATGTGCAACTGATCACAAAGAAGGTAGTCAGCAACGCTACATTGTTTCCCCCACTGTAAGCCCACAGGTTAGCACAGCAGTAAATGTTGAGGTGTCGTTGCAAGGCCACAGCAGTCAGGGAATCCCACTGTTATATCAACAAAATACTGAATCTAGGCCATCAGAAAGGACACCAACTCCATCACCATCATCAACCCTCTCTCAGTCCGCCCTGTCCACCGCTACTTCCACCATATGCAGCTCTCAAGTCCAGCTCACCCTCCCAGACACTATGAGTAGGTCAAGAAAGTACTCAGTCTCTCATCCGTGTACACTGGGTTTGAACGCCCACATTGCCAAACTAATCTCGTTTGAGATGATGCCCTATCGGTTGGTGGAAAGCGCAGCTTTCCGCGAACTCATGGCCTATGCAGTACCACGCTATGACCTACCCAGTCGCCACTTCTTCTCTCGCAAAGCCATCCCAGCCCTCCACCATCATGTGAAAGACCGCATTGTCCATGCACTCAAGCAGTCAGTTAGTGGAAAGGTGCACCTCACAACTGATGCATGGTCCAGTCGGCATGGCCAGGGCCGTTACGTGTCCATCACTGCGCACTGGGTTAATGTGGTAGATGCAGGGTCCACAGGGGACAGCGCTGCCTAGCCCACGATATAGGAAACAGTTGGCTGTAGGCGTTCGACCCTCCTCCTCCTCCTCCAGAAGCGAAAGCTCGTCCACAGAGCGCAGTCGTACTAGCACTCCATCTGCAGCTGCCACTGTTGCACACGAGGTGTCCCCATATCGACCAGCTAGTGGAAAGCGTCAGCAGGCTGTGTTGCAGATGATGTGTTTGGGCGACAGACACACCGCCGAGGTGCTGGCCGAGTACTTGAAGCGACAAACTGAGTCATGGCTGGGCAGTGTACATCTTGAGGCAGGCAAGGTAGTTAGTGATAACGGCCGTAATTTTGTGGCAGCCATAGCCCTTTCAAAACTCAGCCACATACCTTGCTTGGCTCACACCTTGAACCTGGTGGTGCAGTGCTTCCTCAAAAATTATCCGGAGTTAACAGCCCTGCTCCAGAAGGTGCGAAGACGGTGCGCGCACATCCGCCGGTCGCCTGTACACTCCGTTCGTATGCAGAAGCTGCAGCGATTGCTCCACCTTCCAAACCACCGCCTCATTATCGACATTGCAACAAGGTGGAACTCCACCCTGCACATGGTGGAGCAGCTGTGCAAGCAGAGGCAGGCCATAATGCATTTGTGGGAGGATACACGGCCAGGCACTTTGAGAGCAGACATGGAGTTGACAGGTGTGCAGTGGTCGAAGCTGAAAGACCTCTGTAAAGTCCTTCAGTGTTTTGAGGAATGCACACGGCTGGTAAGCGCAGACGACGCCATCCTAAGCATGAGCATCCCACTTATGCGTCTGCTCATGCAAACTTTGACGCACCTTAAGGAGCAGGCGTCTGCAGCCAATGTTGATGAGGAGGAGGAGGAGGAGGGAATCCTTGATGACATTCAGCCATTGTCTGCTCAGGGACCACTCCTGGACGAGGTGGAGGAAGAAGAGGAGGAGGAAGATGATGATGGGGATGATTACTTAGGGGAGGAGGATGCATCTCGTGGGGCAAGTGAAAATGTTGGCATGGCAAGGTCTGGTACAGGGTTTGTGCGTGACTGGAGGGATGTGGATTTGCCAGAAAGTGCTCCTCCAACCAGCACTCGCAGTGCATCATTGACACCGGGAACATTGGCCCACATGTCAGATTATGCCTTGCAGATCCTAAAAAGGGACCCCCGCATTGCCAAAATGATGAACGATGATGACTACTGGTTGGCCAGCATCCTGGAACCACGCTATAAAGGCAAATTACAAAACATCATGCCACAGGAGAACCTTGACCTAATATTGGCTAATAAACAAGCAACTCTGGTAAATCGGTTGCTTGAGGCATTCCCAGCACACAGCAGCGGTGATGGTTCTCACACGAGCCGTACGGGCCGGGGGCGGCTTGGCAGAGGTGTTCATGGTGCACACAGCAGAAGTGGCGTTGGAGACAGGGGTTTCATGACAATGTTGTGGACTGATTTTTCAAGTACCGCTCACACAACTGGTAATACTGCATCGATGGAAAGTGACAGGAGACAGCAGTTGTCAACTATGGTTACAAACTACTTTTCCTCCCATATCGATGTTCTCCCACACAGGTCATTCCCCTTTGACTATTGGGCCGCTAAACTGGACACCTGGCCTGAATTGGCACAATTATGCCTTACAGGAGCTCGCTTGCCCAGCTGCAAGTGTGCTATCGGAAAGAGTCTTCAGTGCAGCTGGATCAATCCTGACAGAAAAAAGGACCCGTCTGTCAACCCAAAATGTGGATGATCTAACCTTCATTAAAATGAACCATGCATGGGTTTCCAAGGATTTTGTCCCACCTTCCCCTGATGACACATAGGGTGACAGAAAAATGGCTTGCTTTGGTCCACCTCTTCCTGGGACTTGACCTATTTCGCCTTTTGCATCAGCTGAATGTCCAACATCAACATATGCCACTTTCTAAAACTCCCTAACTGTGCTGCCTCCCCCCCCATGGCCGGGGTCACCACCTAGCGCACGACACCGTGCGAGTGCCGTTGCCCTGGACAGGTGGGTAGGCCGACTCTTGGGCGCGGGCACTGGCACTGTAACGGTCAGGGGATGGACAAAGTCCGAGAGTGGACCCTCTGGGTCGCGGATCTGGAGCCCCTGGGTCGAGCGCGCCAGGTGATGACCGACCCCTATACAGGGATCGTTAGGGGCAACACCGCAGAGGACAGAACCGCGACAGCCGGTACCAGGAGGGGCGGCTCGGGGACACGGGGTGCTACAGGGCAAGGGCACCGGACAGGGATCCAGAGAACCAGAATATAGGAGGAAGCAGCCAGGTAGCAGCTACTAGAGGGGAAGCACAGGAGAGGGCGCGGGAGCCAAGGGGTTACAGACTAGGAGGACCCAGAAGGGAGACACCGGGACAGAATACAGAAGGGCCGAGACCCAAGGGACCAGGAGGAAGGGGCGAGGAGAAGGAAGGACAGGGCAGAGACAGCCAGGGAGAAGGAGAGGAAGCTAACATAAAGCTTTAGCAAAACAGTGGGGCCAGAACAGAGCATGGAGTATCACACAATCCTCAGGCGTCCTCTCTACAGTGAGTATGAAGAGGAGGATGAATGAACTCATGGAGATCAACATCCGACACTGCGGAGACACCATCACGTGTTTCTCAACGCAGTGATTCTAGAGCACTGCCCCCATCCCTTATGGGAAATATGTAAAACATGCAAAACAGAAGCCGCCGAGACACCATCACGTGTTTCTCAACGCAAGCAATGACCAGCCAGGTCTTTGCCCGGGAAGGAACAACCACGGGAAGGGCAGTCTCCAATGAAGGAAACCACCTATGCCAAAACATGGTATCCATCCACATACAGCTGTTTCGGGGTATTGCCCCTCATCAGTGTGGAGTAGGAAACTGGCTGGTAGGAGCAATGCCTAGTAAAAAGACTATGAAGAGGAGGATGAATGAACTCATGGAGATCAACATCCGACACTGCGGAGACACCATCACGTGTTTCTCAACGCAGTGATTCTAGAGCACTGCCCCCATCCCTTATGGGAAATATGTAAAACATGCAAAACAGAAGCCGCAGAGACACCATCACGTGTTTCTCAATGCAAGCAATGACCAGCCAGGTCTTTGCCCGGGAAGGAACAACCACGGGAAGGGCAGTCTCCAATGAAGGAAACCACCTATGCCAAAACATGGTATCCATCCACATACAGCTGTTTCGGGGTATTGCCCCTCATCAGTGTGGAGTAGGAAACTGGCTGGTAGGAGCAATGCCTAGTAAAAAGACTATGAAGAGGAGGATGAATGAACTCATGGAGATCAACATCCGACACTGCGGAGACACCATCACGTGTTTCTCAACGCAGTGATTCTAGAGCACTGCCCCCATCCCAAAGACCTGGCTGGTCATTGCTTGCGTTGAGAAACACGTGATGGTGTCTCCGCGGCTTCTGTTTTGCATGTTTTACATATTTCCCATAAGGGATGGGGGCAGTGCTCTAGAATCACTGCGTTGAGAAACACGTGATGGTGTCTCCGCAGTGTCAGATGTTGATCTCCATGAGTTCATTCATCCTCCTCTTCATAGTCTTTTTACTAGGCATTGCTCCTACCAGCCAGTTTCCTACTCCACACTGATGAGGGGCAATACCCCGAAACAGCTGTATGTGGATGGATGCCATGTTTTGGCATAGGTGGTTTCCTTCATTGGAGACTTCCCTTCCCGTGGTTGTTCCTTCCCGGGCAAAGACCTGGCTGGTCATTGCTAGCGTTGAGAAACACGTGATGGTGTCTCCGCGGCTTCTGTTTTACTCTCTACAGTGAGGACGCTTGAAATACCTTAGGGTCCGGAAGTGGGAGGTACGCCCAGCCCCCAGCGCCGCCCACCGCCGGCAGAAGAAGGAATGCTGGCGCACGCCCGCGGCCTAAGGAGAGGGCGCAGAGAAGTAACAGAGCAAGAGGCAGGGTAAGAGCGCGCGCTGTGGCGAGGACGCTGATGGGGGGTGGTGGCAGCTGGTGCTGCCGACGAGGACACGCGACCAGGCACTGCCGCGGATGCTACAGGCACAGGGTCCCTCATAGTGCAATCAAGTGTCTCTGACGGTGGTGGTGCACACCCGCCGTCAGACACACCGCCGTACTATGAGGGGCCCAGTGCCAGTACCGACGCCCACGAGTGGGCCCCCCTTGCTTGGGCAGGGCCCCAGCATTTGCAATCTTTACCTCTCCCTGCTCCTCCGCTGTGTAGTCTGGGCCGTCAAATCCATACTGTGCCTGACACCGTCTGAGCCTGCCTCCTGATGTATAGACATATTTTGAATGTGTACGCTATCCATACATGTTATCCGGGGATACGGTACCCTTTCTCACCTTTGTGCAATCACGTGCAAGCCATACTGGGCCTAACACCGTCTGAGCCTGCCTCCTGATGTATAGACATATATTTTGAATGTGTACGCTATCCATACATGTTATCCGGGGATACGGTACCCTTTCTCACCTTTGTGCAATCATGTGCAAGCCATACTGTGCCTGACACCGTCTGAGCCTGCCTCCTGATGTATAGACATATATTTTGAATGTGTACGCTATCCATACATGTTATCCGGGGATACGGTACCCTTTCTCACCTTTGTGCAATCACGTGCAAGCCATACTGGGCCTAACACCGTCTGAGCCTGCCTCCTGATGTATAGACATATATTTTGAATGTGTACGCTATCCATACATGTTATCCGGGGATACAGTACCCTTTCTCACCTTTGTGCAATCACGTGCAAGCCATACTGGGCCTAACACCGTCTGAGCCTGCCTCCTGATGTATAGACATATATTTTGAATGTGTACGCTATCCATACATGTTACCCGGGGATACGGTATCCTTTCTCACCTTTGTGCAATCACGTGCAAGCCATACTGGGCGTGAGAACGGCTGGCGAGCTGTTAAGCAAGCTACGGCACCTGTGGTTTGCACACGTAAGTTTTTCATTTTTTCAGGAATGACGGTTAGGCCTAATTCCGGAACTGCGGTTGACCTGCACTTACTGGGAAATCATCGTTCGCGGGTAATAATTGTAATCAGTGATCCCCATCACTAACGTTGTTCAGCGGGTTATCTGCACCTGTAAGCGACAAACGCTGGCCTTTTCAGTGTAGCGCATATGCAGCCACGGACATGTAAGGGCATGACACACCAGTTATTGGCCAATCTCATGTGCCAGAGCCTCACGTGTCCCTCTAGTAAGCCGGACTCGGACCGCGGGGCATGACGGAGTCTTGTTCGTTAACGGAATTAAGCTTGCAATGTGTGCATCTGTTCTGTAGCTGGCATGGTTGAGGTTTCCCAGGTGGAGTCCAATTTAAACGTAGGCTCCACTCCTGGTGGTGCCCTTCTGGACATTCCTTTAAGGTTCAGCTTTGCAACCATACTGCCCACGTAAAACAAACACTTTGCCTTCATGAACGCTGTTTGGAGAGTCATGACTCGTGGGAATAACGCCGCCCAATCAGTTAACCTGCTAGAGAGATCCTTCGTTGCTCCCAAGCATGACATCACACTCCCTAGGAGGAAGGTAATGCCACTGTGGCGACCGTACTCCTGGGGGCGACACAAGTGCACTGATGCCCAGCCACTGCTCGATGAATCTGCTGGTACATTGACCCAGACCACTACATTCCCCTCGCACGCTACATGGCCTGAATCTGACCCTGATGAAACTCAGGTTACCCTTCTCATATACAGTTCCATCTTACACGGTGACAAAGAGGAAGCTGCAGATGAAAGTGCAGGTTCGGCCCACCCGCCATCAGACACACCACCGTACTATCAGGGGCCCTGTGCCAGTGCCGTCGCCAACGAGTGGGCCCCCCCTACTTGCTCAGGATCACAGCACTTGCAAGGTTGAAATACTGTGCAGCGAGATGGAAGATGGGGAGTCCAGACTAGTACAGGGATTCCCTAGCGAGGAGACTTATTTGATTGTTTTCAATGTTGGGACAGCAATTTTTAGGGAGCACTATACTCTGGAGAATGATAGATGGGGCCCACCATACACTGGAACATTCCAAAGGTGGACATCAGACACTGGAGCAGCATTTACAGGGCCCATTATACACTAGAGCATTAGAAATGGGGCCCATTATGTTTGGAGCATTATTTGGGCCCATAAGACAGTGGAGCTTCATCCATGGGGACCAACATATACTGTAGCATTATGTGGAGCTCATCATATACTGTTTCAAACATTATATGGGACCAATGATTCTGTATGGAGAAATAGATGGGCCTCGTCATGAGATGTAAAAAGTGAAGTATTTTTCATTGTACTATACCGCTATTTCTCTGCCGTATCGGAGCATGATAAGTTGTGGTATGTGTTAAAGGGGCGCTCTTTCGCCCAGGGCACATGAAAACCTGGAGCCAGCCCTACCCCCCCACAACTTTAGCCAAATAACCCCCATTTTTCAGTGCGTAACTTGTATTATGAAGATAATTAAGGTTGACAAGCTTAAGTAAGAAGAATTGATGCTTTTGGCATTCAAATGAGCACTGTAGGTGTCTTTCCTGTCCTCCTCTCACTGCCGACTTTTATTCCCCATCGACTTACATTGGGTTTCGTGTTTCGGGACGACCCCGACTTTTCCCTATAATCGGCCGATCTTGCTCGACCCGACTTTTGGAAAAGTCGGGTTTCACGAAACGAAATTCGACCCTAAAAAACCAAAAGTCGCTCAACTCTAGTTGTGAGTTCATTTTCCCCTTCGCCACTGAGGTCTGGTGAACTCCCTATTCTGGTAAAGGAAGGTAATGAGCCTGATTATCATGCACCAGAGCCTAATGAGGATGACTGGCTGAGTGGAGTCACGGACTGGATATAAGGCTGCCGACGCCCTTCTGCCCTGCGGGTGATTTCTCTGTGGACTTCTAGGACACCAGTCTGATTCCTGCTCCTCTAAAGCTAAGTTTTTTGCTTTGCCTGTTAGCATTTGTGTTTTGTTTTCCTTGCTTTTCTGGATTCTGCCATTCCCTGCTGGGGTGAGCTGAATCTCCTTTTGCCTGTTGCTCAGTCTTCAGAATATTCCTGAGTACTGACATAGCTTTTTTGAAGCCTAGCGTCTTCAGGGCCTTTTTCACTGTCAGTCTGTTGGCTCTTATTTTCATAGGGTTTTTCACGGATTGCAGACAGCAGCCTTCCTGTCCTTTTCTATCTAGTTAGCTTGGGCCCCGTCTTTGCTCAGTCTATCTTTCTGTCTGTGTTAGTGTTTTCATCTTGCTTCACCGTTATTATATGTTGTGGGCTGCCTATTGCTTTGGGGTCTGCTCTGGGGCAGTTTAGATTTCCCTTTTCTTTCTTTAGGCCTATTTAATTCTCCAGCTGTGATCGAGGGGTCTAGGACATCGTAGGAACCCCCCACGGCTACTGCTAATTGTGTTGATAGGTTCAGGGGTCTGCAATCCGATAGCGGCCAACTTCTCTGGTTTTCTGGACTTAGCTAGCATTTCTGTTTTTGTCTCTTACGGTGACTCAATCATAACAAAACCCCCAGGTAAATTGTTTGTACCCAAACAATTCCCTCTCACACTCCTTCAAGAATTTCATGACTGTGTTAAGTGCACACCCTCGTATTGTAGCTACTCGGGGGGCAGTAGCTAGGGGTTTTTGGTGTCCCTCTGTGGGTACTGATATAAAAAGGTTTGTAAATACTTGTGGGGTGTGCGCGCGCTCTAAAAGCTCTCAGGTCCGGCCAGCCGGGGAATTGGTGCCTTTGCCAATTTCGGATAAACCATGGACACACTTTATCACTAATCTTCCATCTTCCAAGGGCAACTCAGTGGTATGGATAGTGGTTGATAGATTTTCTAAGCAAGCCCACTTTGTGCCATTACCTGCGTTACCACCTGCTGAAACCTTGGCCCGCTTGTTACAGCACATTGATCGATAGCATGGAGTGCCCGTGAACATGGTGTTGGACAGGGGTGTGCAATTTGTGGCCAGGTTTTGGAGAGCGTTTTGTATGAAGTTGGGGGTCACGTTGTCATTCTCCTCTGCCTAACACCCGGAATCCAATGGACAGACTGAATGCACCAGTCCAACCAGTCGTTGGAGCAGATTCTGAGATGCCTGGCCTCCTCCAGACAGGAAGTCTGGTATGAGGTATTGCCCATGGCAGAATTTGCATTCAACTGTCGTATTAATCAGTCTACCGGAAAGTCTCCCTTTCTGGTCAATTATGGGTTTGTTCCGCAGTTTGGGGTATTTTCCCGTATGGATTCGGATTGCCCTGGTGCCGAGAGGATGGTACAACAGTTAAAAACCCTCTGGAGGGAGGTGCAGGGGAACATCTCCAAAGCCCAGAAGAAGTACAAACATTTTGCGGACAGGAGGAGGGGGTTGGGTACTGCGTTGACAGTGGGGGAAAAAGTCTGGTTGTCCACCCATAACATCAAACTTAAAATACCCTCTATGAAGTTGGGCCCAAAATTTATTGGCCCATACAAGATTGTAGAGGTGATCAACCCGGTGGCATACAGATTACAGTTGCCCACCTCCTTCAAAATATCTAACGTCTTCCACAGGTCCCTAGTAAAACCTGTGGGGACAGTTAGAGAAGATCACTCATCTGTGGCTCCACCAGTGTTGGTAGAAGGTCAACTGGAGTACGAGGTAGGGCGCATCATTGATTCACGGTGGGTGCGCCGGAGACTTCAGTAGCTTATCCATTGGAATGGATCTTCTGTTGAGGATCGGTCATGGGTTCCGGCCAGTTCGGTGCACGCTGATCGACTGGTGCGGGCTTTTCATGCCAGATACCCTGAGAAACCTGGGTGTCCAGTGGCCCCCCAATAAGAGGGGGTACTGTCATGGTTAGGACATGGTTAATGTCCTGTTCTCACAGGGTTAACTTTTGTCGGCCTCTCTTTGGATCTTGGAGGGGTATTTATACTCACTCCAGACTAGGATTCCCTGTCAACTATACTGTTTTTCTGGCTGTGTGTCTGACCCCCCTGGTGTGCGTGTATACTGCATTGCTTGTTTGATTCCCGTGTATGACCCGGTCTGTCCCCTCACTCTGTACTCCGTCTCTCGTTTTGGTACTATTGTCTTCTCCGGTTCTGACCTCCTGGCTTGGCTATTGTTACTCCGTTACAGTTTGTCCCTATTGTACCGTCCATTGCCCGTTCCGATTTTCTGATCTATTGCTACGTCCTGACTATTCACTCTGTCTAACCCTTTGGTACTGTCCTGCTATCTCGTGCTTTGACCCGGCTTTATCTGGTTTACGGCCCTGTCTATGCCCCTTGGTAACTTGTCCCATAGTTACCTTTCTAGGAGTTTCCCTGCAGCTCCTAGCTCTGTGGAGCTTAGGTCACGCCCCCAGCAGTCACATGCTTCAGGTCCTGATAGTCTGAAGCATGCATCGTCACCACTGCTGCCCCGCTCCACAGGTATCTTTGAGCACTCTTTTTGTACTCAGGACACGCGCACTGGCTCAGTGAGCAAGTGCAGTGTTCCTGACAGTAATAACACTGGAATGGACCCCACTTATTCTGAGATTTTTTTTGCAACATATTGTACTTCATGATAGTGGTAACATTTCTTCTATATAACTTACGTTTATTTGTGAAAAAATGGAAATTTAGAAAAATTTAGAAAATTTAGCAATTTTCAAAATTTTAATTCTTATGCCCTTAAGCTAGAGAGATATATCACACACCATCTCTATATATAAATCTGAATGTGTGTATCACCAACCAATCACAAAGCAGCAGAGTGGGACACCAACCAAAAACGAAGCAGCAGAGTGGGACGCGGTTAGAGAGCCGGGCTGAGGACAGATACAGCAGGACAGTGCATTGAGAGCTGGGCTGTGTGGAAGACAGTCTTCAGGACAGGGGCAGAATAGTGCCGGCCCCCTGCCAGCCCTATCCCAGCTTAGTCGGCGCTCCCCGTCGCTAACTGTGCTATCCCTCCTCTCCACTGCAGCTTCCCGGCCTAAATTTAGTCCCCGGCTTCTACTGCGGCCTACTACAGTGCTAGGCCACGCCCCTGCAGGCTGCCCAATCACATGAGCTGCAGCTCTGCACTAGCTCCACCCACTCCGGCCGAACGAACAATCTACGCACCTCACTCTCCTGGTCCCAGCGTCACCGCGTGTGGTGCATGGAGAGCGGGGCTGTGGAGGAAGGAAGACAGTGGGGCTGTAGAGCAGGGGTCTCAAACATGCAGCCCCTGAGGCAGGCATCTGTGGCCTGCGGTGCACCACATGTCTCACTCCCTGAGGCAGGGGGAAGGCACGCATTCAGGAGCAGCGATGGCATTGGCTGTTCTGTGTGCACACACTGCACAGGACCTGTGATGAGGTCACAGGAGGGGGAGGAGTCAGAGTCACTTGATCAGGGGCCTCAGTGTGTGCAGGATGGATGCTGCTGTCTGTGTGCTGGTTGTCATGGTACTGGATGAAGGTAAGTTTATGCGTGGGGTCAGGAGGGGTTTACAGGGTGGATGGAGCAGAGCGTGAAAACCTCAAAAAGAGGAAAAAATCCTCCAAAAAATTCAGATACAAACCAGACAGGCCCAAATGCATCTGCACTAATCCAGGGTGCAGCGGACCCAAGTAAAATGTCAGCTGCACAGATGCATAAATACCAAATGAAACAGCCAGCCTACAATCAGGGATTGGCCGTGTTGGTACACCAGTGCAGAAAAAATAATTTGCATGTGGCAGTGTTCACACAGGGAATGCAGGGCTTCTGGCTCACAACCTCTTAGTAGCACCATATAGGGGGGCTGCCCAGTGCCAACTAGAATGCATCCCGTGTGAACAGAGGCCACAAGTTTGCTGAACCATTTGGGCCCAACTGCACCCTGGAAAAAATATAAAAAGTGCACAAAAAACATATCAATATATGTAAGGTATTAGTTGATATTAAGGCCTTAATACGGAAGCTGGCAAATTGCGTCAAAGTTCCTTACACTTGTCAGTCCCTACTCTAGCATGAAAACCTCAAAAAGAGGAAAAAAAATCCTCCAAAAAATTCAGTTACAAACCAGACAGGCCCAAATGCATCTGCACTAATCCAGGGTGCAGCAGACCCAAGTAAAATGGCAGCTGCACAGGTGCAATAATACCAAATGAAACAGCCAGCCTACAATCAGGGATTGGCCGTTTGGCACACCAGTGCAGAAAAAATAATCTGCATGTGGCAGTGTTCACACAGGGAATGCAGGGCTTCTGGTTCACAACCTCTTAGTAACACCATATAGTGGGGCTGCCCAGTGCCAACTAGAATGCATCCCGTGTGAACAGAGGCCACAACTTTTTACCTGGATGGAGAAGAGCCCTGTGTGTTCGAGGTGTATGGAATGGAGCCCTGTGTGTACGAGGTGTATGGAGCGCAGCCCTGTGTGTTTGAGGTGTACGGAGCAGAGCCCTGTGTGTTCGAGGTGTACGGAGCAGAGCCCTGTGTGTATGAGGTGTACGGAGCGGAGCCCTGTGTGTACGAGGTGTACGGAGCAGAGCCCTGTGTGTACGAGGTGTACGGAGCGGAGCCCTGTGTGTACGAGGTGTATGGAGCGGAGCCCTGTGTGTACGAGGTGTACGGAGCGGAGCCCTGTGTGTACGAGGTGTATGGAGCAGAGCCCTGTGTGTATGAGGTGTATGGAGCAGAGCCCTGTGTGTATGAGGTGTATGGAGCAGAGCCCTGTGTGTATGAGGTGTATGGAGCAGAGCCCTGTGTGTATGAGGTGTATGGAGCAGAGCCCTGTGTGTATGAGGTGTATGGAGCAGAGCCCTGTGTGTATGAGGTGTATGGAGCAGAGCCCTGTGTGTATGAGGTGTATGGAGCAGAGCCCTGTGTGTATGAGGTGTATGGAGCAGAGCCCTGTGTGTATGAGGTGTATGGAGCAGAGCCCTGTGTGTATGAGGTGTATGGAGCAGAGCCCTGTGTGTATGAGGTGTATGGAGCAGAGCCCTGTGTGTATGAGGTGTATGGAGCAGAGCCCTGTGTGTATGAGGTGTATGGAGCAGAGCCCTGTGTGTATGAGGTGTATGGAGCAGAGCCCTGTGTGTATGAGGTGTATGGAGCAGAGCCCTGTGTGTATGAGGTGTATGGAGCAGAGCCCTGTGTGTATGAGGTGTATGGAGCAGAGCCCTGTGTGTATGAGGTGTATGGAGCAGAGCCCTGTGTGTACGAGGTGTACGGAGCAGAGCCCTGTGTGTACGAGGTGTACGGAGCAGAGCCCTGTGTGTACGAGGTGTACGGAGCAGAGCCCTGTGTGTACGAGGTGTACGGAGCAGAGCCCTGTGTGTATGAGGTGTACGGAGCAGAGCCCTGTGTGTATGAGGTGTACGGAGCAGAGCCCTGTGTGTATGAGGTGTACGGAGCAGAGCCCTGTGTGTATGAGGTGTACGGAGCAGAGCCCTGTGTGTACGAGGTGTACGGAGCAGAGCCCTGTGTGTACGAGGTGTATGGAGCAGAGCCCTGTGTGTACGAGGTGTATGGAGCAGAGCCCTGTGTGTACGAGGTGTATGGAGCGGAGCCCTGTGTGTACGAGGTGTATGGAGCGGAGCCCTGTGTGTACGAGGTGTACGGAGCGGAGCCCTGTGTGTACGAGGTGTACGGAGCGGAGCCCTGTGTGTACGAGGTGTATGGAGCGGAGCCGTGTGTGTACGTGGTGTACGGACCCCTGTGTTTATGAGGTGTATGGAGCAGAGCCCTGTGTGTTCGAGGTGTTCGGAGCGGAGCCCTGTGTGTACGAGGTGTACGGAGCAGAGCCCTGTGTGTACGAGGTGTACGGAGCAGAGCCCTGTGTGTACGAGGTGTACGGAGCAGAGCCCTGTGTGTACGAGGTGTACGGAGCAGAGCCCTGTGTGTATGAGGTGTACGGAGCAGAGCCCTGTGTGTATGAGGTGTACGGAGCAGAGCCCTGTGTGTATGAGGTGTACGGAGCAGAGCCCTGTGTGTATGAGGTGTACGGAGCAGAGCCCTGTGTGTATGAGGTGTACGGAGCAGAGCCCTGTGTGTACGAGGTGTACGGAGCAGAGCCCTGTGTGTACGAGGTGTATGGAGCAGAGCCCTGTGTGTACGAGGTGTATGGAGCAGAGCCCTGTGTGTACGAGGTGTATGGAGCAGAGCCCTGTGTGTACGAGGTGTATGGAGCGGAGCCCTGTGTGTACGAGGTGTATGGAGCGGAGCCCTGTGTGTACGAGGTGTACGGAGCGGAGCCCTGTGTGTACGAGGTGTATGGAGCGGAGCCGTGTGTGTACGTGGTGTACGGACCCCTGTGTTTATGAGGTGTATGGAGCAGAGCCCTGTGTGTTCGAGGTGTTCGGAGCGGAGCCCTGTGTGTACGAGGTGTACGGAGCAGAGCCCTGTGTGTACGAGGTGTACGGAGCAGAGCCCTGTGTGTACGAGGTGTACGGAGCAGAGCCCTGTGTGTATGAGGTGTACGGAGCAGAGCCCTGTGTGTATGAGGTGTACGGAGCAGAGCCCTGTGTGTACGAGGTGTACGGAGCAGAGCCCTGTGTGTACGAGGTGTATGGAGCAGAGCCCTGTGTGTACGAGGTGTATGGAGCAGAGCCCTGTGTGTACGAGGTGTATGGAGCAGAGCCCTGTGTGTACGAGGTGTATGGAGCGGAGCCCTGTGTGTACGAGGTGTATGGAGCGGAGCCCTGTGTGTACGAGGTGTACGGAGCGGAGCCCTGTGTGTACGAGGTGTATGGAGCGGAGCCGTGTGTGTACGTGGTGTACGGACCCCTGTGTTTATGAGGTGTATGGAGCAGAGCCCTGTGTGTTCGAGGTGTTCGGAGCGGAGCCCTGTGTGTACGAGGTGTACGGAGCGGAGCCCTGTGTGTACGAGGTGTATGGAGCGGAGCCGCGCTTGTACGGGGTGTATTATGTTTGAAAGGAATGTGGCCCCCAGCTCAAATTTATTTTTATTTGTGGCCCATTTACCCTGCCGAGTTTGAGACCCCTGCTGTAGAGGGAGAGAGCGGGAGAGCAGGGCTGTGAAGGAAGAGAATGGGGCTGTGCAGGGAGAGAGCGGGAGAGCAAGGCTGTGCACGAAGAGTCCGGGGCTGTGGAAGAAGAGAGCAGGGCTGTGGAGGGACACTGGGACATGGATGTAGAGCGCGGCTGCGGAGGGATAGAATGGGACAGCGGGTGGAGAGCGGGGATGTTAAGGTAAGACAGCGGGACCCACAGTTAGGTACTATGCCCGGGCAACGCCGGGCTCTTCAGCTAGTAATTAATAAATTACATTCCCCACAAGTCTACTTCACATCAGCATAATTTTTGAAGCAAATTTTTTGTTAGGAAGTTATAAGTCTTAAAAGTTGACCAATGATTTCTTATTTTTCCAACAAAATTTTTTTTTTACTTTTTTATTTAGTCCCATTATGGGATTTTCACTTTCTGCAGTCTGATCCCAGTTATAAAGTATAGCAATGCAGGAGAATTGCTATACCTTATAGCCTGTCAGCCCTGCAGACACAAGTTAGCTAGGTCATGTACTGCACATGATCTAACTAACTTCCTAGTGCCTGGTGACCCGGGTCACCATGGCAACGATCGGGACCTTGAGAGTTGCGGGGTCTCCGATCTAAGGGCAGAGGGGCTTTCTTCCCTCTGCCTGCTCCCGAAATGCTGCAAGTTCGATAGCATCATTTAGGGGTTTAAAATGGGAGCCGCTTCTGGCACTGAGAGCCGGGTGTCAGCTGTCAAAATCAGCTGACAGCCGGTTGTGATCGAGCATGAACAACGCTATTAGACTATGTGCCCACGTTGCTTTTTTGAAGCAGAATATTCCTGAGTGGAAATGCACACCCTCTTCCCGGGAAAACGCATGCGCTTTATGAAGCGCTTTTTCCTAAGCGTTTTTGCAATACAATTGTATGTTTGTGGAAACGCACGCGTTTCCGTAAAATTAATGAACATGCTGCGTTTTTTCTGCTAAGCGTTTCCGCAGTGGAAAAAAAACGCACCATTAGCACAACATGTGTGGATTCAATTATGATTACATGGGATGCTTTTCTTAAGCGTTTCCACGGCAGAAATGCGCGTCTAAAAGCGCTGCGGAAACGCTTAAAAAAAGCAACGTGGGCACACAGCCTTAAGTGCAAAATCACCTGGACATCTTCATCTGTCCAATGTCGGCAAGTACCAGGTAACCTGGATATATGATAGGTCCAAGCCAGTGGGAAAGGGGTTGATGGACTCAGACAGAGGGTAGGAATAGTCTAATGGCTCGATGTTCTAAAGCATAGAAATGTTCAAGAAGGATGGGAGATTTTTCTAAATGAAATTCTCACTGCATAATCTGTAACAATGCCAAAAAGAAGGAAGAAATGGAAGCATTTAAAGAGATCAGGGTGGATGCACACAGAACTTAATCACTTGTTTAAAAGGAAAAAAAAGTATATTAAATTGAAAGAGGGGGCATATCTAAAGAAGAATATAATGCTGTTTGCAGGCAATGCAGGGCAAGTTTTCGAAGAGCTAAAACCAGTAATGAAGAGATGCTTGGAAGGGAGACCAAAAGCAGTAAAAATGATTTTTGAGGTATGTGAAAGCAAAAAAAAGTCAAAGATGCTATAGGATTGTTACAGGAAGAAAAGGGTGAAGTGGTCAAAAATGATGTTGAGAAGGTCAAACTGTAACGGGTCAGTAGTGGGAAAACAGGGGACGAGGAACCTGGGCCTCTGAACTGCCCCTCAGGCTAAGGGGGTGCCCTGACTTTCCTTAACTTGGGGGTATACTTGATGGTAGTGAGGCCCAAGTCACCGACCTATTCCTATCTCCTGTTTAGCCCTGAGCTAAACCCCTTCCCCCCTCCCTAGGAGGTGAGACAAGTAAAAAAGTGAACTGCACCAAAAACCAAAGGAAAGATAAGACAGACACCTTGGGGTTAATCAACTAAAAAACAAAACTTAGCTTTCTCTGCTGCCAATGCTCCGAGCAGCAGAGTAAGGCTCCAGAACTCAGCTTTTCAGCAGAACCACAACTGTTCCTGATAAGCTGAACCACCACTGCACTTGGTAGCTCCAGTCTTCACCACGGTATCAAAAGGAAGTATATCACCAACACCAGCTGAATGCCTCAAGTGACCTTTTATAGGAAGGTGGGAGTGGTCACCATCAGCAGACTCAGACTAACCAAACATGTAGTAACACCAGCGGCCACCAGGGGCAAAAACTAATATTAATCCCCGATGGCCTGAAAGGAAAAAAGTTTATACAAGAGAATCCAGAATCTGACACAGATCCAAAAAATGGATTGTGACACAACTTTTAAATTCATATATTGCATCTGTGTTCTCTAAGAAAACAATTGTAACATCAACTGATCTTCACTGTGTCATCAAAGGAATAAAATAATCTACACTATCTATAAACAGAGAGATGGTGAGGGAACACTTAGCTACTGAAAATAAATTTAAATCTCCTGGTCCAGAAGAATTATATCCTAGGGTACTGAAAGAGTTAGCAGAGAAAATTGCAGAACCACTAAGCAGAATTTTTGAAAAATCGTGGAGAACAGGAGAAGTCCCAGCAGATTGTAGAAAGGCAAATATTGTCCCTATCTTCAAAAAAGGAAAGAAGATGGAGCCAGGAAATTACAGGCTAGTGAGCCTTACTTCTATACCAGGAAAGATCTTTGAACAAATTATTAAACAGCATATACTTGTGTATAAGCCGACCCCCCTAATTTTGTCACAAAAAGATCGGGAAAACTTATTGACTCGCGTATAAGCCGAGGGTGCACAGTGAGTGGCCCCAGATAATGCTGCAGTGTGTGGCCCCAGTTATACTGCACAGTGTGTGGCCCCAGTTATACTGCACAGTGAGTGGCCCCAGTTATGCTGCACAGTGAGTGGCCCCAGATAATAAGGACAGTGAGTGGCCCCAGTTATCTGCACAGTAAGTAGCCCCAGATAATGCTGCACAGTGTGTAGCCCCAATTATGATGCACAGTGAGTGGCCCCAGGTATCTGCACAGTGAGTGGCCCCAGCTTTGATGCACAGTGAGTGGCCTTAGTTATCTGCACAGTGAGTGGCCCCAGTTATCTGCACAGTGAGTGGCCCCATCATATTGCTACTGCTGCTGCCGCTGCCTCCATTACAAAAAAAACTGTATACTCACCTATGTCGCTGCCCCCTGCTCATCAGCGTTGCGGGCTCTGCAGTGACTGTGCGGGCAGAGGGCACGATTGCGCCCTCTGACCTGAATGTCACTGCAGAGGACGCAAGACAGCAGAGCGCAGGGACAGGTGAATATGCCTCCCCCCGTTCATACTCACCCTTCTCTGCAGCTCCCCTGCTTGTTCCATGTTGTCGGTGCTGCGCTCTTCCTGCTTCAGTGGTCACGTGGTACCGCTCATTAAATATGCGCATATTTAATGAGGGGGTACCATTTGGCCACTGAAGCAGGAAGAGAGCAGCGCCGACAATATGGAACAAGCAGGGGAGCTGCAGAGAAGGGTGAGTATGATCTGACACCGCCGCTCCCCCTCCACTGCCGATCCCCCCGGTATATGACTCATGTATAAGCCGAGAGGGGGACTTTCAGCCAAAAAAAATGGGCTAAAAATCTCGGCTTATACACGAGTATATACGGTATGTAAGCACTTGGATAAGAATACAATAATTAACCAGATCCAGCATGGGTTTGTAGCAAACAAGTCATGCCAGACTAATCTAATTTCCTTCTATGATAGAATCACTGACTGGGTGGATCAGGGAATGCGGCAAATATAGCAAAGCATTTGATAAAGTATCTCATACTATCCTTATTAAAAAAAAATGACCAAGTATGGAATTGACAAGACTAC
Source organism: Dendrobates tinctorius (assembly GCF_039654945.1). Lineage (NCBI taxonomy): Eukaryota > Metazoa > Chordata > Amphibia > Anura > Dendrobatidae > Dendrobates > Dendrobates tinctorius. The sequence goes on from NW_027361674.1 coordinate 4,813,426, forward strand.
AGTTAGGTGGATTCATAAGTAACTCAGTGATCGTACTCAAAGAGTAGTAACAAATGGTTGTACATCCAATTGGAAGAGTGTTTCAAGTAGGGTACCACAAGGCCCTGTTCTGGCATCAGTGTTGTTCAACATTTTTATAAATGATCTAGATAAGGTGAAGGTAAACTGATCAAATTTGCCAACGATGCAAAACTAGGAGGGATAGCTAATACTAGAGAAGACAGAGGAAGGATTCAGAAGGATCTAGTTAAGCTTGAACAATGGGCAGTGACTAATAGAATGGTATTTAACAGGGAGAAATGCAAGATTTTACATTTGGGCAAGACAAACAAAAATTACATTTACAGAATGGGAAGAATAGAACTAAGCATCATCACATGTGAAAAAGTCTTGGATATACTAATAGATCACACATGAGTCAACAGTGTGCTGCAGCAGCAAAAAAGGTAAACACAGTTCTAGGAGAAGCATAGAGTCTAAGTGAAGTAATGATGCCCCTCTACTCCTCCTTGGTCATGCCTCATCTGGAATACTGTGTCAAATTCTGGGCACTACATTTTAAAAAAGACATTGAAAAACTGGAACAAGTTCAGAGAAGAGCTACCAGTATGGTGAGCAGACTGCAAAGTATGTCCTTTGAGGATAGATAGATTAGATATTAGAAAAATCTCTTTGAAGGTAAGAGTGATCAATGAATGAAACAGGCTGCTACGAAAGAGGGTGATGAGATCTCCTTCAACGGAAGTCTTCAAATAGAGGCTGGACAGACATCGGTTTGAGATGGTTTAGTGAATACTGCATTGAGCAGGGGATTGGACACGATGACCCTGGAGGTCCCTTCCAACTCGAATATTCTTTGATTCTATGACTCTATAGATGCTGTGTTATGTTACTTTTGCACCAAACTATGCACATTGCTTTATGCTGGAATGGGAATGTCAGCAGCACAATCGTCGCCTCCACTATCACAATCAGCCATGCTGAACACTCGCACACAACAGTACTGCCCTCCACAGAGATTGACTTACTGCAGGAAGGAGACGATAGCCGCTGTTTCTCGCAACGTACCTATCTTTTCACCCTGCAATATTGTTTTAATATGTTGGCTATAAAGGTAATACCTAATGCATGGTGGCTCAGTGGTTAGCACTGTAGTCTTGCAGCGTTGGGGTCCTGGGTTCAAATCCCACCAAGGACAATATCTGCAAGGAGTTTGTATGTTCTCCCTGTGTTTGTGTGGGTTTCCTCTGGATACTCTGGTTTCCTCCCTCATTCCAAAGACATACTGATTAGGAATTTAGGTAGTGAGCCCCATCAGGGACAGAGATGATGATGTGTGCAAACTGTAAAGCGCTGTGGAATATGTTGGTGCTGTATAAAAATAAAGATTATTATTATTATTTATTAACGCAGCACAATACGAATAAACTGAAATATGTATGGCAGCCTCACGGTTAATTCCATTCGCTATGTCCACTACCTGATCCGAGCTTGGCAGCTTGCATGGACAGATCTACTCATTTTCATTTTATGAGCACCATTTGCATTTATAACCTTTCCTGCTGTTGCTGAATCCGCCCCTCTCACTTTTCCAGAATCTATGGTTGTACAGGGTGCAGTTAGGAAGCGGCAGTCTTCTGATATATATTGATTGTATCACTAATTGCATCCTAGATTTGCACTTGTTGTATCAGACCCATTATATAGACTATTTTTCCAAGCATAAAACACTACAAAAGGTGATATTAGGATTTTTGGTTTTATACAAGGTATGGTCCTATAAAAGTAATGTATTACGGTATATATCAAATGCTCTTCAGAAATCCTGAGTATAAAGTAAATGCATTACAGCTCCTAGTAATGGGAATACTTCTGTTTTCACATTATTAAAAGCAAAAAAGGAATAATGTTTAATATTTTTATTTTTAATAGGGTCTATTTTGAAGGGTCTCAAAAGTAAGCTGCTCTCAGTGGGAAAAACAAGATGATCTTCTCTACAGTAGTTATGATGCCTTTAAATGGCTAACAAAAATAATGCTACAAAGCAAGCTTTTTAGATTTCTACCTCAGGCATGGTATTACTATGCCTGAGGAAGAGACCTAAGAAGTCTCGAAAGCTTGCTTTGTAGCATCATTTATTTTAATTTTGGTTAGCCATGAAAAGCTATCATAACTACAAGATTATCTTGCCTTTCCCACTGAGAGCAATAATTTTTCAACTGGCTAACACCGTACCAAAAATAAGCTGAGCACAGGTCTTATTATTGCTAGGGCTCCCAGCAATCAGCAGAGAAACATAAAGAAGTGTGTAAATTACCTGCAGTGCCTCCACAGGGGAAAGAAAGCATTACATATTACCAATTATAATGTAATGCTTGAAATGCTGGTTCCTTCAGAAATGAAGATGCTCTCTATCCTGACTATTAAGTGATGGCTGAACTCCTATTAATTTAAAAACTCAAAGAGTAGCATCTGATACCTGGTATCTCCTACAACCTTCCTACCCAGAAGGTGGATACATTCCAATCATGTTCCTACACTACATTCCTTCCTATTATATATCATATTTAATTTTATAACAGCTTTATCTCTTCTGGGAAAGTTTGTTACAAGATTTTGGAGGTTTCTATGGGAACTTTGTCCCTTCATCCAGGAGAACCTTTGTGAAGTCAGACACCGATGTTGGAGGAGAGGCCGGGCTCACAATCTTTGTCCTGGGGTCATGGGGAACAGAAATGGGTCTTTCTGAAACTGTTCCCACAAAGCTGGAAGCTACAACTATCCAAAATGTCTTATGCTGAAGCATTAAGATTTTCACTCACTGGAATAAGGAGTCGAGGCCGTGTGATGTTTGGTATTGTACTTGGTGATGGGAGCCGAGGCCGTGTGATGTTTGGTATTGTACTTGGTGATGGGAGCCGAGGCCGTGTGATGTTTGGTATTGTACTTGGTGATGGGAGCCGAGGCCGTGTGATGTTTGGTATTGTACTTGGTGATGGGAGCCGAGGCAGTGTGCTGTTTGGTATTGTACTTGGTGATGGGAGCCGAGGTCGTTGGTATTGTACTTGGTGATGGGAGCCGAGGCCGTGTGATGTTTGGTATTGTACTTGGTGATGGGAGTCGAGGCTGTGTGATGTTTGGTATTGTACTTGGTCATGTAAGGCTTACATGTTGCATGGCAATCAATAACCTGAAGCTTTCAGTATATAGCTTTTGTCAGAGTAGATTTGGAGTCTGTGTTTATTAAATCAGTAGTGTATTGGTGTATTCTATGCTCTTCCCATGACAAAAATGATATTATTAATAGTAGTAATATTAAAGTAACTAAGCTGTCATCATGTTTTTTTTCATATTTTGCAGACACTTTCATTTTCTACAGATCGGTGGGGTTCGGGGTCCTGAGACCCAAAATTGATCTCTGAATAGACCCCTGAGAAGTACGCCACTCAGGAGACAAGAGTGTACAGTATGGATTCAAAGGAAAGCAAAGGCTATGAAACCAATTATTTCTTCTTATCAATCCGTACTCTGCTTGTGTGCTCGCTCAGGTAGGAGCTGCACATTCCTGTCTCCTTATTCGATCGATGTAGGTCTCAGGACCTCAAACTCTCACCGATTTGCAGAAAATTAAAGTGCCTCTGCAAAATAAGAAAAAAACATGCAATAAGCCCATTATTATTAGTATGATTAGTTAATATTATTTTTAAGGTATAGCTAAAAATATAATCAGCAAAACCATAATAAAAAGCAAACAAAACATAACGTAGAACAGTACACAGTAGTAGATTACATTTCCATTATACTTCTCATCAAGTTGAATGCACTTGGGAAAAATGAGGAGCTTTGTTTATCATTTTGCCATCTCAGCGGACCACCCATGAAGCCCAATTAATATTATTTCTAAATGATAAACTAGACTCGCATTGAAGCACTGTCAGGAACGTTTAACCTAAATGTCCTATACCGGCTAAATAATTTGAAACATTTTCCATTCCATTAAGCAAGCTGATAGTAATGGCTTTATTATCCCGTACCTTATAAATGTCTCATGGGATGTTGTACAAATTTATATCACTCACTTAGGTTTTATGTTTTTTATTTTCGGATTATGTTTTATTTTTTTTTTAATTTCTTATTATGCGAACCTTCTGATTTCTATATAGTGTCAACTTCTATTTATTAGCAATAAGGCAGAGGCGACTAGAAATTGTAGATGAGTAAACTGCCCCAAGGCAAGTGACTAGTAACAGACCCCCCAAATAGGTCCTGCAAAGCATAAATCTATGCTTACATCAAGATATCCATTTACATAATTCAACTAAGTGTGCTCTGTCTGAAAGGAAACATTATTAAAATTTGGAAATGTATCGAACGCAACCCTGTGACAGACACGATTATATATAATGGAACCTGAAGAAGGTGATTTCAGGCGAGCCGACTCTATTTAATCTACTTTACCTGCTCAGTAATGAATGTGTGTCTGACATACTACGCTAGTCAAAAGACATAATAAAAAAAATGATACTAGATATTTTTCTCTGAAATAATATATAATAGAGGCCTCTGAAAACAAGGGGTTTATGATAGCACTTTAAGAAATAAATATATATAAACATGATATGCAATGAATTGTCATTGATATCTTATTCTAGACAGTACTGAAATCATTGAGTTGTGTGTATTGCAGCAGGGCTTAAAGGGGTTGTCCATTTTATCTAGATTTTAAGAGATCTGTTGGGGACATGATTTTGTGGCACTCATTGATACATATTACAGGCTCTCCTCCTGCCTGTTAGTGATGCCGTCCTTACATACTGCACAGTTCTCCTGTCCTCTTCTGTGGCTGCTAATAGAGGAGCACTTTACCAGACAAGTCCATCAGCCTCCTCCTATTGGAAAGTGGCTTTCTCATGTTTAGCGTTTATCAAATGGAAGAGGCTGATGGACAGGTCTTTAGGGCTGGGATGTCTGTGAAAACAACAACAAGCAGGAAGAGGACCTGTAATACTTATATATTAGTAAGCATGGACAAAACTACTGCCAAAGCATCATTAGCGATTGTTAAGGGGCCTGAGGTATCAAGTGGTCAGGGTGTAAGCAGGTGCAGGAATGCAGTAACGCAGGGATTGCAGAACAAGGCTGTATAACAAGGTTGTTTAATTGGCTATCAAAGAAAAGGGTGGCAATGGTCTATTTGCAGGAAGCTAATAACATTAACCAATGGATAGTAACAAGGGGAGTAAACAAATGGTTAACGCAACAGTATGATATATATCTGGTCTTCTCTGGTCCTTATTCAAATACAGTCTGATAGGGGTTGTAGTACCTGCAACGGCTGGCGTGACGTCCTTAGATGGATCCAGAGAATCACGGTCCAGCTTCTGGTGGCAATGGGCAGTCAGTGGTTTTTCCCCGTTGAGCCCCTAGTCCATAAATCTGTGCAGCCAAAGTAGGGAGCGTTGCAGGAGTCTCTGTCCAACATGTGTGCTGCTGCTGCTCGTTTATCGGTAAAGGGGGAAGCACCTTTGGATCCTGCACCTGGCACACACTCCTCCACACGAGCACAGCCCTCTGCCTAGCCGGGCGCGCGGGGCTCTGCACACTCACAGTTTGTCTGGAGCGCTTGCTCAATCTCTGCCGTGGCTTGTCTCCGTGCTGCCTGTCACCCTGCGGAGCGTGCCACATGCCTCCTTCTGCTCGCGCTGCTGGCGGGAGACCGTCTGATGCTTTGCGCGCTTTGAGCTCTGTTTCTGGCTTAAATGCTCCCCCTCTTCCTGGGTCATGGGACCTGTCCGGTTGCCTATTCCTTCCCCCGGGCAACATCGACAGTTCCGGACCCAGCTCAATGCAGGCACCCTCATCCTGGTCTTACTCTTTACAAGGGCACAAAAGGGATAATTATACTGTGTAGGAGACTAAAGGGGAATCATCCTGTGTGGGAGCCCATACAGAGCATCATGCTGTGTGGGTTTCTGAAAGGGGCATCTTACTGAGTGGGAGCACTGAAAGGGCATCATACTGTGTGGGAGCACTGACGGGGCATCATACTGTCTGGAAGCACTGAAAGAGCACCGTACTGTGTGGACATACTGAAGGGGTGTCATACTGTGTGGGGGTACTGAGAGGGCATCGTACTGTGTTGGAGCTCTGAAGGGGCATCGTACTGTATGGGAGCACTGAAGGGGCATCAAATTGTATGGGAGCTTTAAAAGGGCATCGTACTGTGTAGATGGACTGAAGGGGCATCGTACTCTGTGAGAGTACTGAAGGGGCATTGTACTGTGTGGGGGTTCTGAAAGGGCATCTGGTTCACCCACCAGGGTAGTGGGGATTCTCAGTACTGGGCCGGTATTTAAAGAGGATGTGTCACGGCAGTAGTGACCCTGTCCGTGGCCCTGGGCGTCCAATAAAGGGGGGATATTTACAAGGGATGATAACGTTTGTAAAGTTTGTGATAAAGGGTTTGTGACGAGACCTGTGGTTTCTGGTCAGAGGTGATCAGCGCTGCAGGGCAGATCCTCTGGGACTGATGGTATTGCAGCAGAGTTGGTACAGCTCTCCACAGGCAGAGCTTTGTCCCAGGGCAGTAGTGATAGAAAGGATGTTGCATTTGGTGATGATAGATGTAGCAGAGTTGGATAGGTGATGCAAGAATAATTAGAGGACACAACAGAGTGCAGTTTCCTTTACCTTTTACTGAGCTGTGCAGGTACAGTCCAGGGCTCAGGGTACAGATGGTTCTGGAGTCGGTCAACCTGAAAGCAATTTGGGAATCTCCTTCTTCAGGTGGGTTGTGAGGCCTCCTTTCTATTGCTGTTCTCTGAGGTATTTGCTGCTGTAAACTCTATTCAAGTTCCTCTCTCTGTCTGCTAGAACTCCACTCGCATGACAGGCAACTGTAGCCTGCTTCAGTGTTAGGCGTCAGGTTTCTGCGTCTGCGCTGCAGGAATCCAGAGCCTCACATTCTGCGGTCTCCTGCTGTCTATCTAGTGCAGAGAAGATTGCTTTACAGCAGACCGTTCCAGAGACTAAGTTCCTCTGTGCTCGTGCGGGAGGAACGACCCCCGTCGAGTGTCCGGGCCAGAACCAAGGGAGCCATCTTCTAGGTTCCGGAGGAAACGATTCCTGGGGGACAGAGTTCGGGGACGGACCGTTGTGACAGACAGATGGGCTGGGGGAGGGACCAGTATAAAGGGGGCGGGGAATCCCCGGGACGATGAGTCAGCAGACCGGGACAGACAGTAGGAGACAGTGGGAGCGACTGAGAGCTAGAGCGACTTGCCAGTGCCAGAGAAGACGCTCACTGAGGACTCCAGAGGGATGGCGCCAAGACGATCATCCGGGACTTGCTGCCCCACTCCAGCCCACGGCCACTGCGGTCCCAGTCCAGCCAAGGGCCGCTGCCGCCTCACCTCATCCCGCGGCTGCGGCCTACCCACGGTCGCCCGCGGCTGCTGCCGCCTCACCTCAGACCGTGGCTGCAGCCTGTCCCTCGCCACCTGCAGCCGCCCTGCCCTCACCAGTGGCTGCGGCAAGTGCCGTCGGCTGCCACCACTGTCCCGAGTCTCTGCTTGCCGCGGATTCCCCGCCGCGGCTGATAACCTGCACAGGTGGCCTGCCCTTCACCACCCCACATCGCTGCTGCTTGCCCCAGTCTGGGGGCTGCGGCCCAACCATCCAAAGACTCCGCCGGGGCCTGTGGTGCTCCGTGTCATCAGAGCACCGGAGTGCTCGAAGACTTCGTCTACGCTTCAGCAACTGGGCCCAGTGACTGCTGCACCGAAAGACCACCATCCCGAACGGCGAGGGACATCTGGATGGCTAAGTTGACTATATAATTAAGGACCTGTAGTCGGCCATACCGCGGCCCTATAGTGATCGGCTATTGCCGGACGTAGTCGTGTTCTACCCCGTTTGTGTTTGCTTGTATAGAGCCCCTGCGAGGGCCACCCTTGTTACCTCTTTTGTGGATCAGGCCGGGACTGAGGAAAGTTACCTCTAGTCCTATAAACGTTATTATAAAAAGCACCAAACCGTCTCGCGACTTGTCACTGCATCCTGCGTACCTGCTAGCACCACATTTGGCGTAGTCGGCAGGATGCAGTCTCCGAGTGCAGACGGCGGTGTGCCTGATCAGAGTGGGGCCGCGGGCGCTGCTGATGGGGGCCCCCGCTCTAGCATCTCCTTGGGGGCTATGCTAAGTAACTTGCCCCGGTTTTCTGGCTCCGATACGCTGTTGTGGAGCTGGACAGAACGTATATGCAGGGCCTTTTCCGCATGCACCCCATGACCCCCGACTTAGAGGCTGAGGTGGCCCTTATGGCGCTAGATGGGGAAGCCCGGAAGTCGGTAATGTTGAGACCCCTGGGACGCTGCAACACCTTCGCCAGGGTCTTGCAGATTCTGGAAGAGACCCACGGGGATCCAACAGACGTGGGGGAGTTGAGAACCCGGTTGTTCAGTCGGATGCAGGGAGAGGGGGAGACCATCACCCAGTATATGAACACCCTCCAGGAGCTATACACCGCCATAGAAAGGAAGAACGGAATAGGGGTAGGGCCCATCGACATTACCCTGCGTGACCTGCTAGTGACCGGACTCTGGGACCTGCTAATCAAGCAGGCATTGCGGGAACAGGTCCGAGTGAACCCACGTATAGCCTTCTCCGAAAGTGGGGAGTCAGGCCCGGGTAGGAGAGCAAGAGCAGGGGATGACGGCTCCCATGGGGAAGGCCCGGAGCATGGAATCTTCCGTAAGCGTTGTCGAAGAACCTCAATTGATTGAGGAAATGAGACAAGAACTGAAGAGTATCCGGGGCGAGCTGGCTGAAGTGAAGAAGAGAACAGAGTCCGTGCCCGGCCGGCCTGGCTACAATCCCGGGCCCTGGGGGCCCCGCAATATCCGGGGTGGCCGAGCCTCACCGCCCTGGTGTTATGAGTGTGGAGAACTGGGGCACTTCGCACGGGAGTGTCCGCGGCGTGGGAAATACCCACCCCGGCGGACATTAAACTAGAAGGCTCCGGGCATGGGGGATGCCGCTCATAGCTGGAAGCCACAACAAGGGGTGGTGGAAGTCCTGAAGAACTGGTCGCTAGGTGCCCAATAGTGTGGGCTGAAGTCGAGGGTCGTGCTGTGCGGTGTCTAGTGGATACAGAGTCGCAGTTAACGACCATGCCGGCAGCTTACTTCCGGCAGCTTTTCCCGGAAGCAGCAAGACCCCAGTGGGGGCCCATGATACGACTAGTGGCCGCAAACCAACTGCCGGTACCTGTCGCCGGAGTGGTGTGGCTTCAGATGACATTGTGCGGTAAATCCCTCGGCTGCCGGGGATTGGTCCTAACTCAAGGAGAGACTAACGACCATCATCCGATCATCTTGAGTATGAACATACTGCGGGAGTTCGGCAATCTACTCCTCAACGATACCACGCAGGAGACCCTAAGTCAGTGGGGTTCTTGCACGGCCCAGGGGTAGGTCTTCCAGCGGTTGGTGCGGGAGGCACGAGTGCTCCAGGAGTGTCAGGAGAGTGAGGCGCTGGGCAAGGTCATCGTGCCGGCGGCCCCCCGCTCGTGCTTCCTCCAGGGCAGACGGTGGTGGCTCTGCCGATCCGCGCCCCGATGCCACTGGAGGGCGTGGAGGTCCAGGTGGAACCATGTTACTCGGAGCGCCTGCACCCTGGCATCCTGGTGGCCAGCTCCCTGGCCACAGTGCGGGAGGGGACCGTCTTGGTGCGTTGTGTCAACCTGGAAGACTAAGATATCACCCTGAAGCCCCGGGCCGAAATGGCCAATCTAGTAAGGCCATTGGAGGAGATGCTGCCGGACCCCACAGTCCAGTTGAGGGTGCAGCCCGAAGATCCCTGGGCGGTAATGGTACGAACCCAACAGACTACCGCGTCCTTGGCCCAAGAGAAAGGTCGAGCCATCCTGGAGAGAATGCAGGCTGAACTTTCCGACCTAGCGCCAGCCCAGCTTCTCCAGGTGGAGACACTTCTTGGACAATTTTACAGTGTCTTTGCCAGCCACGAGGACGACTTCGGATGTACCACGGCCATCATGCATGGGATCCTCACGGCAGGAGCGGCCCCCATCCGTGAGCGATATCGGCAAATACCACCGCAGCTATACCAGGAAGTGAAAACTCTATTAGCCCAAATGCTCCGGAAGGGGGTCATACGAGAGAGCCAGAGCCCTTGGGCGGCCCCTATTGTCCTGGTTCGGAAAAAAGATGGCACTCTGCGTTTTTGCGTGGATTATCGAAAGTTGAACGCCTGCACCATCAAGGATTCGTATCCACTGCCCCGAATAGAAGAGTCTGTATCTGCCTTGGGGAACGCAATGTACTTTTCAACTCTAGACCTGGCCAGTTGGGTACTGGCAGGTGCCAATGTCGGAGGAAGATAGAGCCAAGACGGCATTTATCCTTCCCATGGGACTGTTCGAGTTCAATCGGATGCCGTTTGGGCTGGCCAACGCCCCAGGGACCTTCCAGCGGTTGGTGGAGCGGTGTCTAGGAGACCTCAACTTTAAAGCCACGTTGATATACCTAGACGATATTATCATCATTCGAGGACCACCTGAGGCGGTTGGAGTAGGTGCTCGGCCGGCTGCAGAAGTACAGGTTAAAGGTAAAGCCCCAGAAATGCCACCTGTTCCGCACCCAGATCGAATATCTGGGGCATACCGTCTCAGCAGAGGGTGTCCGACCATCCCTGGAAAAGGTCGCTGCCGTCCAGGGGTGGCCTACCCCTGAGACGATAAAAGACATGCGGGCCTTCTTGGAGTTGGCCGTCTACTACCATCGGTTCGTGAAGAATTTTGCACGCCGAGCCTGAGCCCTGCAAGACCTGCTGAAGGGGGCTCCCGCCGGGGCGAATGGACGGAAGATCCAGTGGCAGCAATCGCAAGAAGATGCGTTTCGAGATCTCAAAGCTGCCCTCTCGGACGCCCCGGTATTGGCATATGCGGATCTCTCGCAACCGTTCATCTTGCATACCGACGGGAGCCTCCATGGACTAGGAGCTGTGTTGTCACAGGTCCAGGATGGCCGGGAGAAAGTGATCGCCTATGGTAGCTGGTCGCTGCACGACTCAGAACGCAACCCGGACAATTACAGCTCCTTTAAGCTTGAGCTCCTCGCGGTAGTGTGGCCAATGACGGAGCGATTCGCTGAGTACCTGGCAGGCTCCGAAGTAGTAGTGCGGACCGATAACAACCCGTTAGCCCATTTGGAGAATGCCAAACTGGGGGCCCTGGAGAAGCGGTGAGTGGCTCGGATGGCCAAATTCAACTATAAGATCATCTACAAACGGGGAGCTGAAAACGTGCACGCCGACGCGCTCTCCAGAATCCGACACACCACCCCGGGGAGAAATTGAGACGACGAATTAGAAGCAGAAGAGACCCCGTTCGCCCTCCCCACCGCTGCGCTTACAGTCAACGCGCAAGAAGTGCCTCATCCGGAACTCCTAGGAGGAATGCTGGAACAACGCCGCAACAAATGGATTCAACAGCAACAGGAAGATACAGAAGTTGGACTCCTGCGCCGATGGGTGGCCACTGGTAAATTGCCCACGGGCTCACAGAGACAGACTTTGACCCAGGATATGTTGATGATGTTGGGCCAGTGGGAAAAGCTAATCATCAAAAAGGGACTTTTATATCGAAAAGCCATGTCACGAACCACTTCAGCTACGATATGGCAGGTGATCGTGCCCGGAGCCCATCTCAACCAGCTGGCCCAGGAAGCCCATGAGAAGGGGGCCCATTTTGGTGCTCAAAAGACTTTACAATGGTTGCAGCAGATAGTGTACCATCCACGCTTGCACGCTGCTGTAGAAGAAGTTTGCCGAACCTGCCGCCCGTGCGAGCTTGCTAAACCCCCCCCGTGCAACGAGCCCCGGTGCAGACTATTGTAACATCAGCCCCTCTGGAGCTTCTTACGGTGGACTATCTGACCATAGGTCCTGTCTATCAGGGGTATGAACATTGTCTCATTATGGTGGACCATTTCACCAAGTTCTCCGTGGTCACCCCCACCCGAGACCAAACAGCGGAGTCGGACGCCTATGCGATTTGTAAAAAGTGTACGGCTGTCCACAACGAATACATTCGGACCAAGGAGCGTGCTTCCTAGGAAAAGATATGGAAGAGCTACATCATCTCTACGGTATCGATAAATCTCGGACTACGCCGTACCACCAGCAGGGAAACGGGGCCTGCGAGCGATTCAATCGTACATTAATCCAAATGCAGCGCACCCTGGAGAGCGACCGCAAGGCCCACTGGCCTGAGTATGTCCCTGAGCTGGTGTGGGTATATAATAACCGGGTACATCGAGTGACTGGCTACACCCCCTACAAATTGCTGTTCGGACGAGAAGGCAAAGGGATTCGGAAGTGGAGTTGAACCCGGAGGAACCCCAACCCCGTATCCTCGTGGGTCTGAAACCACTGGCACCTGCTGCAGACCCTCCACCAAAACGTCCACACAAAGCTCCAGGATCTAGAACACCCGGGGGGAGCTCTGCCCCCACCCATTGACTTTCAGACTGGGGATCGGGTACTCGTACTTGATCAACGTTACCAAAACAAGTTAGAACCACGGTGGGAGGTGAACCCGTACCGAGTGCTGCGCCGGATAAGCCCCAACAGGACCTGTGTACGAAATACAATCTGAAGAAAACAACGCGCCTCTCACTCGGCTTGTGCACCGTAACATGTTACGACCTTGTATGTCTACTGATCCCCCGCGGCTCGAACCTACCCCTCAGGTCCCCGACCCCCTGCCCATGGTCTGGGACCTGGATGATGAAGAGGACTTCCCCGTCACATCTGTGGGTCACCCCAGTAGTGGCACTACAGTAGACCCAGGAATCCCACCAGAACCAATTATTCGACCACCCTCTACCACCCCAGAAGACTCCACTCCACCCGAGCTTTGACGCTCCGAGCAGTCAACAGCTGGTAAACCCCCTGAACGTTACGAACAGGACCAGTTCGTATGGCGACAAGGACTATCATCCCAAAAAACTAACCTGAGTCTATGACAACCCTCGCCCGAGGACTGGCGAGCATACAGGGCGGGAGAGTGTGGGAGGAACGGCCCCCGTCGAGTGTCCGGGCCGGAAACATGGGAACCGTCTTCTAGGTTCTGGAGGAAACGATTCCTGGGGGACTGAGTTTGGGGATGGACCATTGTGACAGACAGATGGGCTGGGGGAGGGACCAGTATAAAGGGGGCGGGGAATCCCCAGGACGATGAGTCAGCAGACCGGGACAGAGGCAGCAGGAGACAGTGGGAGCGACCGAGAGCTAGAGCGACTTTCCAGTGCCAGGGAAGACGCTCACTGAGGACTCCAGAGGGATGGCGCCAAGACGATCATCCGAGACTTGCTGCCCCGCTCCAGCCCACGGCTACTGCGGCCCCAGTCCAGGCCACTGCCGCCTCACCTCAGCCCGCAGCTGCGGCCTACCCTACTCACTTCAGCACGGCTGTTAGCTGCGCAGGTGGCCTGCCCATCGCCACCCCACATCGCTGCCGCTTGCCCCAGTCCGGGGGCTGCGGCCCAACCGTCCAAAGACTCCGCTGGGGCCTGTGCTGCTCCCATGTCATCTGGGCACCGGAGGGATCGATGACTTCGTCTACGCTTCAGCAACTGGGCCCAGTGTCTGCTGCGCCGAAAGACCACCATCCCAAACGGCGAGGGACGTCTGGACGGCTAAGTTGACTATATAATTAAGGACCCGTAGTCGGCCATACCGCGGCCCTATAGTGACCGGCTATTGCCAGACGTAGTCGTGTTCTACCCCGTTTGTGTTTGCTTGTATAATTTAGAGCCCCTGCGAGGGCAACCCTTGTTACCCCTTTTGTGGATCAGGCCGGGACTGAGGGAAGTTACCTCTAGTCCTATAAACGATATTATAAAAAGCACCAAACCGTCTCGCGACTCGTCACTGCATCCTGCGTACCTGCTAACACAACACTCTTACTGGGCATGCTCACGAGACGATCTCCCATTGGAGATCGGGAGTCATGTGCCTAGGTCCTGCTCCAGATCTCATTGGTCTATCTTGGAGATCTGGAAGGTCCCGCACGGCTATAAAAAGCGCGCATGACCGTTCGGCCATGCGCTAGTATAGACTTTTCAAGCTAAATGTGAGAATGGTGACGGATGTATGACTCTGGTGACTGACTCATTTGAAACCCCTTCCCTCTGATATTATGCATGTGGATAGGGAATTAGTGCAGCAGTCAGCGTCAGTCAGTGGCAAGCCTTAGGCCACTGTGCGCCTGCTTCCTAGCCTTGTCGACCAGCGGCCGTGCCCTACGCCGCGTTGCAGTTGCAGCCCTCCTTGGCGTCCGCAGCAGCGACGCTGCACACGCGGTAGGTCTAGACGGACGCAGCTCCTCTGCCTTGGATCCTGCTCCTGTGACCAGATACCATGTGTGCGTTTCCCTGTGGTCTGTGACACTAACAGGCTCAGTGTTTTCGTATGTTTATGTTGCAGCGCCTCTGTGTGTGAACAGAGCCCGCTATGCGCACTTTCGGGGGAAGTCTAACCCGTGCGCATTATACCGCCATATTGCTCATCTGTCATTACCTAGCAGTGGTGTAACACCTACTGCACGGTGGACACCGAGCGGCGAACGCACTTTATTATTTATTTTTATTTAGTGCGTTCTGCCGTTCCTAACATTCAGGGATTGCTCCTATCTGGCGTCTCCGGCTCACACGTGCTGCTGTGTCATCGAGTATCAGTTGGGGACAGAGGATCTGCGGTCCTCTGTCCTCCAGATTCTGCTGCTGGGGCTTTAGTACCCACGTAGCCTCAGATTCGGGGTCCGGTCTCTGGCGCTCAAGCCTGGGGGTGAGCTCAGCTATAGCTCCTGTACCTAGCTTCTCTCCACACATCCAGTCTCAACCCTGTTCAGGCTCTAACTAACTACTAACTTCCTGCTTCTGACCAGAGAGCAGCTCCCCAGAAGTCGGGTTTATTGCTCCCTCTGCTGGCCTGGAGCAAGAACTGCATTGTATGCTGGAACTACCTGGTAAGGAGATTCCTTCTTTGCTTTCAGGCATGACATCACTCCCCCCTGGAGGGAAGGCACTATTAAAGTGTGCACACAAGGAATGCACTGTTAAAGTGTGTGGGGCACTAAAGGGGCGCTATTGTTGTGTGCTGTTTTATTTGCCAATGGGATTTGTTTTATTTAATGTGACTTAAAGAGAATCTGTCAACTCATTTTGGAGGGCTATGTAAATGACTTGTGTCTGGTCTGATGGGCGGTCTTTGGGCTCCTTTCCTCCACCCCTCCTTGGCCGCTGACCACAATATTTCTGGGAATTTCCGTACTTGTCCTCCATATTCCGTGTGTGTGCATTGCAATCTGTACTCGCGCACACACAGTACGCTTTGCCAAACTGCTGGCAAAGCCGAAAAACATTACTGCGCATGCGCCGGTGAACTATGTCCAGGAAGTATTTTGCTGTGTTCCAGGACATAGTTCACCGGCGCATGCACGGTAATGCTCAGGTACTCAGGAAGCAATATATTTTTTGAGACGTGATCGTTGAAACACATTATGAATCTTAAAGTGGGTGGCAAAGAAAGGCGAAATGCTACAGGATTAACAACGGCAAATATCTTACAGGAGCAGATGAACCTTGGTCGCAGTTTCCAAGTAATAACCTTCAACTTAACCCCTTTCTGACATGAGACGTAGTATACCGTCCATGGGACCCGGGCCCCTATGCCCATGGACGGTATAGTACGTCTAGCGCGATCAGCGGCGCTCACAGGGTGAGCGCCGCTGATCGCGGCCGGGTGTCAGCTGATTATCACAGCTCAAACCCGGCACTATGTGTCAGGGGCGGTCACGGACCGGCCCCGACACGTTAACCCCTGGCATACTGCGATCAAACACAATCGCAGTGTACCGGGGGTTTAGGGAAGCATCGGGAGGGAGGGGGCTTGCTCCGTGCTTCCCTGAGACCCCCGCAGCAGCGCGAAGTGCAGCGCTGCTGTGGGAGCCTCCATCCCTGAAGGTCACCGGATCCAATATGGCGACGGGGACCTTCGGGGCCTGCAGGGAGCTGGCTTCCTCAATGCCTGCAAAGCGCAGGAATGAGGAAGTCTGCTTCAATGCCTGTGACAGATCGCTGATTTGTCACAGCGATCTGTGATGTGACAGATCAGCGATCTGTCACATGACAGTTATGTCCCCCCTGGGACAATGTAATAAAGTTTAAAAAAAGAAAAGAGGGTAAAAATAATTTCTAAAAAATCACTAAATAAATTTAAAAAAAAAATATTCCCTAATAAATTAATTTTTTGGAAATAAAAAAAAACAATAAAAGTACACATATTTAGTATCGCCGCGTCCGTAACAACCCGCCCTATAAAACTGTCCCATTAGTTAACCCCTTTAGCGAACCCCTTAAAAAATAAAAATAAAAAACAAAGCAAAAAATAATGCTTTTTTATCATACCGCCGAACAAAAAGTGCAATAACGTGCGATCAAAAAGACGGATATAAATAATCATGGTACCGCTGAATACGTCATCTTGTCCCGCAAAAAACGAGCCACAACACAGCATAATCAGCGAAAAAAAAAAAGTTATAGCTCGCAGAATAAAGTGATGCAAAAATAATTATTTTTTATACAAAATTGTTTTCATTGCATAAAACCGACAAAACATAAAAAAAAGACATAAATGAGGTATCGCAGTAACCGTACTGAACCGAAGAGTAAAACCGCTTTATCAATTTTACCGCACACAGAACGGTGTAAACGCACCCTCCAAAAGAAATTCATGTAATGCTGGTTTTTGTTCAATCTGCGTCCCAAAAATCGGAATAAAAAGCGATCAGTAAATGTCACATGCCCGAAAATGGTACCAATAAAAATGTCAACTTGTAACGCAAAAAATAAGACCTCACGTGACTAGGTGGGTCAAAACATGGAAAAATTATAGCTCTCAAAATGTGGTGATGCAAATACTATTTTTACAATAAAAAGCGTCTTTTAGCGTATGACAGCTGCCAAACGTAAAAACCCGCCATATATAGTAAATCAAATCCCCCTTTATCACCCCCTCAGTTAGATAAAAATAATAAAATAAAAAATGTATTTATTTCTATTTTCCCATTAGGGTTAGGGCTAGGGTTAGGGTTAGTGTTAGGGCTGAGATTAGGGTTAGGGGTGTGTTGGGGTTAGGGTCGGAGTTAGAATTTCCACTGTTTAGGCACATCAGGTGCTCTCCAAATTCCAGCCAATTCTGCGTTGAAAAAGATAAGTTCCGTTGGGGGTCTAGTTTCCAAAATGCGGTCACTTATGGGGAGTTTCAACAGTTTAGGCACATCAGAGGCTCTCCAAACGCGACATGACAACCACAGACCATTCCATCAAAATCTGCATTCTAAAACATCACTACTTCCCTTCCGAGCACCGACATGTGCCCATACAGTAGTTTTCTCCCACATATGGGGTATCAGCGTACTCAGAATAAATTGGACAACGACTTTTAGGGTCCAATTTCTCCTGTTACCCTTTGAAAAATAAAAAAAATGGGGACTAAAAAATCATGTTTGTGGAGAAAATGTTTTTTTTTATTTTCACGGCCGGCTTTCTAAACTTCTGTGAAGCACTGAGGGGTTCAAAGTGCTCACCACACATCTAGGTAAGTTCCTTAGGGGGTCTAGTTTCCAAAATGGGGTCACATGTTGGGGGTTTCAACTGTTTAGGTACATCAGGAGCTATCCAAAGGCAACATGACACCTGCAGACCATTCCATCAAAGTCTGCATTCCAAAACGTCACCACTTCCCTTCCGAGCCCCGACGTGTGCCCATACTGTAGTTTTCTCCCACATATGGGGTATCAGCGTACTCAGGACAAATTGGACAACAACTTTTGGGGTCCAACTTCTCCTGTTACCCTTGGGAAAATAAAAAAAATTGGGAACTAAAAGATCATGTTTGTGGAAAAAATATGATTTTTTTTATTTTCATGCCCGGGCGTTATAAACTTCTTTGAAGCCCTTGGGGATTCAAAGTGCTCACCACACATCTAGATAAGTTCCTTGGGGGGTCTAGTTTCCAAAATGGTGTCATTTGTGGGGGTTTCCACTGTTTTGGCACATAAGGGGCTTTCCAAACACGACATGGCGTCCGATCTCAATTCCAGGCTTAAAAGTCATATGGCGATGCTTCCCTTCCGAGCTCTGCCATGCGCCCAAATAGTGGTTTACCCCCACATATGGGGTATCTATGTACTCAGGACAAATTGCACAATAACGTTTGGGGTTCTTTTACCCTTGGAAAAATAAAAATTGGGGGTGAAAAGATCATTTTTGTGGAAAAAATATGATTTTTTTAATTGTACGGCTGTACGTTATAAACTTCTGTGAAGCCCTGGGAGGTTCAAAGTTCTCACCACACATCTAAATAAGTTCCTTTGAGGGTCTAGTTTCCAAAATGGTGTCATTTGTGGGGGTTTCCACTGTTTTGGCACATCAGGGGCTTTCCAAACATGACATGGTGTCCGATCTCAATTCCAGCCATAAAAGTCAAATGGCGCTGCTTCCCTTCCGAGCTCTGCCATGCGCCCAAATAGTGGTTTACCCCCACATATGGGATATCAACGTACTCAGGAAAAATTGCACAATAACTTTTGGGGTCATGTTACCCTTGGAAAAATAGAAATCGAGGGTGAAAAGATCATTTTTGTGGAAAAAATATGATTTTTTAATTGTACAGCTGTACTGTTATGAATGGGTCACCGAGGAGAAAAAAACAAAACAAGCTAAGTCACAGAAAAACCAGAGAGGTTGGTAACTATGCAGACTGCAGATCCCTGATCATAACCACACAACTAGCAGCAGCCGTGGAGTGTACCTACGATGATCCTAGACGCTTCGTCACAGCCGGAGAACTAAATAAGCCTGAAGCAAGAAAAGGGGAAAACTAACTGCCCCAGAGCAGACCCCAAAGGAAAGACAGCCCCCACACATGTATTGATGGTGAAACAAGATGAAAGCACAAACACAGGAAGGAAAATAGGCTGAGAAAACAATGGGGCCCAAACTAACTAGAAAGGATAGGAAAGGAAAGACACTGTCTGCAATCTTCAAAAAACCCTACAAAAATAATGTCCAACACTTCTGAGAGCAAAATTAACTCTAAAGTCACTAGACTTCTCCCACTATATCAGCAATCTGAAATATTCTGACACAGAGCAAAAAGAGGCCAATCTAATAAGGGACAAAAAGCAAATTGGCAAATACAGATAAATAAGAGTGGAAATTCAGCACAGCCCTAGCCGGGGCTGGCTGACCACACAAAAAACTGAATAGACCAACAAAATCAAGTGTGAACATTAGCAGAAAAACTTAGATTTAGATGACTGGAACAGAGCTGAAAACCAAGACCTGACAAGCAGAAGGAATCACCAGCACCAGAATAGGGCGTCGGCTGTCTTAAATCCAGTCTGAGATTCCTGAGGTCCAATTGTCATCCTCATTATCAGGTGACCGAACTCTACTGATTTAATCAGCCACACTACCTCCTGTTACCACCAGAGGGAGCCTGACAGGAGAACTCACAACTGGTGGACCAGAAAATGAACTCACAACACTTTACGCTATAAATTTCTGTGAAGCCCTTGGGGGTTCAAAGCTCTCACCACACATCTAGATAAGTTCCTTGGGTGGTCTAGTTTCCAAAATGGTGTCATTTGTGGGGGGTTTCCACTGTTTTGGCACATCAGGAGCTTTCCAAACGCGACATGGTGTCCGATCTCAATTCCAGCCAAAAAAGTCAAATGGCGCTGCTTCCCTTCCGAGCTCTGCCATGCGCCCAAATAGTCGTTTACACCCACATATGGAGTATCAGCGTACTCAGGACAAATTGCACAATAACTTTTGGGGTCCTGTTACCCTTGGGAAAATAAAAATTGGGGGTGAAAAGATCATTTCTGTGGACAAAATATGATTTTTTAATTGTACGGCTGTACGTTATAAACTTCTGTGAAGCCCTTGTGGGTTCCAAGTTCTGACCACATATCTAGATATGTTCCTTGGGGGGTCTAGTTTCCAAAATGGGGTCACTTGTGGGGGGTTTCCACTGTTTAGGCACATCAGGGGCTCTCCAAACGTGACATGGCGTCCGATCTGAATTCCAGACAATTTTGCAATGAAAAAGTCAAACAGCGCTCCTTCCCTTCTGGGCTCTGCCATGCGCAGAAACAGTTCCCCCCCACATATCAGGTATCAACGTACTCTGGACAAATTGGACAATAACGTTTGCTGTCCAATTTATCCTGTTACCCTTGGTAAAATAAAAAAAATTGGACCTGAAGTACTTTTATTGTGAAAAAAGTTAAATGTTCATTTTTTTTTTAAACATTCAAAAAATTCCTGTGAAGCACCTGAAGGGTTAATAAACATCTTGAATCTGGTTTTGAGCAGCTTGAGGGGTGCAGTTTTTAGAATGGTGTCACTTTTGGGTATTTTCTATTATATAGACCCCTCAAAGTGACTTCAAATGTGATGTGGTCCCTAAAAATAAAATGGTGTTGCAAAAATGAGAAATCGCTGGTCAACTTTTAACCCTTATAAGTTCCTGAAAAAAAAAATTTTGGTTCCAAAATTGTGCTGATGTAAAGTAAACATATGTGAAATGTTACTTTTTAAGTTTTTTGTGTGCCATATCTCTGTGATTTAAGGGCATAAAAATTCAAAGTTGGAAAATTGCGAAATTTTCTAAATTTTCGCCAAATTTCCGTTTTTTTCACAAATAAACGCAAGTTATATGAATTAAATTTTACCACTAACATGAAGTACAATATGTCACGAGAAAACACTGTCAGAATCAGTGGGATCCATGGAAGCGTTTCAGAGTTATTACCTCATTAAGGGACAGTGGTCAGAATTGTAAAAATTGGCCCAGTCATGAATGTGCAAACCACCCTTGGGGGTAAAGGGGTTAATGTTCTATAAGGGCAACCACAGAAAATCACCAACACACAGGTACGAGCCGACCAAGCATCTCCGATCAGTCATACTCTTATATTTTGACCCCACCTTTTTCAAATTATTAAGAACGTCTTGCCACACTGATGTAATGGATGAAGAAAACTGTTCCTCCTCAGCTACTTCTGAAGAACGTTTCTTATTGAACGAGCAGAATTGTGGATGTAAACTGTATGCCCCGAAGAACCGGAACTTGCCAGTAGATTCATGACAACGGTTATTCACAGCAAACTCAGATAGAGGTAAATAAGAAACCCAATCCTCTTGATTCTTGGACACAAAGCAGCTAAGATATGTTACAAGATTCTGGATCACTCGTTCAGTTTGCCCATTAGACTGTGGATGAAAGCCATAAGAAAATAAAAGATGAATCGCTAAGAGAAAATGCTTTCCAAAATTTGGAAATAAATTGAATTCCTCCAGGTCGGAAACAATGTCAGATGGATTCCCATGTCATTTCGAGATTTCTTTGATTAAAAACCTGCACCAAAGTCTTGGCATTTGGTAAAGCAGGTAGCACAATGAATCTTGCTGGATCTATCCTTCACTACCAATATTACAGCTACATATTCCTGAACATCCTAGTGCACCCTAGACCATCAAAAACTACGAGAAAGAAGATCTGTAGTGGCTTTACTACCAGAATGTCCAGCCAGTACCGAATCATGATGTTCACTCAAAATTTTAAGAGGGAGGTTCACTGGGACAAACAGTTTACCTGAAGTACATGCAACAGGGGCATCCCCGAGCCTCTACGACCTCTTTCTCCAGATCAGAACATATAGTAGCAATAACTACTCCTTTCTGTAATATAGGAACCTGAATTACTTCTTTTCCCAGGAAAGCAAGGAGAGAAAGCATCCACCTTAACATTCTTATCCCCAGGCCTAGAAATCACTAAAAGTTGAATCTTGTAAACAAAAAAATGACCATCTTGCCTGTGTAGATGTCAAACGTTTGGCAGATTCCAAATACAAATTATTTTTTTGATCAGTGATTACCTTGACTGGATGAACTGCCCCTTCCAAAAAAATAACTTTACTTCTCACAGGCCCACTTTATTGCCAAGAGTTGCCCATTTCAAATGTTCTAGTTTTTCTCAGTTTCTTTGAGAAGTATGCACACAGACACCATTTACTTTGAGATGAATTCTGCGACTATACAGCCCCAATCACCAACTCTGATGCATCAACCTCTACAATGAATGACTGAGTGACGTGAGTCTGTATAAGAAACGGCCCTGAAGCAAAACATCTCTTTAAAGTAGCAAATACCTCACAGGCTGGACTGGACTATTTAGAAAAATCCGTCGCTTTCCTGGTCGTATCTGTCAGTGGTTTGGCCACTACCGAAAAGTTCTTGATGAACTTATGGTAATAATTACCGAATCCTAAAAACCTTTGTAAAGCTGTTAAGTCTTCAGGATGATCGCAATCCAGTACCGCCTGGATTTTCGGCAGATCCATGCGAAAACTGGTGGACAATAAGAAATATCCAAGAAAAGGGATCTCCTAAACCAAAACATACATTTCTATGGTTTAACATAGAAGTTATCATCCCTGAGTGTTTGAAAGACCTGCCTGAAATGTTCCTGATGTGATTTGAGGTACAGTAAATAAACTAATAAGTCATCCAGATAGACTACCACAAATCTACCTGCCAGACACCAAAATATGTCAGTTACAAAGTGCTGAAAAACAGCGGGAGCATTAGGCAACCCAAATGGCATAACAAGGTTTTTGTAGTATACCTTTGGTGTATTAAAGCAATCTACCACTCATCCTCCTCCTTTATATGGATGAGATTTTATGCCCCCCTGATGTCCAATTTAGCAAACCACTTAGCTCTGACAGTCTGGTTAAAGAGGTCAGTAATGAGAGGGAGATGATAAGGATCCTGAACCGTGATCCGATTTAGTTCACCTAAATCTCGGCAGGGGTGTAACATCCCTGTCTATTTTCTTAAAGAAAACCCTGCTGCAACAGGAGATGAGGAAGGTCTGATATGACCCTTAGCCAGATTTTCTGAGTTATAGTCCTTCGTGGCCTGCCTGTCCGGACAGGAAATTCCTGACATCTCTGTTCCAAGAACACATCCTCAAAATCAGACAGGTATTCTGGCAGAGACCAGGTATCATCCCTGGCTAAGTGGGTAACCAAGCAATGTCTTTGACAGTACTCGCTTCACCTTATTACCTCTCAAGTTTGCCAGTCTACCACGAGATTGTGCAACGTCAGCCAAGGTAGTCCAAAAACGACAGGAGAGGGCAAGCCCTCTAGCACATAAAAATCGATTGATTCCAAGTACATAGCCCCCATTTGCAGACCTATTCTTTGAATGACCTGAGTAAAATACCCCTGGCGAAAAGGTGCAGAATCAATAGGTATAAGTTTAGACAATTTGTGAGAATCGAGACCTTGGTCCTGGACGAACCGTGTGTCAATCAGATTAAACCCTGCCCCACTGTCCAAAAAGTCTGAAATAACCACTTTACTTTTTCCAAAATGGACCTCGGCCGGTAAAAAGAATTGTAACCTACCCATAGGGGAAATATGTGCACCCGTGTTGCTAACCTCCCCACAACTCGTGCTCTTTTTGCAGTTACGTCCAGATGGACAAGTACTAACAAAATGACCCTTCTTAGCACAGCAAAAAAACACTCCCTCTTTGCGTTGAACTGCAGGAGGACTGGTAAAACATGGTTTCCTTGGTAGATTCAGCCTTAGTTTCCATTGACCCCTGACTCCCTGAAAATTGAGGTGTCTCTTTATCTTTATATCTTTGACGCAGACGTCCGTCCGCTTGGATAGCTAGAGACATGGAAGCCTCTAGAGAAACCAGGGTCTCATACAGAACAAAGGCATCATTTCAGAAAACCCTTGACAGAACTGACTTCGGAGAGTGGGGTCATATCACCTATGGAACTCGGATCAATACTCCTCCACTGGTCCAGTCTTCCTGCTGTAACTAACATAGAATGGACAGAGAAATACAGTCAGGATCATCATAGATAAGACCCAGAGCCAGAAAAAAATACTTAACGATGTGAAGTGACTGAGAATCAGACAGGAGAGAAAATGCCCAGGCTTGAGGGTCACCCTGGAGAAAGGAGATTACAATCCCCACCCACTGCTCCTTTGTACCCGAGGAAAGAGAATGTAATCTAAACTAAAGTTTGCAGGCCTCCATGAAAACCACCAACTTATCCCGACCCCCAGAGAACCTATCTGGCAAAGCAATTTTGGGCTCCGCCAGGGGTTGCCCAGGATCCATGGGTCCTAAGCTTGGAGTCGATGGGTGCTGTTGTAGCTGCCCTGCCAGAGTAGCAACAGGATCCATAATGGATCCAAAATGGTTGGGCCAGTAATAATGTCACATAGTGTCAAGGGACATTGGGCCCCTACACTATCCCTCAAACTATGGGTGCCCTAGTCTATCCTTGTCACTCGGATTACTTCTGATGATGGAGATGCTGGGGACCTCTGATAATGGAGACGCTGGGGTCTCGTAGCTAGCGTACCTTAACCCTTATCTGATCCCTCCCCCGCCCAGGAAGGAGAGGGGCTGAAGTGTATAGGAAAGCACTAATCAGAAAGACAGGGGTAAACAGACAGGGATAAAAAAAGCAACAATCATACAAAAATATTCACAAAACAACAGAGTAGGAAACAGCGGAGTTCTAAGAAGGGGAAAACAAATATGAGAGGATACCAATAAACACACAAACCAACTACACGCATCAATCTCCAGAAAAAATCTCCAATCCCCCACTCCAAACACTGAACCTTCTCCTTCAACACCAAACCAAGAAGTAGAACTATAACTGGCAACTCCCAAGTGCCAGTGGCAAGCATATATACTAGAGGGGAGTGGCCAACACAGAACAGCTGAGACAATTTAGGATGGAGAGTTCTAGGAGATCAACTGAACTGATTAAACCTTGACATGATAGAGCAAGAAAAAACTGCATGCATTGTTTACTAGGATGGTGAAGCAGTTCTAATAAGTTCAGGAGTTTGTGTAACAAGACGCCACAATCTTCTGGCCCCTCTCTGTCACGGTATCCCCTTGATGCTATCCAGCTGCACAGGAGGCAGAAAGGTTAGGTGGGCCTCTGCCTCATACAAAGTAACTTCTAATAATTGTTAGGGACTGAGCTAATGAATTTCTTGGCTCCCATACATCATTGTCAGAGATAAATAAATGATGCTCTATGATGAAATTTCTAGGTGTAAGTGGTCCTCATTGTTTACTTGTCTGTGACCAGCCTATCAGCTTTAGTTTATTAAAATGTTACTAGTTGCAGCAACATTGCGACAAAAAACAATTTTTGCTCTCCCTATAATCTGACCCACACATGTGTTTCCATATAAGTTGCCTCGGTCCTATTAACAAGCACAGATCATTTCCTTAGACCGCCAATGCTGACATTGTTGTTTAATAATTAGTAAATGTCGATCATTTTCACATTGAAAAAAAGAAGGAATAAAGCTGAAAATCCCAAATGAATGACATTTCTCTCTTTGTGAATTGCAGCAAAAAAGGGGGATAGTTCAAACTGAAGTGCCCGGAATAAGCTGAAGACCAATTACAGGGGCTCCGTTTCCACTAATCTGTTTCAGCCAAGATGACACTAGAAATCAGGAGGATAATGGAGCATAGTCCTGTATTCTCCTGAATAATGAAGCAGACAAAGTAGAGTTTTTATAGAAATAGGTGATGCCCTGAAAATGTAAATCCATCAATTAGTGTCCTCCTCTGTTTAACAGCCTAATGAGTCTTCCACATTCTCCGGGTTGCTATTGGGAACAGCTGAGGTCGCGCTGCGGGTAATACATCGCTAATTTCCTAACCGAATTCTGTCATTTTCATCTGCTCTAATATTGTACAGAAATACAAACAATTACTGTAGAAACGGCTTCATAATAACGTCCTGGGCAATAAATGGCACTATGAATCCAATCTGTGAATTATTTATTAGCGTATAATTAGGTGGAGCCGGAATCAATGATGGATTTCTGCATTTCTCATCTTTGTAAACAGAAATTGAATCAAATTGATTGTTGAGTCAGTCAATCAATCAAATTAATCAATCAGTCAATCAAATCATTTTTCAGCAAATGTAACACATAAACTCTCCTATAATGACCTATTAAACCCTCTGCTACATTTCTACACACACATGCTATACTCACTTGCAGGGCCAGCGTCACCACCGATGCACCCAGGCAATTGCTAAGGCCTTAAGCACGCTATGGGGCCCATGAGTCGATGGTAGCCCGGTGCTTTAAACTGTTTGAAATACATACCTCTCCTTGTTCCCTGCTGGCCACAGGTCCGTTATCTTCAGCGTCTTCTGACTCTGCCGTCTCAAGGCAGAAAGTGCGATGACGTCACTACAATGCACCCTCTGCACTTAGCAGTGCAGAATAGGCTGAAGACACCGGAGTTGAGGAGACCGGAGTTGCAGCCAGAGAGGAATGAGGGGAGGTAAGTATATGATTATTTTTTTTTTTTTATGGAGCCCTTTCTGTATGGACCA